>NW_011888832.1:4458143-4491720 GCF_000151845.1 Pteropus vampyrus
ATAATGATGGTGATGACTATGATGATGACGGTGATGGAGATGATGACGGTGATGATGATGGTAATGATGACGGTAATGATGATGGTGATGATGGCGACATAGGCGATCATGATCCAGTTGTGTACAGCCAAGACAACTGACCTGCTTTGCTTGCCTTACCCTGGCCATATAACCCTTACCCCTTACCTCTTAAAACCAGAGGGGATTTTCAGTTGTTCTTGCCTGGTGTCTCTCAGCTCCTGGCAAATTTTCCTTGTCCTTCTCCCTCCCCCCTAGCAATCTTCCCTTTACATTTTTCTTTCCTACACCCACTTCTTGAAGACAGTTACCCTCTTCTAGACACTGATACCCACAGAGTGAAAAACGAACATATTTCTTGCATGCAGAATTCAGATGGACATTTTCCAAGGCAGCTCAGATGGAGAAGTGAGGCGTGTATTTTCTGAGGAAACGTGTAAGGTAAAGGACATAAATCTCAAACACAACAGAGTCCCCATTGTCCCCCCTGTAGTTAGGAAGAGGCCAAGAATTGCCTCTTCTCTGGTGACATCTCCATAAACAAGCTGGCTACCACCATTTCCTCTGCATAAGCCTCCACCCACCCCCCCACACACCTCTCCCATAGGATTCTCCCTGCGTGCTGCCTGGGACTCATGCAAGTTGTGAAATTAGAAATTATTTGTGCTTAAAAGTCCACTGAAAATACTGGGACACTAATTCTCTCAAGGTCAAGGCATCCAGACTGGGAATCGTGTCGACGTAGCAGGATCCATTTCTATTTTTCCTATAGGAGCAACTTGAAATAACTTGATCAACACATAGATTTTAAAAAAAAAATCCACAAAATAACTGAAAAAAGAATGTGGGGCTTTCCTCTAAGGGAAGCTCAAGGCATAAAATTAAGTGCTTTACTGCTGATATTTCATCCTTTCTGAAATGTTTAATAAGTTCGAGGTGCTTGTATATTCATTATCTTAGGACACACTTGGGAGGTAAACAGGATGGATCTTACTTTTTCTCCTTTTGGGTGGAAGAAGAAACTGGAGCTTGGAAAACTTATTTGTCTTCGGTCTGTAGGTGCGCAGTGCAAATAGTAGCTACCGAGCACACGAGACATTGTTAGTCTGACCAAGGAGTGGGACTTTAATTGCATTTAACATAACTAACTTAAATTTAAATTTTAAAAGGCCCACTTGACTAGTGGCTATCATATTAGCACTAAGTAACTCAGAAGGATTTGAAGCCAGATCTGCTGACTCCAAATTTAGTGCTCTCGTGATAGCCTTGGTTTGCCCAAGATAAGCTCAATTGTTGACCCAAATATCTAAATTGCCCATCTTCCCAAGTATGGAGAACTCAGCTGTCCATTTTTTTAGTAGCACATGAGTTACTTTTGATAAAAATCTAAGGTCCATGGCTCCACCGTGAAGCAGAGCTTCCAGCCAAAGCTACAACCCTGATCATTCACCATAAAAGTCCTCATTGCCTGTGAATCCCCTGAGCCTCTCACATTTCCTCTGCCAGAGCTGATGACCCCAGTTCCTTTCTCAACAATCCACAGCCTGACCATTATAACTCAGAAATCTCCAGGGCTCATGTTCTACGACCTTGACAAAGAAGAAGCTGTCCAGGGAGATAGTCTCACTGGGATGAAAAAGCCATTGCCCTATTTCCTTTAGTGCAAGATAGAAGGACCACTGCCTATAGACACTTACTACAGAGCTTCTCTGAGGGCCAGCCTCAAGTGATCGATGCAAAGAAATGACTCATAAGTCTTGTTAGCAGCTGCCTCTCGGCAGTCAGGAGGATGGCTGGGAAGGAAGGTCACAGAGTCGGAGGTTGGTGGGCACAAACAGACCCTCAGTCTCATCTGAAGAAATCAGGACAGGGAAGAGGAAGAGAGACTGGCCATCTCAGGGTGGTGACGTCGCTCAGCACATCCCTGGTGATGTCACGACAGAAGTGTCTGAGAAAAAGCAGCAAAGTCAATTAAGGACTGTGATTTCCCAGGGGCCTTGGAGGATGAGAGGGAGCTGATCGTGGATAATGCCGGCTTCCGCTTGACGGGGGCTGGCCTCAAATCCTTTTTTGGTTTTCACCAACATGCTCAAAAATCCTAAAATGAGCGATGATGGGACAGGATCTTCCATATGGGTTACATTCTAAAGATAGCATTCAATCAAGTAACAGTTGGATGTGATCAAAATTACCATAAGCAAATCCCCTCAATGGCCTATAGAGAAGAGTTTTTATGATTTGGGGTTCGTAGCACTATATCATATGTATACAAATAATATATTTGCTAATCATTCATTATAAAACAAAGATTGTCCATGCAAAATATATTTTTATAATATTTTTAACTACTCTGTTTGTTTTTTACTATTTCTTTTTTATATTTTTGACCCAGTAGCTCGACTTGATTTTATAAAAGTTACACATGTGGATGATGAAACTCTAATCTGTTTCCTTGACTTTGTGAGTGCCGTGCAATTTCCGTAATGGGACGTAAATCATTATGGAGAGTGACCACCAGTGTCATCCTTCTGAGCATCTGTCCTCAGCTTCTAGGACAGGAGACAAACACTTTCTCTGAGAACGACCCTGTGGACAAATTCCCGGTGAACATGGCAGCTATTACCCTGAATAACAAAAAGCTGAAGGCAGAGGGTGTGGACCTGGAAGTGTCAGTCGCTTACTGTGCGTCAGGTGCCGCTCTTTGAACTTGACACACCTTGTCTCATTTAACGATGCCAGCGTCGTCAAGCCAGTAATTGGTCCTTGGAGCTCGTGGTTGCCCCTCATTGGCATGGAGGCATCATGGGGCCAAAAATATAAGAAAGATGGCTGAATAGGTATTGAAATTGTGGGGAACGATGAGGTGGCAAAAATAAATTGTTCGTCGGGTTCTTAAAATATCACCGTAGATGTGAATCTTCGAAATCGACCCACATCCATTGAACGGGGGAAAGTGGAATGTGTGAACTTAACATGGGGGATACTGACTATTGGTGGCAAAGAGTGGGATAAAGTGGCCGTACAGCGCCTGGGCCAGACAAGGAGGCACGGCCTCCACCGGCGAGGAAATCAGAGACAGTGTCACCACATGGGAAATCCAGACTTCACTCAATGCAAAGAGGTGTTTGGAAAAGGTTGATGATAAACTTTATTTATTGTGAACTTCTCTTATCTTGCCAATAGGCGATTATCTCTAAGCCACCTGGAGCCATATTTGATTCATATCCACATTCCCTCCAAGCCATCTCTGCCCCAGGAGTTGTCAGTAAATATCGGGGGAGCGAATGAACGAGTGATCCTGTTGATTGGGTGGGGGTTACACAGGATGCATCAGAGGGGAAGAGGCAGGCTGGATTTTAAGAGAAGCCAGACTAGGCCTGTGTAGCGTGATGGGCAGGGACTAGTGATGAGGGAAAGGCGGGAGGTGGGCATGGGATTTATTAGGGGCGGAGCCTTGCGGACTGGGCTGACCAGACTTCTTCCTCCCAAGGATCTTCTTTGTAAGTGGATTGTCAACGTAGTATTTCTGCAGCTAGTTGCTTCACATCGGGGAATCAAAGTCACTAGCTGGGGGGGACTTTAGAGATTATCCAGTTCACTTTCATTTTAGAATAAGAAAGCAATTAGGCCCAGCAGTCAAATGACCGTTACCAACACTACTACTACAGTTGTTGCTACTACTACTAGCTGCTATTAATTGAATATTTACTATGACCCAAGCACTGCGCAATCCTCATTTCATCCTCCGTGATGTAAAGAATTTTGTCATCCTGTTTGGCAAACAAGAAAAATAAGGTTCAGGGTGATAAGGGCATCGTGCATCTAGGGGACTGTGTCAGAATCGTGGTTCTGCCCGAGCTGCAGCTCAGTTTCTCATTGCAGACTTTTTACTTTCTATGGTGATGTCTCCCTACCCCGAGGCGCGAGGCCGGGCCTGGGGCTTCTTCACTATTGTCAGGGCAGAGAGCAATGTCGTGTTCTACCAGAGACGTTGCTGATGTTCAGGGCTACAAAAGAGAATGACCTGAGTTTTTAGAGGGAGGCAAAAAATTAGTGACAAACTCTCAGGGAGCTAGAGGAATCCATTCGAGGCAGGTCACGGAGATGTGAGCACAGCACAGGGAATATGGTCAATAATATCGTAATAACCACGTATAATGCCAGTGGGGACCAGACTAATTGGGGAAGATCACTTTGTAAATTAAATAAATGTCTAACCACGATGCTGTACACCCAAAACTAATATAAAATAACACTGAATGTTGACTAATTGAAAGAAAAAAACAGGTATACGAAGGTAGATTTCTGGAACTTATTCGAACATTCGATCAGGTGAGTAGTGTCCCCAGATGTCAAGGCCTATCACAGAGTGAGGAGTTTTCTTTCGTCTGGTATGGACAGTCTGTGTCCGTACCCATGGGATAAGGTGATGAGAGGCCTCTAGCCCTGTGGAGGATTTGCCATATCTTGGGTGACCTGTAGGAATCCCCACGGAGAAGCGTCCCGGCCGAGTGACAACGTGTTGCAAAGGCTCAGGTGATCCCTCCTAACCACCAGGTTCACGCCCACTGGTTTGGTAAAATGTGCTAACGGAGACATCACCTGAGGACGCCATTACCATGGGACACTGGCCTGACCCCCGGGAGGACGCACAGGGCCACCACGTTTAGAGATTCTGAGTGGCAAGATTTTATTTAACACGAGGACGGGCGGATAGACGAAGAGCAAGAGGAAGGTCACGGCCAGTGTTTTCTGAGTCAGAGCAGAGCAAGGTGGCAGGGCTGCGACATTCACGACATATTACGACATTTTTCCTGCAGCCCTAGGCGATGCGAAGGCCACGCTCTTATTATGTGACGGAGTCCGTGGGTGCTCCCCGAGGTGTGGGTGACATCCATTTTTTAATTCCATAACGTTATCTGTAACTGACATGTGATTATAATACTACAGTTCTCTTTAATGCAGTCTGCAAAAACACATCGATTTTATAGTTCCCCAAACTGATTACATTAATATCTGTGCATAATTAGTTTACACATTACTAAATTACTGACAGATTAAAAGTGAAATAGTGCAGTTCATACTCAGCCGCATAACTGCCAGAAAGGAAATTAATATGGATTCAAAGGGTCCTCGGAGACCTACACCGAAATAGCAGAAATCTATAAAGACTGCTTGCGTTAGGGAGTTTCTATCGGCACTATGTGTGCGCTTGATGCTTTCCTGCGTCTGCCTACGCGCGCCGAGGGGTACAGGAAACGGTACAGGGACCACGATCTGGCTCCTGCCAACCCGAGGCTGTGTTTATTAAAAAGCAAGTGCTTAATTGCGGTGCTCGAGGTCAAGGGAGGGAAGGCTCTCAGGTTGTAAGTGAAAGCTGTTGCCTTCTCTCGCTTTTCCGAATGACCTCAGTGCCAGTGTTAGAAAGGCCAAGTTCTCGGGTGCTGCGTGCTCAGAGCGGTGGTGTGCGTTTGATGTTCTCCTCTCCAGCCCCCAGCTGGACATGCACAGACTGGCTTGGTTCTAGAACGTTCTTTTCATCCCATGTCCCCGCGAAGGCCACTACATGTGTGTGCTTGGGCGTGGAGCCAGGGCAGCTGTGTGTCCGCCCTTCCAGTGAGCCTGCTTCCGGGCGAACTGGTCGGGAGGCCAAACCTTTTGGGTTAAATCCTCATTCTCATTAGATTTCGCCACCCTTTGCACACTGCAAAACATTCGCCTAACTCCGAGAGTTCGAAGATGAATTCTTTTTTTTCTTTCTCTGTAAGACACCACGTCTGAACTCACTTCCATGAGGAGGATGCTTCTACCCAATTGAATTCTGAAGCATGTTCTCTCTGAAGAAGATGTTGGCTGGAAATGAAAGTGTGGCGAAGTCATCACTAGGAGATCAGGGTCGGGACCCAGCACTTATTGAACACCTACTACGTTCTGGATACTCTATGGGGTATTTTACCTAAGTTTTGATCACTGTATCCCTCACAGTAATTCTACCTTTATCTCCATTTTAATAATGATAATAGTTGTTCCAAGCAGTATAGTAATTTGTGCAAGTTCATACAGTTAATAAAATAAGAAAGTCAGATTTTTAACTTCTTACCATCGGCCTCCACCATTCAGGCCGGAAGTGAGAATACAGACACAAGGGAGAAAGGCCGATTCTAGAGGGGCCGCTGACTATCCTATGAGCCCGGGGAAATGGCTGCTTTATTAGAAGATCAAGTTTTTAAAATCTCTTACTGAATATTCAAATGCTTCTATCATATATTAAGATCTTTATCATTATATTAGCTATCACTTGCCCTATAACGAATGACCACCAAACTCAGTGGCTTCAAAATATTGATTGTTTCACAGTTTCGATAGTTTGGGAATCTAGATGCAGCTTAGCTGGGTCTTCTGGTTGAAGTTCTCTCCCAAGGCTGCAGTCAAGATACCGGCTGCTGTGGCCTCGAGGCTAGGCTGAAGAAGGGCCCACTTTCAAGCTCACTCAGTGGTCGTCCAAGGATTCAGTTTCTCGCAAAATGTGAGAGTGAGTCCCCTCATTTCCTTGTCACTTGGACCTCTCTGTAAGGCAGCTCACAACGTAGCAGCTTGCTCTATCAGAGTAAGCTAGCAAGGAGAGAGAGAGAGGGAGAGAGACAGACAGACAGACGGAGACGGACAGAGACGGACAGAGACAGACAGACAGAGACAGAGATGGAGGGAAGGAGAGACTGAGAGAGATTAAGGAATTGAGTTGTACAGTTACAGGAGACAGGTACACCAGTCAGTTCTCATTACTCTAAATCAGGGGTTCAGGTAAACTGGGGATAAACCAGCATCCCCAGCAGCGAGCGAGCAAGTGGAGAGCCATCCGCTAACGAACTCTCAGTCCCTAAACGGGTTGATGGGGTTCGGGCTCTCGGGAGAGTGCTAACGAAACAGTCGTAGCAAGGACTTTCAGAACGGTCTTACCTGGCTGTGGTTGCCGTGGAAACGCATTTCTCTTCTTTATATTTCTCTTCCCCCTCCCCAAATTACTAATAGTAATAATTTGGACAGTTATTAAAAAAGACAAGGAATGGGCCATGTGAACTCAGGCAAGAAATGAAAAGTGAGAGTGGAAGCCGTGTTAAATAGAAAAATTGGATGCATCACCGCGACAGTTTCAATTAGTGGCTGGCTTACCCCACCCCCCACTTTATGTGGGTGTTCGGTGGGTCGGGTTTGCAAAACAAGGGGAGGAAAGGCTTACGATTCAAGAGGAAAAGTCTGAGGTTCCCACTCTTTATGCTCTTGAAAACTAAGGTCTCCAAACGAGCCCTCCGCGGGGACGATGTATGCAGTTTGGATGTGCAAATCTCGCTCCCTCCTTCAAATCACACAGGTGTCGCTATCTGTGACCATTCCCTCCCTCCTTCCTGTCAGCTCTCCACTGCTCACGGTGGCTTTCTCGATGGCAGCGTGTTTGACTTGGATTGTGAGCTTCTAGACCGGTAATTCCTAGATGGTTTAGGTTATAGGTTCTCTTGAGAGTTTCACGGAACCGCCCATCTCTTTGTGAAGTGCACGTGGGCAGCGTCAGGCAGAAGCTGGCAGTGCCAGCGGGTTTGTGGACCTCCTGAAATGCAGTCAAGAACTTCCAGTAGAGACTCATCATCTTAAAGGAAAGGTGCCATGCAGATGTGTAGTTGCTGGACCAGCGGGATTTGGGGATGATTTTATTTTCTTATGAATTGCTTTCACCGTATTCTGAGACTATGTTCCTACCTTAAACACAGTGGTTTTTCTTAGACGAACGGTTCAGAATCTTGAGGTGCTACTAGGAACAGCAACCAAAGCATCCTTAGCAACCTTTGAAAGGACAGCGTGTGGTTTAGGTGTACGCAAATGGGCCACAGACAACCTGGGCCAGGTGGATGGGACCTCCAAGAGCTATAGAGATCAAATCTTTTTAATTATCTCTCCCCTTCCTAAGAATTCTAACCGCACCCCCCGCCCCCCCACATACACACAACAATTTATCTTTTTCTCTTATAGGTAAATCGCAGGGACAAATTATAGATCTCTTAGGATGGTGATTGACAGAATGACATAAACAAGGTATAACCAATTTTTATCAAGAGAAAGGGAAAGTGACCAGCAGCTTTTACTAAGCTTCTCCTTCATGCTGAGCAGTCTAATCCCTTACGTCACCGTCACCATAACCTAAGAAGTAGGTCGCGTTGTACCCATTTTATAGATAAAGCAACTGGAGTTCCAAAAAGTGAAGTCTCTCATCCCAACTCACCTGACTATATGCGCCAGGGGTGGGGTCTGAGTCGAGATCTGCCGGGGCCTCATTCTCGTAAGACCACACCGCGCTTTCTCCAGAAGGCCCGCTCTCGGCAGGGAGGGATGTGTGCGTGGGGGGAACAGGCTTCCTCGGAGGCCTTCAGACAGACACAGAGAGTGGGTGCGGAGCTTCTGCGTCAGGAAGCACCCTCATCAGTGTGTGCTGGTCAGAACACAAGCTTCCGAGTCCAATAGAGCGAGGTTCTCACTAGCGTCTAAGTTAGTCACCATCTATAAGCCTCAGTTTCCCTAGCTATAAAATGGAGATCATGGCAGTGCCTAGGCGTGGGACGTTCGAAGTGATTATATACAATAAGGTATTAGAAAAAATAATGTGCCTGGCTCCCTGTCTGGCTCAGAGCAAGGATGCGGATGTCGATGATCAGTATTTGTGTTCCATGTAGACGCTTGCACTGCCAAAGCTACCTCCTCAGGAAGCACTTCTAGTCTTGTAGTCAAAGAGATGTGGTGAGCTTGACCTTCATCTTGCTGAGTCTGCCCTGGGTAGCATCTCAGGTGCATCGGCCACGTGGATCAAACGCAAAAGTTCTTCCCAGCTAACCTCTCATTACATTATTCGTCACGGCTTACAAGGAGTTCAGAGATTTTCCATGTTTTTAAGAACTACGCCTTAATTTATTCAACATGTGTTTATGAAAAGAATTTCTCCTTAGGATAGAAGTATTTGTTCGGTTTTAAATTAGTTGCCGCCGTACGCTTTTCCGCAGCCTCCATCATTCCCTGTCATCTCTCAGGTTCAGGCCACATTCTGTTGGTTGCCTTCTAGAAGCTGTAAGAATGTGAATTTACAACTCCTGACTCTCAGCCTGATTTAAAAAAAAAAAAAAAATTATACATTTCTCTCCCTCTCATTTAGCCCAGAAGAGAGTGAAGAAGGACCGAGAAGGGGCTGAGGGTGGGAGGAGGAGGAGTTTCTGCTCGATGCGATTCTGCAGCGTCTGAGTGTGTTTCGAAGGACTTCGGCAATTTCTTAAAAGTTTCGAAAAGTTCTAAAAGACTCCCTGTTAAGGAGGGCCAAGGAGAAGCAGCTAGCCTCTGTGTCGTCTCTGAGATGGACCAAGAACAAAGGAAACAGAAAAAGAATCTCCACGTCTAGGGAACGATAACTCAGGAGCGAGCCCACAGGGCCTTGAGGGAGGAGAGGGAGCGAGGGCGGAGATTGTCTGCAGACCTCGGATGGGCTGGAGAGAACCTGGGGTTTGCCAGAGTTGGGGACACACACACACACACACACACGCACACACACACGCACGCACACACACAGAGTGATATTGGTTAAATAAAGAAAATGTTGGAAAGAGAAGAGCGAAAAGAATTAAAAATCGTTCATAAAATTACCATTCTTAAATAATGGTAGCATTTTTACTTCATTTTTATATTTTACGTATTTGTATGTTTTATTATACATTTTTTTAGAAAATGGTGTCATACTACATATACTATTTTGAAAACTTTTTTTTTTCAGTTGGCAAAATATGAGAATTGTTATTAAAGATTACTTCCTACAGGAACATTTTGAATATTTGCTCAATTTTCTATTCTTATGTATGTAGAAGTATTTTTTTACTATTATTAAAATTCCAAACAATAGTTCAACAAACATTCTTATAGCTAAATTTTATTTACATCTATGATTATTTCCTTAGATACATTTCTAGAAGTGGCATTGCTGGGCTAACAAGCATGCCCAGATCTAAGCTATTTATTGTCTGTAAAAAGTTGTATTTGTTTACATTCTAATCAGTGACGTGTGAGAATTCCCATTTTCCCACATCTTCACTAACACTGACTGTTGTAATTTTTGGAATATCTTTTAAGTAGGTAAATAACTTGTCAATGCACTTTTTTGTTTTGTGAATTGTCTATGTCTTCCTCTTATTCTTATTGAATTGCTAAAGCTGTTTACATATTGAGCATGTTGACCCTTCGTTATATATACATACATATCATCAAGCTTATCTTTCCTTCTTCGTCTTAATTTTTGTATGTTTCAATGTACAGACTCTTAGCATTTATATAGTAAACGTTATAGTTTCTTTTATGATTACCGCCTTTGGGCTCATGCTTCCCAATCCAGTATTATATAAATATCTATCTCCATATTCTTGAAAAACATTGTTTCCTTTTTTCACACTTACAATCTATTTCATCTAAAATTTACCTTTTCAGTTATGTGAGCCAGGAACTACCTTTCCCCTACTCCCACAATGCATAGCCGGTTGCCACAGTTACTGAATACTTTGTCACATCTTTTTCTAATTTAAATATCACTTATAGTATATACTAAATTATTAGATTTACTTGATTGTTTCTGATATTTTTACTCTGCTTCATTGATGCTACGCCGGCACCAGACTGATGTCATAACTTTTTACTATATTCTAATTGGTGGTAGGAGAAATTCTCCCATAGTACTCTTCTTGTCTAGACTTTTTTGATTATTCTTATGCATTTATTCTTCCTCATGAATATTAGGATTCTTTTCTGAAGTAAAAAAAAGATGGAAAATTTAATTCAGATTCATTTATAGTTTAACTTGGGGAGAATGTACTTATTAGTGTAATTAAGTCATCTTTCTACATTACTAAAAAAAAACAGGGTTTTTTTTGATCACACACGTTAGATATTTCTTTAAATACAAAATAGCTCTCGGGTGAATACGTTTTAATGGCAGAGAGACTGTGGCTACAGACATGCGCCGGCATCAGATTCTTTCTTGTTTACAAATTTTCAGGGAGCGAGTCATGAGAAGAAGAGGCCGATAGGCACTAGGAAGATCAGCGAAAGAAAACAAAGTTTTATGTAGGGAAGAAAAACTTCAGCTAATAGAAGGACCTGGAAAGAGATCTCATTTTAACCCGCAGCTACCTGGGCTATGCTTTGTTCTGAGGGTGTAACCACCTTCCTTCTCACTATGCTCCAAAGAGCAAATGTTGGGTATTTAGGAGCCTTTTTATCCCTTTTAACTTGATGTACATTGATGATGATTTTACCATTGCTTTGAAAACGAATCTTCTAAGGCTAGAGAAGAAATAGTTCTAAAAAAAGTAAAAAAATAAATTGCACGTTTTGTTTTAGCTTTTATTATTTCTGCCGTTACTTAATCATGGTGAGAAAGTTTTACAGCCTCGTGGAAGAGATGCAGCATTTCTCCCACAACCTGTCCAAAGCAGTCGATCTATTTAAGTCGCTGCGTGATACTTTCTTAACGGTGCGGATGTGCACGAGGGGAGAGGGGGCAAGTAGCTTCGAGGTGGGAGAAAAACGGGAAGCTTCTAAGATGCAGATGGAGATGTAACACGCGTGCCGTGATAGCTCTATGACCTATGGTCAGCGTCTGTTATTAAAAATCACGAGCAGTCTTGGATGGTGTTCCGTCGAGAATAAAATAATTGAGTTTACAACTTCCGGATTTAAAAATCCATTTATAATTATTCTAGAATAGATCGACTTCAGATGCAAAATCCCTCAGCCAGGGAATGAGTCTCTAACTTAGTGTTAAGTCAAATGCTAAAAGTTTTTAATAGTGATGTCTGATACGGTATTCATACAATCATCTTTTCTTTTTCTTAAACCTCGAAATGGCCTATGCGACAGCAATTGGAGGGATTATGTTCAAAACATTGTGGCGGCCACAGTGATGTGCTCTCAACCCCAGTTACAAACTGGGCTGATTGGGCACCCCCACTAAGGGCCGGCTGTGTGAGCTCGTCAGATTTTCTGGAATGCGACCGCATTCGAAAGAGACGATTTCTGCACGCATTTGACATCAGATGTATTTTTGATCAATATATGGGAGGAAGGAACCCCTCTGTAATTTTTCTCTGGTGTTTACGGGTATCGCTGACTCCGAGAGTAGAATAAATACACAGACAGGAAACAGTTGCTCAAGCCGTTTCAGACATCGTCTGTTTATAGAGACACAGCATCCATTTGTTGTACCTGGTGGCTATTAACCGCTCTAATTGTGCTGTAGACTCGTTAACAAGTTTGCTGAAGTTGCACATTATAATTTTAAAGGAGTTAATTGAATACTAATCCAACGCGCGGCACAAAAATTATTTGAACCATTCCAAGGAAAGCCGAAAATCCCACCAGCTGCCTTGGTCCTAGTAAATCCCTACCCCTGTGAGACAGAAAATGAATATTCAATATTTTTTTTCCATTTGGGACTCTTGACATTCTATTGATTCACTTTATTTTCCCAACAATTTTCTGACAGGTTTCCCAATGTGGATTCTGTAAATTCTTTGATATTCATCTTGTGATTGCCTTTGAAAATGAAAGCTGTGGACAACTTTGGGCTCAGAACTCAAGAGCCCCAAGCCCCTTACACCCCAGGAGCCAGTGGATCCGTCGAATTTTACTGAATTACCATGTGATCCCCAGATTCCACAGAGTCAGATGCCAGAAGGGGAAGGAGTTTCCAGAGTCAGGAAACTCAGGTTACATTTGTGAAGCGGGTTACTGCTCTGGGGACGTGGGGACAGAGGTGCGGAGAATGGCTGGACCTTGAGATAGTAGGGGAAAGCGAAAGACAGCAAATCACTTAAGGTGAAGAAGCAGGACGAAGAGACTAACAGGTGTGGCAGGGAGGGGGCAGGGAGGAGCAGCCATGCCACCAGCTTTTAAAGAGGAATAAGAGTCCACTAGATGTCGGGGCAGTGGCAGGGACCTGTATAGTAGTAAGAGAGTGTGGTCTCATGCCACTGCAGGATGTAAGAGTCAGTCCGTCCATGTCATCATTGCGGAGAGTGCCATCGGCACACAGGCGGGTGACACAGGCGCTTTCTTTCCATTCTAATGTTGCCCTTTGTTAGAAGAGGCGCCTCACCTCTGTAAAAGCTAAATTGGGACCAGCATCTCAGAGTAATGAATGGACATGCAGATCCCCGGACAGACCTCCTTCTGATCAGGTGCATCACCTTCTGCGTCACGCCTCGTCTGAGTATCTTGTATGCGCTTAAGTTCCACGATTCGCTCACTTCTGTATTTCCTAGCGCCTCGCTCCAAGCGATATAGCAGATTCTCAGCGACGTTTGCGGGACAAGCAAATGAATGAGCAGGTGCTGGTCTAGAACACACCTTCGGATTAGCAACTGCCTGTCTCTCTGCGTGTCACTGACCTCAAAGACCCGCTTGGATGTGTATATGACAGACTTGCTTTGTCATCGCTCTTAAGCCCCGGGCCCTTCTAAACGATGTCTTTGGAGCCGCATCTTGAAGGGAGAGAGATTCTACTCCGTTTCTCCCCGAACGCTCGCAGCAGCTGGGGTCTCTGAAGTGTTCACGTCGAGGTCCCTGGTTAAATGTGCCGGCCCGTTTAATCGAAACTATCAAGCTGGCTGTGTTGACTGCTTGAGTATTGACCCGGGCAAACTGGCTGTGGATTTAAACAAAACCTCACCGGCCTTTCTCTCTGCCGATCGTACCTAAAACGGCACATGGCACACTCAGAGCATGATACGGTGATGTTTGTGCATGTTTAGTTTTCTTTATTTTTCTTGAAAAGGAAACTTAGTCTCGAAAGGTGACGTTATTTTTTAAAGGTCAATGCGAAACATTCCTGATTTGTTTTCATAGCGTGGGAGTAGAGTTTTACAAAATCAAAATGGAAGATTCGGTGGCACATATTGCTCTAGATGTTCTGTAATAGCTTCTGGATGATGCGTCATCCTTCTCAGACAGAGCAGGCTCTCAGTGAATGTTTGCGAATTTGTGCCTCTTCCTCCCTAATAACTGTCCTAACTTTTAAGACGGACTGTGTCTTCTCAACTCACCAGCAACAACTTGTATACGATAGCCGATCAGCAAGGAATTGTCATATATAATAACAGCTACTGACACTTATTTATTTTTTTAAATTAAGTGATCAGCAAACCATGACCTAAGGGCCATATTTGGCCCATTACCTTTTCTTATAAATAAAGTTTTATTGGAACACAGCCACACTCATTCATTTACATAGGGTTTATGGCTACAATAGCAGAGTGAAGTAGTTGTGACAGAGACCACACAGTCCACAAAGCCTAAAACATTTTCTGTCGGGCCTTTTCCAGAAAACGTTCCCCAGCTCCCGATCTCTGAGGTGCTGTGCACTATGCGGGCCAGTCGTGGATTATCCCTTTCATTTCCCACGACAATCCTACGTGATGTGTACTGTGGTTATCCCCATGTGACAGACGAGGAAGCCGAGGCACAAAGAGGCTCAGTGAGGGAGTGATGGGGCCGGAAGCAGAACCCATTTGGCATGACGCCAAAGTCCTTCTGTTTCAGCTCTGCCCCGCCTGCCTTCTGCCCACTGAGAACAGACACTCGCCTTTGGGGGGGAAGCATTTGCTTACTAATGAGATGGATGTCAGGGCATCTCTGCTCCTCAGCCTCATCACGAGCAGCGCCCCCTGTTCGTGGGCAGGAGAGGCGTGGCTGGGAGTGGCTGGAAGACTGCAAGGACCTCGTCAGCTTACAATCCTTTATTTTTTTATTTTTACATCTACAGCAACCTGGTCTTCCTAGGTGGTCTCTCATCCAAGTACTAATCAGGCCCGACCCTGCTTAGCTTCCGAGATCAGATGGGATGGAGCTTGTTCAGGGCGGAATGGCTGTAGACTTGGAGATTAATTTTGTGTCAAAGCGTCAGCTCTCAGGCGACATGGGAGCCCAACGAGGCACGAGGGGAAGGCGCTTGTCGGCGCACGCACCCCTAGACTCTATGTGAGGGGTGACGGTCTCCAGCGGGAAACCACTCACTCCTCCAAGGCTGGGCCGGGAGCTTTCACCCCCTTGCTAGGCTGGTGCCCCCCAGTCTGCCGTGGCTCCGGCGGGGAGCGGGGGAATTTCACCTGAAGTCAGAAAGAGAGGGGACAAGGAGGTTAACAGACAAATAGCTGTAATGTGAGCAGACTTCTTTCATTTAAAAATTTTTTTAAAACCCCTCTGCTAATGACTTGGTGATTTTCACAGTAGTAAATGTGCTGACTTAAAAATCCGTGGGAGGTCAGTAATTGTCCCTCTGCCTGTCACCGGGCCGATTGTGGTTCCGGTGCACCTTAATTACACTACCTACAGGTGGAGTGTTACACAGTGTTTACGTTAATCAGAGTAGATTTACAGAGGGAAATAAAACCGCCGGCTTCCTTGGGGTTGTATTCTTCCCAGCTCCCAGCAGCCGGTGGTCCCCGAGTGTCCCCGAGTGTCTCCATCCTAAGCTGCAGTGCTGGGCCGACCTAAGAAATCAGTGGAAAGTTCCAGAAATTAGATTTTTAGGATCTTTACATCAAAGGAGAAAAGTGTGTTTGGGGGGGAAGAGATTGCGCAATTGTTTAAAGGACCAGCTTTCCATTGTCTGCGGCCTGGGGAACAGGAGGTACCCTCGGGGCACACCTGATCCCCCAGGCTTATTTGTCTGCGGGGGGGGTGGGGGAAGATGGCGACAAACCTGAGCCGGGGCCTGGAGATGCACCCAGCTGCTCCGCTGAGGCAGGAGGGGGAGGGTTAGGTCTGCCGTCTGTTCGTTGTTGTTATTTTTTTGTTTTATTTACTTTGCCTTTTGCCTTTTACGTGAGGCTTTCCCGTACATTTAAGGGATGCATGCCCAAAGTCTGCGTGATCCAGAGGGGCAGCGTATGCACATGACGTCAGTGGCTAAAGTCTCCAGCTCTTCACTCAGTCGCTGTGCTTCGCGTTCCTCATCCACCAGATGGGCCGAGCGGTAGTCCCTGCCTCGCGAGGTCGCCGAGCGGGCTCCCTGAGATGACACGTGGAACGTGCTCGGAACAGTGCTTGGCACCGGGCGGGTGCTCAGTAAAGTTACCTGCTGTGCTCAGAAGCCGGTGCAAACGTGGCCTTTTAGAATCAACGAGACCGAGGTTCCAGCCCTGTCCCGAACAGTTACCAGCAGTGATGTTATTCAGGTCGCAGACCTCTCTCAGCCCCTGCTCACTCAGTTCACATGAGCAGGGACAAAACAGTACCTTCCACCGAGGGCCGACTACGTGCAAAGTCCGTAGTTATGATCAGCAGCAGATGTGGGTGTTTTCTAAGCCGGAGGAAAGGCCACAGTCCTAAGTGCTGATCAGGGCGCGCAAGTCACTCTTTTCTTCTCAACATGGTTCTTGATTCCTTTGTCGTTAAACGTGGCACGTTAGGTCTCGACTTGGCTCATGGCATCCAGAGAGTTCATCTTCCATCTTACAAAAGGAGCTTGCAAATCGCAGCATGCACCTGGCGGCAGAAACCCGGGGTATTCTAAAGATGATGCAGAGTGACGGGAAAACATTACGATGGAAATAATCCACGCAGTGTTTCAGAGCAAGGTCCTCAAATCGGCCCCGTTCAAGAAATGGACAAAGTACTCGAGAGAGTTTCGTATTTTCAGACCCCATCCCGGGGAGTCACAGCCCGGCGTTCCTGTGAGGGAGGAGGACTCCTCATTGCAAAGGCAGACGCTGCGGGGCAGAAAGGCTCAGGGCCACGCTGAAGGCAGCCAGAGGCCCTCCAGCATCTCCGCCCGTCCTCACTCACCTGGCTGAAAGAAAGGCCTCTCTGCAGGGGCCACTGCAAGGTTAAAAAAACGTCCAAGGAGGAAGGAAGGGAGGGAGGGAGAGAGGGAGGGACAAAGGGACAAGGGACAAAGGGACAAAGGGACAAAGGGAGGGCCTCACTCCTCACTCTACCGGCCTCGTCCACTCTGCTTTCACATTCGCTGGAGAAATGGCGAGCTCCAGGCCCGAAGGGAGAGTTTTCCCAGGCGAAGCGGGGTTTTGCCATCTTCTGCCGTTTTTTGTCTTTTGCCGTCACACACCTGAGGCTTTCCTCACGGATCACGTGGGCCTGCGGGATGCTCACGGAGATGCCTGTCAGCTCGGGGCCTTCGGATCTAATCGCGAGAGGGCCAGATCCTTTAAACTGTTACGCCTGTGACCCTTCTGGGAGCAGCTGGTCACTTGGGACTCGACCTTGGAGGAGACACATTGTGTGGACACAGAGTCCCCCCTTGGTGGCCGCGTTGCTCAGGGGAGGACAGCCCGCTGCGGCACTGTGCTGGGCACAGCGGGGCACTTTCAAAGGACCCAGAGGCAGCTTCTTCCAGCTGGAGCTCAAGAAACAAACATCGTTGCTGGAGCACGTGGCCCACTACTGATCACTAGAAATCCAGTGTCCCAGAACCAAAATGGACCTGACAGTTTAAAACTAAGGGACGGGAGGCTCAGATGTGACAGGAACATGGCTG
Source organism: Pteropus vampyrus (assembly GCF_000151845.1). Taxonomy (NCBI): domain Eukaryota; kingdom Metazoa; phylum Chordata; class Mammalia; order Chiroptera; family Pteropodidae; genus Pteropus; species Pteropus vampyrus. Next base: position 4,475,731 of record NW_011888832.1, read on the forward strand.
AGCTCACGTCTACATGACCCGGCCCCAAAATAAAGCACTCCTATGGCTGCCCTGAGACTTCCCAGGACACGCAATGCTTTTGCCATGAATCTGGGGAACAGCCTCCAGATGCATAATATTTTAAGATGATCAGCTTAGTCTTTTAATCCCTATAAACAGTGCCTGTCTGCAAAAGGCTCTAGGGCTCTTGGTTTTCCAGAGACTGGCACAGTGAGCACTCACTCACTGTGTAAGGGGGCACTCTCATGTCTGAGATCACTTGATGGAACAAAGTCCTTGAAGCCATCATGAACACTGATCACAGAAAAAGAAAACGCTGGGCTCTCTAGAAAGAAAGGGGTTGCTGTGTAAAGACTCGCTTGGGCAAGAGACGCCACAAATTATAAACTCTTTGGCATTCCCAAAGAGTGGCATTTTACTTTATGGTCCTTGGAAGCATGCACGGTCACTCTGAGATGATTATACAAGGAAGCAGTTTCATTACATGAGCTCACTTGGTATCTCTGGCCCCCAGCTGGCCGTCCAGAGGGGAGACAAGGCAGTGTGGCTGCTGAGAAGGACCAGACTGATTTTCTAGACTTGATTTCTGGCTGCGGTTCTGCCTTCAAGCAGCTGTGTAAGTGCGCGTGTTACTTGGCCTCTGTTGATCCGTTTCTTCTCTAAAGATTTGCACTAGAAAGTCTCTAATTGGTTGCCAGATTTAGTGGAAACCAAAACAAACAACCCCCCACCAGACATCTATTTAAATTTAAATATCAGATGAACAATGAGTATTTTTTAATATGTCTCATAACAATATTTGGCACATTCTTGTACTAAAAAACCATCCATTGTTTTTCTGAAATTCCACCTCGGCTGGGTACCCTGTATTTTACCTGGCAACCCTAGTCTGGAAAATCGTTTAGACGTCAAATTCGAGTTCTGTAATGAAGGAATCTGACTTTGCTTCTGAGAGTGTGTGCTGGGAAGGGGTAGGGGCAGTTCACAGCACCTGGAGGAACTCTGTCTTAGAGAACTCTCTTCAGGGTGAGAGGCAGCCCCCGAGAAAAAGAAGGCTTTTCCAGAATGCACGGGCCCCTCCCAAGGCTGCCGAAGAGCTAGACCCCTTCAGGGCCCAGGGGGCTCTGCATCCCAAGCCGATTCGCAGGCAGCATAGTTTGGGGTGGACAGAGGTCACCTCCAGTCCTTTGCATGCACAGGCAGTTACAGTCCATCATCGCTCTGTGCCATCATGCGCCGAGGACCTGTGGCCCCACCACAGGGTCTAAACCAACCAGCCTGTAAGGAAAGCCAGGGACGGTTCTGGGCTTTTCTCCCTAGGCATCGTGTGTGTATGAGGCAGGGTGGGGGAGGGGAGTCAGGCAAGAGAGCGAGGAGGAGGGAGATGCTGAAAGTCAGCCTCACAGGATGGACATTGCAGTTAGCCAGAGGCCTGGTACTTGGAGGCAGGATGAAAATATTTCCAACGCAGCCTTAAAAAATAATCGCCGATAACGCTTTATCCTGCGTTACGGCGAGATCCCTCCCTTAAGAATAACGATCACCTCTCTGGCCCATTCGGTTCGGGTCTTCTGCACCTTGTCACAGAGGAGTTTCCTGGAGTCCGGGCTCCCGTTCAAGGCAGCGTGGAAGCCGGTGGAAGGATGCTGACCGCACTTCACGGTCTTCCCTTCCTGCCCTTGACCCGGGGCCGGCCACGCCCGGGTTCCTGGACTCGATGGGCAGACAGCTCCAGTGTCTCCAACAGCACTTCCGAATCTCCTCCCCGCAACACACACACGCAGGCACGCGTGCACGCACACGCACACCCGGGGACACACCACCCCACGGCCGGGAAATGAATGAACCTGGACGCCCTTCCATAAATTCTTCCTGGCCTCCATAAAGAAGCACGCAGGGCGGGGTGTGAAGACAATATGGTTAGGATACAGCGTTTTATAGACAGAGAGAAAGGAGCGAAAACAACCCCTTGCTTTCGATGCAAATAAACCCAGCTTCACCTTTCGCGCAGAAGACCCCGCCCTTGGCCGACCGTCTGGGGAGCGTCCCGGGGGTATTCCTCCTTCTCCGTTTCCAGGTCAAACAGGTCTTTGGAAACGGTTTCTCTAGCGCCGCGTTTTCTCCCCAGGACAATCTCCCTCTCTCCTTCCTTTTTGGTGCAGTCAGAAGTCCTCAGCCACAGGAGGTCCCCCCCCCGGGGCCCGAGGTGCGGAGCAGCCCCGGAATTCAGGGCCAGGCCTCGCGGCGAGGCCCAGGCGCGCCGCCGGGCCGGCCGGCAGATGGCGCTGTGCCGCGCGTAATGGGCCCTCGGGTGCCCGGGCCGGCGGGAGCGGGGACGCGCGCTGCTCAAAGTTTCTGGTGCCTTTCCCGGACCAAACAAATGTCTGTGGACTTCAGTGGCGATTTCCCTTAGGCTGCGCGAGTCTCACTGGCCGTGTTTTCAGGCTCTAGATGGTAACCGATGCCCTAGGTTGCTTTTTTCGGGTGAAATCGGGGTTTGCAAGCGTCCTTAAACCCATCCTAACTGCTCAGGTCAACTAGCAAAGGTCTGTATTTTTGATCAAATAATGCATAAAACTTCCATGTTAAGAGATAGAATGGTTTGGAAGACAAAGACGTGCTGAGAAATGTAAGTAAAAGTAGCACCTAAGATTTTTGTTTCTAAATAAACGGGGGGGTGGGGGTCTTTTACCAGGAGCAAACATAAAGGCAGGAAGGAACTGGAGGCTTGGGCGGCAAGCGCTGCTGCTGGTGGAGGTGTGGAGAGGGGGTCGCATCATGTGATTGCTGGAGGCACTTGTGTGCAATGATCATGAATAGATAATTGTGGAGGAAATTTAGGGAATGTGCTGGGGACCCGAGGCTGTTGATCCGGAGGACACAGCTGGAAAGCCGTGGGTTTCCAGAACACAGCTGAACAGCCGTGGATTGAGGGCCATAGGAATCGCCAGTACAATCGCTCTGCCAGGCCAAGCGGCCCCATTTGTTAGGGCTCAGTATGCATGTGATGTCGCCATAAAAACCTGTCTTCTCGAAGTAAACAAGGCAAGCCTGTGTGCATCTCCTGCAAGACGTATGCGGCTTCGTTTGGGGTCGTGGATCTGACATGACCCCGAACAGTGAGGATTAGGTGGACTCGGCGTGGACGAAAAGGACTAACTGTCATCTCCTCGCCTCGGGGTGACCGTGGCCAGCGCTGCAGGCTGAGAGGCGGAGGGGGAGTGGCGGGGGGGAACTGAGTCATGACTGACTGATACAGCTGGGGTCGGGGGGTGGAACACTGTGAAGGTTTTGTCATACGTGTTCCCCGCCAGCAGAGCTTTGTCAAATGTCCCAGCTCTTTCTTGCCCGGATGGGACTGTGTGTTGTCCTGTGTGCAGAGTGAGCACGGAGCAGAGTAACAGGGCTTTCTTTGCTTAAATGCTGATGAAACTTTTGAAACTGGCAGAATGTCCCAAGCACTCCTAAACAAAACAATTGGTTTGGAAATCTAGCTTTAGACTTTTTAAAAAAGTTTTCAGCAAGTGACCCAATTATTATTTCTCTTTATGTACACAGAGATAGTTTCATTTTCCTAATCCATTTTTACTGTTTTATCTCATAAATCAAGAATTGTGGCTATGCGGATTTCTCTTTCTGAGCTAATGAATAAATACGTCCAGTACGTACTAAACTCTTTTTCAAAGTTAGAAATATTCTCAGACTTCGAAACTTAATCATTTGAAACAGTAATTACACATAAGGTGATTAAATAATATGCTGAGGTATATTCATTTGCTAACATATGGTTTTTGACATTTGATTCTGTTTTTTTTTCACTTGTTTTCATTTTTTAAGCTGAAGTTCAAAGACATTTTTCTAACCAAATGTAATTTATTATGTCACGTATGCTGTCTATACCGTGAGTGGTGTTAACATAAGGACCTGAAACATTAGTTCTTGGTCGACTAGCAATATTTAAAGCTTACCAAATATTACAAACACTGCCGATCCATAATATCCAGAAGCTGATTTTGGATCACATTTAGAGCTGTCTTTCAAACAGAGCCACATCCAATTTAAAATTAGTCAAGAATTACAGTTTGCTATGAAGAATGTCTCCACCCCCAATATGAGCAAATGTCACCAAAATGAAAGGGGAAAAAAAGGAAAGAAAAGAAAAGATGTGATTGTTTTGACACGCGTGCGAGAAGCTTAGTGTCGCTTCATTTTTAACCTCACTTCAAATCATCTTTTAACCGCCCTGGTATTTCTGCACGGAAATAATCACATCTCATCAGCCTTCTCAAACGCGGCAGCTCCACACCCAGAGCTAACGCTTCTCGTTAAATCATATTGCTAAACACATCATTGCAGCTCCCGCAGCAGACTGATGGAAATCAGCTTCACCGGACAGCTCCCCCCCCTGCCCCCCGCATTCAATTTCATTTTCTTTCCTTGGGTAATTTTATTCTTATAGATGGTGCGTGAATGTTTTTCCTAGAGAGGCAGGACGTGAGTTTTAAAGATGTAAAAGCAATTCTGCCCTTTAGGTGATGGAGATAGAGACCTGTTGAAATGCTCCTGGGAAGATAAACACATGGATTCACATGCACATTTAAGACAAGAAAATCTTCTCGGGGGAAGGCGATGAAATGCGGGACTTTGGGAGGAGAAAACGTTACCCTGGTTTCGAACGTACACGATGGATGATTCCTAACCTCGTTCAAGAATTCACGTATCGTTGAGGTTTAACAGACACGTCAAGAAAACCGGGTTTGTTTCTTTCAGCGTTTTTGCACCTGCAGATGTAAAACCCAAAGCCCCCTGCTTAACATTTGAAAAACTAGTATGTAAATGACTGACTGCCTTATCTTTACACAATTTGCTTTAACTTCACTTCCTCTCACTTTGTCACTTAATTTGTATGGTTTCCAAATCAGAGTGACTATCATCTATTAGTCCCCCTGGTGACAGAGGGCAGGGCGTTGTTGTATTCGAGTTAATAAAGCAGAAACACAAGCCTAATTACTGGGGAGATAAGCCTTGCTGGCAGGGGTCCCCTTCCCCGAGGTCTGGAGCTATCTGCACCCAGACATTTTGGAGTGAGTCTGTGTACACCAAGCAGTTTGGGGAGGGGGTGTTTCCATATAGCAGTACTGATAAATTTCAGGAATTGCCTTCTCTGGAGGATGCTATACTAAATTGTGCATCTAGACCAGGAAGCAAGTACATATTCATTAATCAAATGAGATAATGGGGGGGGGGGGTGTTAAGGAGCTTCATAATTGCAAGAGACAAAATAAAAAAGTGGCATTTTTGTTACAAGAGCATATATGTATATTTAAACATAGTCTACATACACATGCACTTAATAACTGTGGTGAGAGAGAGGAGAGAGAGAGAGAGAGAGAGAGAGAGAGAGAGAGAGAAAGAGAGAGAGAGATTGAGTTAGCCTCTCTAATGCCAGCAGGTACACCATAGAACGTATCCCTCTATGGAAAAATTAAAATACGCATATATTTTATTTATAGTACAAGGTACAGAATCATAAGCAACAAGTTTTATAGCATAGACCCTGATTGAAAATCTGATTTATTGATTATTCAGAGGCCCATATTGTGTTTTTATGGGCTTATATCACGTATATAGAAATATACCATATTTAGGCAAATTGCATAGGGATGCTGAGAAGTTTCACCGAGCCTCTACCACTGTTAGTACCACCGCCCTCCCCAGACCCCTCCCTCCATGGAAAACAAACAAAAAAGCCTACCTGTGTGGTTAAAATCACTAACGTTTAAGAAATATTCATAAAAAGAGAAAAAAACAATACAGTTCCTGGCTTCTGCTTTGAAGGGTTACAATTATCAGTGGATACTGTATCAAAAGCTGAGAAATTGTGTTTGGAGAGTGAATCTATTAATGCAGCTTTGTCCAACAAATATTAAAATTGCAAAGTAATTTGCCCATTTGACAATGGCTAATGAACTTAAGTATGTAGAATGAACTTTAATAATTGAGGAAATTGTGCAATTAAGTTGAAAGCCGCTGAAAATTACAAATAAAATTAACTCTCTAGTTTAGTAAGAATATTACTGCTTCTATTACCGACCAGTTCGGTGAGTATCAAGAAAGTGGAAAGTTGCAATGACTGTGCCTTTATCGAGAGGATTTGCCCTTAAGATACTGACCTCATTTTTTTTTTTTTAAACAGAAAGGAGAACTAAGAATCCTTTTCCACGATATGTTTCTGAATTACCACCTGGTTGGAATTAGACAAAATGTCTCAGTGGTGGGGTGGGTTTTAATTTTCATTTCAGGTTTATGATCCTGTCTGTGTCGATTTTAAATTTAAGTGGATTATATTCAGCAAAAATCCTTTTACTATCCGGGCTTGGCTGCCTCAGACCATTAGGTTCTGTACGTTCAGCTTCCACAAATCTGTTAATACATAAAACCATAAGAAACCTCTGATGATCGAACCAGATAGACCGAAGACATCTGATTAATATTTGATAATGCAGAAGTGTCCTTAATCAAACTTGCTTATTTCGTGCCAGAATGTTTCTACAATTATCATAATTGTTGTGCTAAATATGTTTGTCTTTGTATCTGGCTTTGGGCATAATCTTCTCTCTTGAAAGCCACTCGTTGTGGGACTTGAGATTCCTGCACAAAACCCAATTAATATTAAGATGACAAGCGCTGACGAGCTCCAAAGAGGCAACAGCTGAACAGACTCTAACATTCTTAAGTACAGATACTTGAGTGATCAAGTACATCTGAGGGAGACACACAATTCAATAATCCCTTTCTCAAGAAAGTCAAGAGCCCTGTGACATGTGAGGGAAATCAAAGGAGCACATCAGAAAGGAAATGGCCGCGCTGGTCCTGCAGCGTCTCTATTAAAATGCAAAAGTTATGGATTTTTTTCGGGGTGATGGGAACCTTTTCTGTTTTTATTGATTTCTTTTTATAGCTTGATGATTTCGCTCAGATTATCTTAAAAGCTTAAAGAAAAAAAGGGCCTCATCAAAAGATGTCTTGCATGACAGGAGCACATGCAGTTTCGGGGAACTTGGCGCAGCGAAGGCGGGGTACGGTCCGGGGAGAACTCGTCAGCCTGGAGAAGAGCTGGAGCCTCCACGGCACTAATGAAAATTTTACTGCTGTGTTTGGTGCACGTGGCAGACGCGCCCTGCTTGCCCTAGGCCAGCAAGGAGAGACGGGGGGGACGGTTTGGAGCAGCCCAGGCCTTGCCCCAGAGACGTAGCAAGTTATAAAGCTCCGTATTAACAAAAGCACCTCCATTCGCTCCATAGAAAGCCATCGCCATCATTCACATCCGGAATCCCAGTCTCCCAGCATCGCGGGTGCCTCCTCGGATTTACAGCCGAACGCGCTGTCTAGTGGTGACATCCTAACCCGCTGATCTGTAATCAGAAATGGGCTTCCTGTCACTTTAAAAGCACGGCACTAAGGGGCAGTAAAAACAAGGCCGAGGGAGCTAAACGGAGCAGCGGTCCGGGCCGTGGGCCACTCCGCAGGACCCTGCCAACGGGCTCGTTACATCCGAAACCCTGCAGTTCCGGGGGCTGGTGACACCCTCTTAGGTGACGTATCGCTCCGTGAAATCGGTTCTGCACAAACTCTTTCGCGTGTGCCGAAACATAACAAGGCGGGAAAACCAGTGAGCCTGCGTTGGCACGCGGGGGTGTGGCGGTCTCTGCGCCCCTGTGCCCAGCACGTCGGCGGCAGGCGGGAGGCCCCCGCGCCCAGCACGCAGCGCTGCCTGGACTCGCTTTTCCCTGGTACCACTGAAAGTGACACCAACCGGGGTGTCCTTCGCTTGTGGCCTGACAAATCCGGTGCGGCCTTTTGAGGCCACCCGCCCAATGACGGGGTCTGTCCCGAGTCGAGAAGGCCTCGTACGTATCCTCGAGCCCACCCCCACCTCACGCTCACACCCACACCCACAGCCACCACCTCCCACATGTCACACCGCGACAGGGCTCTTCAGACGTCCCTTTCCCAGCAAACAACAGGAACAGGGATAATTATAAACAAAACTACTCAGGCCGAGGCCGAAATAGATACACAAACAGAAATGGCTTTATCCAGCTTCGGCTTCACGTTTTCAAAGATACAAGTGTTACTTTCAAAGATGTGACAATGACTGAGAAACTGCTTTCAGAGATTCCTCTTATAAACCAGGTACAGACCCCAGAGGAACTCAGCTCCCGGTGGGCCCACGGCCCTGGTTTCCTTTCTCCACGGGTCACGAGGCAGGCTTTCTCATGAGAAGGATTGTCACCTGAGAGTGCTCTAGGCGCAGAGCACCGTGGCATCCAAATCGACTCTTAGCCCCACACAAGCACAGGCGAGCCAACTCCCAGAGCGCAGTGCCCCAAATTGTGAGATATTTGAAACTGAATGTGTCCTAGTTGCCTTCTGGGGTTCCTGCTAATTAATATTCAAAAGACTCAGAGAGGAAAGATAGATACCTAAATCATACATATGTATATGCCTTTTAAGCTTTATTATAAAGGCAAAATAACCCCTTACTTGGTTAAAATCCAACTGGAGTCAACATACAAAGGTGACTGCACTGTAATACTAGACATATCTGCATTATGTAGGCATGTTACTGCGCCACCAGAATCTCTCAATAGTAATTATTATGCCAAGCACCCTGTTGGCACAATTACACTAAAGCTCTAATTAGTAGCAGTAAGATTAGAACCCCTACGTGTTAAATCTGTAGAAGCAACGCTGAGTGAAGGGTTTAAAACAGTTTCAAAACATTGTATTGTCTTTATTACAGTCTTTATACTTCAGTAAAGAAGGGTTTTCTATAAAATGCACTTAAAATAATCTGGTCCTGTCACTAAAAATAGGAAAGATAAGGTAATTGCAGTCAAACCTAGTGAGTCGGCTCGCTACCTAGGTGCATTAAATCGAAAATGACAAATCTAGTGAACTCCAGTGAGAGATACCTACTTCCTCTCTGCTGGACGCGCTGGTATTTTTCCAACCGTCAGCCAGGAAAGTGCGCACGGCCCGCTTGTCACCGGCCTGCCTTTCCCGCCCGGCTCTTTCATTACCTCCAAGGAGCCCCGAGGCAGGCGAGTTGCATCAGGAGCGGGTCCACCTCACCGATCACATTGCAGTATCGGGAGATTTACCTGTCTCCTTAGAGACAGCAACATCCACGCCGAACACAGAACGAGGCTCCTGTCCTTTAACTGAGATGGCACCAGGCTGAGTGGGAAGCTGGACTTCTGGGTGCTCTGGCCGAGGTCCCCGGGGAAAGGAAGCCGGGGGGTCCACCCCCACTGCAGAGGTTTCAGTCCCATGACAGCAGGCGGGGGGTGCAACACACCAGCCACGGGGAGCTCAAGCAGAGGGGAAAGGCGGACATGGGTTGCCAGACGCCAGGTGTATATATGTGGACCTGGGAACATTTTAGTTGGATTTCCCGGGAAACCGAGTCATCACAAGCATGTAAAATGTTTTAAGGGAGAAAACCCAGAAGTTCAGCGGGAGAGAAAAACAAAGCATTTCATCTGCCTGGTGGTTTCCCATTCCCCTGCCCGCATCTTCCAGAAACGGATGCGCCCTGATTTCCAGCCGACACCAGTGTGCCACGTGGATTGAGGGGTGCCAAGGCAGGTGGCAGCGAGTCTTCCATGCCCTGCCTCCTGTCCACCGGCTCTTCTGCCCACCACCCCTAGTTCCCTGCTTGGTCCGGTCGGCCCACCAAGGCCCCACGTGGGAAAAACGGAGCGCTGAGCACACGAAGGTTCACCGAAGGCTACGGGATCCGCTGGTCAATCGCGCTTTCGCTAAAATATACATACGAAACTTCAGCTGTCCTGTGAGCAGAACTTGGCCTTCCTATTTTGGGGATGCAGCATTAAAAACAGTTATTCTGGAGCGATCTCTCCATAAACGCGTACAGCATAGATAAACGTTTTGAAAAATTTGCCTGGGCTTTTCCATCGAAGCAAACGCGTCATTTAGTTTGCTTCTGAAATGTGAAGCCAGACGCCTGCGGCGATCTCCGGGATGAAAACGGGACATCGGAACCCCCAAATGTTACCGCAGTTCTGCACGAATGCCCCTGCCCCCCACCAACGGATTCCCCATAATTACCGTAATACTTAGCGAGCGTGTATTTGTGCAGCGCACATAGCTCGACTTTGGAAATGTGTAACGTAACAGCTATAAAACTGTCTGCGAGGATGGACAGTGGGAAGGGGGCAGGAGTCGGAGAGGGACCCTGAATCTTAATAATCGTGTGTGTTCAGCCATACGTTACAGCTAGCAGTGTCATTTACTGTAAAATTGAAGACGGGGAGACTGCGGAACTTTCTGGCTTCTATATTTTATGCTGGCTTCTCTTTCACAGCCCCAGACTGAAGGGAGGAAGTGAAAACATCCTTCTGCCTCATAGGTCCTCTTCGTGCCGTCATAATTCCAGTATTTATATGCACGTATGTTTTATCTACAAAAGATATTCACATGAGAGCTGATCTTTCTGCAACTGTTACAGAACTATTAAATGTATATTAGCATGGTCATTTTTATTTAATGGAAACAAATAACAGTTAATCTTATTGGAAGGGTTAAGTGGGTTTACTTGGTAAAGGGCAAATCCCTTTGGACGCTTTCTTTTTTAAAGAGTGACTGCAGTTGCTGACAGATGGTCTTTGTCTGAGTGTAGCCGAGGACAGATACAGTTTCTTTTTACGCATTTATGAAAGTTGTAGATATAGATGCTTGGTAATATGCAGTGGCCTAGGACAAAGAGCAAGCTGGGTGGACAGAGAGGATTAGATTTCAGCTCAGTGACAGATGGCTGGCTTAGCAGAGTCAGATAAAATGAAAAGGGAGGGGGGATGGATAAAAGAAACCACTTTCCATGTAAAAGTTGCATCTCTTAAGACAATGGCAGCAAGCAACAACATTCAGCCCGTTTTCTAACTTGGGGTCAAGTTTCCGGATTTAAATCCCTACTTCGAATATGTATTTTATTTTCACTTTTGCAGATGAGGTGGGGTCATTTTCTCTTGATCAAGTTTATCAAAGGGAAACGAAGAAACAAAATAATTAACAATGTGCCTTTGAACTTGGCCATTGGCAAAATTACACTGAATGTTCGCATGTGGGTCCCTGCCCACAGGAACCCTCTTGGCTTGATTTTTATAAGCCCAGCAGTAAAATCCACATTTTTGCTTACTCCATATATACCATTTAAACCTATAACATCACTATAACCTTTGTCAAGTAACCATACAACATATTTAGTGTTAATTTGTCACACTGAAATTATTCATCGGTGTCTCGAGTTAGTCCAATAATATTTATGGGTTATGCCATTCCATGTTTTCTGGCGTTGCAGTTTGCTAGATTTCATAGATTTACTGTGTCTGCTTTTTTATGACTGACATAGCAATAACCAGATTGCAAAGATATTTATGTTGTTTGTGGCTTAGCAAGATAATTAAAGGATATAAATTAATCAAGTGCAATTAATTAGAAACTTTATGTTCGCAGCGGTCCTTCTTTGCATGTATAATTTATATTTATTGATTTCCTGGCTTTCATTAGCCTATGAGATAACAGCAAAAAATGCATTAGGGAAGAAAATGTACAATTAGCGTGAGAGTGAACCTTGGCGTAATGGATAGATCGGCACATGTTCGGGGCAAATATAAAGCTTTGTTAACTGTCATAAGCAGTTACGATTGATGAGTGGTATTTCACTACATATCTTTCGGCTGATTAACGGCGTTTTTAAAGAGTGCTCTTAATGGGAAGCTGATAGGTTGGCTAAATTTACATTTTAATCAGAGTATTTATGATCAGGGCAGCCCTAGAAATTCATTGGCAGAGGGTGAGGCGACATTCCCCGAGGGACCGGGGCAGAGTCCGCTTTGGAGTGTCCACTCGCCTACCCCTTGTCTTGTTATTTGTCAAAAGGTGTCTGTGTGAGGGAGGAGTGAGGACGCTGGTGGCCTCCTCCTAACTGGCCACACGCCGATTCATCCCCAGGAGAAAGGGCCAGGTGCACAGATGCCAGGAGAAGGAAATGCCAGTCACCCGTGCATGTCTTGTCACTGGGTGTCAAATGCCAGCCCCACGGGCAGCAGCAGCCCCCAAGATCCCTCGCCAAGGGCTCCAAGTGGCAGGGGGACATTCCTTGGCTCGAGGCCGGGCGAGCCCTAGTTCAGCCTGCCTCTCTTATTTCCTAGCTGAGTGGAGAGCCAACCAGCCAGCGCCGAGGAGACCACACAAAAGGCCGCAGCCCCGGGCCAGAGGGGTGACACCCAGGGCACCGCAGCTGCCATTTAAACCTAGAAGCAGGGCCCCTCCTGAACTGTGAGCCATTAAAACTCTGGTTCCTTCAAACAGGAGCAGGAGGCAGGATGTGGAACGGTCAGAACACATTTTGAAAGGAAGTGAAAAGTAGGTCCCCCCATAGGATCACGTTCTCTTCCTTTGACGGGGAGACAGGAGGCGTCGTCCTCAGGAAAGCCCATTAGACCAGCGGTCCCCAACCTTACTGGCACCAGGGACCGGGACTCCTATGAGCATCTAACGCCAGATGATCCGAGGCGGAGCCGAGGCGGTGGTGCCGGCTCTGGGGAGCGGCTGCAGATACAGATGGAGCTTCATTCGCTTGCCCACAGCTCACCTCCTGCTGTGCGGCCTGGTTCCTGACGGGCCACAGACTGGTTTGGTCCATGGCCTGAGGGTTGGGGACCCTGAGTGGGAGGACTGAGGTGGAATCTCCCATCACGTCGCTAAGCCCCGATGCCTGGAAGTGGAGAAGGGACAGAAGCGGTCCTCTAAGCTCACACTGCTTCGATATCATGGAGCCTGCAGGGGCAGGTTGATCTTCGGGTTCATGAAAACAGTCTCCTTGAGATGGTGGCAGGGGCAGCCCACGGCAGACGCCTCAAGATTGGACGGTGATAAGGCCGCAGGGTGGGATTCGTGTCTGGCTGGCCAGGTGGCGTTTGATGGGCATCTCTGCGGGAGAGGATCTATTTCTTGTTCTCACGTGGAGATGGGACAATTGGGGCGGACAGCCGTGTTATATGTTTAGTGGGCATCCCCGACGTGGTCTTTATACGAAAGACTGTCAGGAAGCCTCTGGGAAAAAAAAAAAAAAAAAAAATTCCCCCGCGGGGCCCGTTTCTGACTCGGCCAAACCAGAGAGATCTTCCGTTCGGCTCAGAAAATGACCGAGCGGAGGGAGGCTGGGCCTGGTCCTTCCTCAGGCCGGGACAGGAGGCCCCGCACCGGCCGGCTGCAGGCCTCTCCCTCTGCCTCCCATGCCCGCAGCCAGAGGGCTCGGAGCCCCCTCCCCTGTTCCCCGGTGGAACCCCTGACCCCTCCATGGGTCTCCTTGTCCTGGGCATTTAGAGTGGAATTACGTGCCCCAAAGCTAGGCCACAAGCGAGGAATTTATTTTCATTTACCTCAGCGAGAAGAACCCAAAAATGAGCAGATATGAGATGAATATAAGTGAAGGAGGATACGGTTTCTGCTCTACGTGGTGATAAACCCCTTTTTTCCTTTTCATACTAATTATTATTATCATTATTAGTATTATTTTACCCCTCAATTGCCTCAGGATGCTATCCAAGATGAAGAGCTTTATCGCTGGTGAAAGCTCCACAGCCTTATTTATTTCATGTAATAAAATGTATGTAATGATCATGATTAATGTTTGTTTATTGTTGTATCATTGTGTTTGCCTTCCAGTCTCAGTGTGATACTGGTTTAATTAAACTTGGGAGAGGGGTGGGAGCAGGGTCGGGTGACAGTCTCCAGAACTTTATGCAATAATGGAGTCTGTATTTGGTGGCACTCACGTGTCGATTAAGATGAAGACGTCCCCATAAATGACTGGTTCCGTTTGTTCTTTTAAAGGAAAGTCCATTCCCCATCCTTTATTGTGTAATTTACGGATAAATCTGTGGCACCTCAGACCAAATGCTTTTATGTACGGAAATTGCAATGACAGTAGAAATTATGGTAATTGAAGAGTGCTCTATTTTAGGTTTTTTTCTCTGATCACATGAAATGATCATCAGCATCTTTCCTGGCCATAATTGTGCCCCAGATTCCAAATTATTTTTTATTAGTTTGTTATCCAGTTTAACTGTTTGTTCAGGGAAGAGAAAGGCTGAGATGGAATAGCAAAATATTGTTAACGCTGGTCGATTGTCACCTCTACGGAAAAAGTAGATCAGTCTGGTCAGAGGCATTTTTTTTTTTCCGATGTACCCAGAATAAGTTTGCCAAGACTCCTAATACATAATTTCTTAATTTCCCTGGGAAAATCAAGCGTACATCCTAAATAGAAGCCATAGAACTTTGAAATAAATTAACAGGTTTTTTAGAGTTTTTGAAGCTGAATTCAGATGGACCTTAACATTTAAAGCACTTCACAGTTTACAAAGCACTTTAATATCTATTATCTTATTTTCTCATTTTAACCCTTGAAAGAAGCAGAACGAGAAAAGTTTTACATAGCATACATATCATGCTATGATATACATATGATAGTATTATTTTTCTGCAACTTGCTTTTTCCCCTTTAATAATATATTGGGAATATCTTTCATGACAATATGTAAAAATTCGCTTTATTTAAAGACATTTAGGATAACTTCAGATTTTCCTCGTTACAAACAGTGCTGAATTAATATTCTTTATACATATGTGCATAAATACTTAAATACGTATACACATACAAACATACATACATATGCATGCATACCTATGTGAACGTGTGTGTGTTTGTGCAAGCTCATATAAGCATTTCGGCAAAATAGAGCGTTTGGATCAGCATATAAATAATTTAAATTTTTGACACTGTGCCAAATAGCCCTCCAAGGAGATTGTTCCGGTGTAGACCCTATGCAACAATATAAACAGGTGTCGTAATATATACAGGTGTCACTGCCTCACTCTCATTCCAGCTCTAGACAATATCAATCTTTAAAAATCTGAGCAGCCATAAAGAGAAAAATGGCATCATTACTATTTAGTTTATTTTCCCAATCAGTAGTGAACAGTAAAACATATTTCTGTATGTTTATCGGTCACTCATATTTCTTTGCAGATTCGCTTGCTCACATTAGTTGCCAATGTCTCTTTATGTTCTTCCTCATCTTATTAATCCATAGAGAGCTTATGTTAATATTAACTCCTCGTTGATTAAATACAGCGCATCTCAGCCTCTCATAAGAAGTTTAATTTTGTTTACAACGCCCTACTCAAGTTTTTTTTTTTTTTTTCTGTTTAGAAAATTTTATGTGATCAAAGTGACTTGTTCAAATTTGTTCCGCCTTTCAGTGGGAAAGCCAAGATTTCATCCCCAATTTGATAACCACCCTACTTTATTCTCTGCGGATACTGCCGTGATGTTAGTCTGTAAATAGGCACCTGCAAAATGAGTGTGTGTGGAGTACAGTGTTTCAATTACTGGTCCTGTCACATCACCCCTGCTATCGTCACCTCCCCTGCCCCCGCCTCACCTCGAAGGAAGTTCTAGGACCATCCTTCAAAACTTAGCTCCAACCTCACACCTATGAAACTTTCCCAGACACTCTCGTCCGAACCCTTCTGCCCGTGTATGTTGTGGCGGCGTCTATCAGAGTCTGCTTTGTGCGGCAGGCACTCATGTCCTGCTCCCTCCTGTCGTGAAGAATGAGATGTCACAACTACGGTCCTGCAGTGGATCCACCGCATTAATTAGCCGCTCTTCCTCTCCCGCACTCACGTCCTGACAGTGTGCTCTTTGCGTGCAGAGGTGGTGTCTCTTCCTCTAGCCCTTGAGTCTGGAATGGCCTGGTTACCTCCCTTGAGAGATCTGGTGCGCTTCTGCTCACACTCTTGGTACCTTCCTGTGGACGCCGTGTCAACAAGGCCAGATTCGCCCGTTGAAGGATAGAGACCGCGTGGAGGGGAAGTGTCCCATGGGAGAGT
>NW_011888832.1:4492156-4512751 GCF_000151845.1 Pteropus vampyrus
CACCCTACTTTATTCTCTGCGGATACTGCCATGATGTTAGTCTGTAAATAGGCACCTGTGAAATGAGTGTGGAGTACAGCATTTCAGTTACTGGTCCTGTCACATCCCCCCTGCTATCGTCACCTCCCCTGCCCCCCCTCACCTCGAAGGAAGTTCTAGGACCATCCTTCAAAACTTAGCTCCAAACTCACACCTATGAAACTTTCCCAGACACTGTCGTCCGAACCCTTCTGCCCATGTGTGTTGTGGCGGTGTCTATCAGAGTCTGCTTTGTGCGGCAGGCACTCATGTCCTGCTCCCTCCTGTCGTGAAGAATGAGATGTCACAACTACGGTCCTGCAGTAGATCCACCGCATTAATTAGCCGCTCTTCCTCTCCCGCACTCACATCCTGACAATGTGCTCTTTGCGTGCAGAGGTGGTGTCTCTTCCTCTAGCCCTTGAGTCTGGAATGGCCTGGTTACCTCCCTTGAGAGATCTGGTGCGCTTCTGCTCACACTCTTGGTACCTTCCTGTGGACACCGTGTCAACAAGGCCAGATTCGCCCGTTGAAGGATAGAGACCGCGTGGAGGGGAAGTGTCCCATGGGAGAGTCTCCCAGACAAGCCAGCTCTCACCCAACCTGCAGACACATGAGCAATCCCCGCTGAAATCGGCTGCCGCCAACCTAGACCAGGAGGAACTCCCAACCAGCCCACAGATTTATGTCCCATTTGTGTGGTTTGTTACACAGCAACGGACAACTCATAGCAAGCCTTCCCGCAGCCATGGTTTTATTAAGCATAACTGTACATAGTTCCCATGTCTTAATCACTTTAGAATCATTTCATTACAGCCTGTTACATTGTATGTAGTGCAGTTTGAATCCTTGGAATATAGCATTTCCATCATTCATGTTAGGTGTAAATAACAGCGGAATTCATTCAGTCTCCTTACTTAACAGCAATTGAAAATCGGAATAGTCAAGGGGGTTCTTTTGGTGGGAACATAACACTTTCTAAAGTCTGTCTGTCTAGGGTCTGTCCACATTTGCGATCGAAGGAAATTTGGAGAACGAAAGATCACATTTCTACTCCAGTGGAAACTTATGCATTGTTTAAGGACGCCCATCTGAGTTATGTGATTCTAGCGCTGCGTCGCCTCTGAGTTATTTTATAGCTCTAAGTTTTAGAAAACCAGTGGCAAGACAAATGATTCTTGTTTGTGAACATGCAAATGAATTCCACCCAGCGGAGAAAAAACACCCCCACCACCATCACGACCACAGAAAAGCCAGTATTACATCTTTTTTTGCAAGTTAATTTCAAGACTCGTGATCTATAAATATGACTGTCCTTCGGATTCTCCTTCAATATGAAGAGAAATAAAATCTTTGACACTAGTTCCTTTTATATCTGTTCATTATATATTGATGGGAGTAATGGTTCTGCTCACCCAGTTTCAACGTGAGGAGGGGTCCCCCCCTCCTCGCCCCCCGCCGCACGCACCAAAATGCGATGCTCGGACAGCCGCGGAGTGTCCTACAATTTAACTCAGTTCTAACAAGTGTCTACTCAGACAAAGCATCCGCTCCCACAGGTGAAGAGCTCCTACGAGTCTGACCTCCCACTTGCCCCCACTTCAGGCTCCAATCGCGAGCCTGGAGTATCACCTGCTTCTGACCCACTGGCTGTAGATCAGAGATTCTAACTCTCCACCTTAGATTCGATTAATTTACTAGAATGACGCACAGAACTCAGAGAAACATTTTACTTACTAGATCATTGGCTTATTACAAAAGGATATTAAAAGATACTAATCAACAGCCAGATGAAGAGACAGATAGATAGGGCGAGTTCCCAAACAAAGCAACTTCTGTCCTTGTGGAGTCTGGGGCCCACATTGGTGGCTTCTGGGATTGTCCTGTTTCCCCGACCTGGATGCGCTCTGCACACTGTATGGAACTCGGGCACAGCCAGACGGAGGAGCTGCACGGGGGGAGGCGTGGGGAAAGCACGCCCTCTCCACGTCCGGCCATCTCTCCGCATCCGGCCATCTCTCCGCATCGCCACGTGTCCGGCAACCCGAGGGCTTCGAATCCCTTCCTTCCGGGTTTCCATGGAGGCTTCATTCCCCAACCACGACTGATGAAATCATTGGCCGTTGGGGATCGATTCGGTCTCCAGCCACCTCTCTTCTCCCTGGAAATTAGGGGATGGGACTGAAAGTTCCAACCTTCTCTCCACAGGTGGTTTCCCTGGCAACCAGCCCCTATCCTAAATGCTTTCCAAAAGTTGCCTCGTTCACGTGAACCCAGCTGTGGCATAAAGAGGCTTGTTAAAAATAACAGCACGCCTATTTCACCTTCATGGCTCTGAGTGACTTCGGGAATTGAGCACGAGAGACCAAATACTGTCTCCTGTTGCTCCTGTCACTCCCAGAATTCCAAGAGTTTTGGGATCTCTGAGCCAAGAACCGGGGATGAAGACCAAATATACATATTTCATCATCTGAACGATCAAATATATATTTCTTACAAAGCACAGTATCACAGAGAGTACTGATTTTCCCTTTGTTCGAAAATTATATTTTAACGGTTTGAGAGGTCCTTGAGGCCTAGTGGATTCGCTTGACAGACATGATTCAATTTCTTCACCAAGGTAATGGACCTCGTGAGCTGCTTAAGCCCACGCTCGTCTTCTCTTAGCTCCCAGTCTGAACTCAGCGAATCCGAATCGGCCACAGGACTTCGCTGACTCTCTGCTGTTCCGATTTTGATTTCCCTTTTTGCCAATTTTGTATTTCGTTCTTGCTTTTGGTTGGTCTCTGGTCAGTAAGTGATTTCCTGACGGTGGTGGCAGCAAGGACGGGGAAGTGGGTTCTGTGCCCAGACCTTGGAGGTGATCTCTGTACACGGAATATCGGTTTGGAGGGATGTAGTTTCTGTTGGCTGAGCGATGACAGAAATCTTGCTTGGTGGTCTTTATTGTTTGTTTCCCTATATTGAGCTCAAATCAAATAAAAAATTTGTGCCTACTGGGAAGAAGGAAGGAGAGCTCCTCAATAGCCAGACGGGGGAGTTTGTGTGTTCTGTGTTTTCTATTAATCTGTGGCTGAAATTGCAGGTTTGAAGCCTTCTATGCATCTCTGTGTCTGTATGTCTATAATTCAAAAAGAACTTCACCCCTCAATGTTCAAGTATGTAATGTTTCCATATCTCCAGGGAATATTAATAAATTAGATTGTAAAGTGTTTTTAAGGAAATTTCATTCTGATTGGTTTATAGAGATAAATATGCACTTGGCTAAATTAAATATTCCTAATATTTCCAGAATGTAAGAACATCTAACTTCTAATACTTTAAATATTCTATACTTAAAAGAAAAATATTCTTACAGAAACTAACTCAGAAATACTTTAATAATTAAAATTCACATAATTAAGGTAAATTTTCAGCAGACAAGACTTGTTTAATAATTTTTATTTAATAAAAAACACTATATCATCTCATTCATCAGTTATGATAAAGCAAACTTCTAAAAAATTATATTTGGGTATGTTTTCCTAAACTTATAATTATATAGCTGAAATCAAATAAGATAACATTACTCCTATGTAATATTTAAGGTTATGAAAAGTGTGAATGTAAATTTGGGTTTAATGAAATGGAATCATTCTCACAAACTTTTTTTAAACGGTAACTTTTTATACTATGTCAGCTGGAAGATAATTTCTAAGATCTTTAGGTAACTTATAACCTGGGTATGATATTAATCGAGTTAATTAATGGATAACCATTTGATACATAGGTAATTTCTAACTAAGGTACAATTCTAAAGCATTACTAAACATAATTTCAAGTTTATTTGTTTTTGCTTTCCTTTATGTTTTTATATGTATATGAGATGATGTATATTTGGGCTAAGTCAATGAGTGTTTTTTGTTGTTGTTGTTGTTGTTCGTTTGTTTTTGCCACTTAAGGAAATTGTATAAGGGATATGAGTGGCAGTTGAATATTAGTGTGTGACAGCTGGTTTTTAATTATGGCTTCAGTTTTCTCTGGGAAATAGAAGTGACTGTGAGGAAAGTTTTAATTAAGATAAATATTCGAGACTGTATTAAGAGCGATAGTAACAGGGAAATACGACTGTGAGCATGCTTCTGTTTTTCAAAGAAAAAAGCTTTGTCCTAAAGTAGTTGTTCTTAGTGTTGTTTTGTTATCCAGATCCCTTTATACTCTTGAAACTTACTGAGACCCCCAAAACTTTGGTATTGTCATAACTCGCGATGCTTCCTATATTAGATATTAAAAACCATTAGCATTTTAAAAGAGTTATTTTCTGGTTCATTCGAAGCTAGCCATGATGAATGCGTTGCACGTTAATAACATCTTAACGTTTCTATGAAATTCATTCTGACCTTGCAGACTCTCTGTGGTCCGTCCTAAAGTGTCGCTTTGCTCCTCAAACTGAAAGAACATAATGTAGAACAAAACGTGGGAAGTGAATTTTATTTACCTCAGTTTATAGATAGTACCTGAGTCTGAACAGCTACGAGATGTGTTTAAATCTTAACGAAGGCTTGCACAGCTTGGCTGATGTGTTTCCTTGGTTTACTGTTTTTACCCACAAGAGAGAGTTATTCTTTCCATGTATAATCTGCCTAGATGACAAAGATTCTGTGTCCTACCAAAATAATTTTCTATGCTTTATTCTGACTATTAAGTTCTCGCTCGTTTAAGAAAACAAAAATTCCTCACTTATGAGAGTTAGAGTTTCTTTACAATCATGTTCTTTTCTATGTTTATCTTTTAATGTTTTATTGACTCTGATTAAATAGATAATCAAGTACTGTCTCAGGCACCCCTGATACTATCTTCATCAAGTGTCCAAACCTCCTTTACAGCTTTTAAAATCATTGCCTGCTCAAAATCACATCCTAAACATAAAAACCAAACTAAAATAAAAGCCTTAAGTTATCTTTTGCACCTAAAACCGTTTTTGCGATTTCTCAGAAACTCCCTGGAAAACAGAATTAACAGAAGCAGTTTTACCCTGGGTTTTATTCCAAAGCTAAATTCTAAATCAGAATCACAGAGTTATAAATATTTGATGTTAATGGAGGCCTTCCTTAATTGCACTGTAAAAATATGTGAAAATTGTAAACAGACAGGGCGTAGGGGACGACAAAGTGGAAGGTACAACTGGAAATCTGGATTACCCGAGAATCCATTACGACCAGTAAATGTGACTTTTGGGTGTTGAAAGAGGAGTCTCGTTTAGGTGCTTTTGCTGAAAGAGATAGACAGAGGAAATAATATTGGACAGCACCCCCAGTAATTTTGAAGACACAGCTTATATAACATGATAATTTGGATATGGTTTTCTTCTAATGCTGGCTTTAAGGAATTATTGATCGGTTTAGGGATAACTGTATTCACTGAGTCATTCAACAAACGAGTTTGGGACATCTATGTTTAGGGACCTTGCAGGGTTTGTGTGTGTGTGTGTGTGTGTGTGTGTGTGTGTGTGTGTGTGTGTGTGTGGTGTTAAAAAGGTTCTGTTATAAGCTTATTACATCAGGGTTTTACCTACATGAAGGTTATTTTCAGCAGCACATTTTGACAGGGTACATAGAAGTCTAAGTAATGCTGAATTCAGTAACGAGATTTTATTGTACTTCTTTAAAAAACATATCCTGAAAATTACAAGTCCATTCAAATGAAGAGTATGATGCCCATTTCACATGTCTGCCAGAGCCAACGGAATCTTGATAAAGATTAGTCAATCAAGATCTAGAATGTTTGATAAAATATAGATGCATTCTGGGTTTTTAGCAAGTTCCTATAATCGGGACATTTTGGGAAACATTGCAAACGTGCCTACCTATACAGTATTATACATACTTCTGTCCTAACTGTAAATATATCGAGTATTGACAGCTGACATGTCTGTCTCCCACATAAGATGACGATGCCTTTGATGGTGGAAGCACATTATCTATCTTTTTGACTCTGGAACTTAAAATAGGGCTGGTGCAGAGTATATATAATACTATCTGAATGACGCATAGGACATATAATTCTATCTGAATGACGCGTAGGAACGTGCCAGGAGGAGCAGCAGATTCTTGAGAATGGCTTGAGAGAGTCGAATTGTGCTGTGGAGCGGTAAGGGTCCCCGGGCGGACCAGGCCGGCTTGGCATCCGCACTGGCGCTACTATTTGGTGACCTCGGGCAAGCTGCACAAACTTCTCACCTGCACAATGCCCAGAATTACAGTGCCCGCCTCAGAGGCTTGTTCTGAGGATTAAACAAGGTGTGTAAAGTATCACAGCACCGAGTGTCCTCAGCAAACATTAGTTTTCTTCATCATTACCATCATCATCAACTTTATCAGCTATTTCCACCCATCCTTTCCTTAATAATAGAACTTAGCATCCGTCTATGTGTTGACTCATTAACTACGGTGGAACGGTTGTCACAGGCAAGGAATCAAACGCAGCCTCATAAAGGACTTCAGCCAAACATAGGTCATAGTACCTCCCTCAGGGGGCTTCCAGAGTGATCTTTTCCTGGATGAGTGGATCCCACAGGGCATGTATAGGCAGGGGTCATCTTAAAGATCAGAGGCCTGTGTGAGGATGCTCACGGTGGAGAACCCCAAGTCGCCCTGCTGGAGTGGGGTCTTCGGACCACCTAGGTCTCAGCAAACAATTCGATATGAGTGCATCCTCGATGCCAAGCATCGGGGGAGCACGGGGCCTGGGGACGTTTAAGTCATTCCCCCGTCACTTACACGTTTGGTGTCATGAATTCAGTTGGATCCAGTGGCAGATGAGGGCTAAGCCTTCCCCCCTCCTGGGCTTGCCTTCCAGGAGGAGGCCAGCCGCAGCTCCCAGTGTGGCTCCCATCGTGAATGTCCCTGGGTCCCTGGGGAAACAGGTTCAGGTCATAGCCCCAGAGCTTCTTTGGCAGGCTCCTCAGTGGGCAGACAGGGAAACTGAGGCCCAGAGTGGAGGGTTAGAGCCCAGATGTCCTATAAAGTAAAGGAATCACTTCTATCTCAGACGGCTACTCAAAAAGGCGCCAAACAATGTTTGCTAACAGTAGTAGCACGAACACTGTACATATGTCATAGTTGTCCTCAACCCTGAATGCACATTAGAACCACCTGAAGAATTTTAGAAAGATACGGACCACCTCAAACCAATTAAATGTGACTTTGGGGGGACAGGGTTTGTTGGGCCAGCTTCAGATGCTCCCCAGGGGATTCTGATATAACGAGAGTTAAGCCCCAAGACTTTTGAGGCGTACCTGTCTAGGACACACAACCTTTGATCTAAAAACAGAAGTCGCATTTACTTTTGGAACATACCTGCTTTGGGGCACGTGGAAAACCTATAAGATGCGTGTGAGTCCACATCTTTCCTCGTGTCCGAAGCAAAGCCTCACATTCTGAGGCCACACAGGACCTCTTCTTATGATGGCATTAAGATGTCACCAGGATTTCCTTATTTCTCCAGAGAACCCATCCCAGCAAAAGTACGCACCTTCTAGCTCAGTGGTTCCCAAACCTTAAAGTACATCGGAGTCAAGTGCAGAGCTTGTTAAACACAGATTTGGGGGCCTTCATCCCAGAGTAGCTGTCGCAGTGGGTACCCAGGGGACAGGAATGGCTGCTGAGTTGGAGGTGGCCACACTTTGAGAACCACTGGTCAAGCTCACGCTAACTGATAACAGCAATGACAGATGAGACCAGTTGTTTACAACATGAAAAAAGTCAGAAGAGAAAACACTGAAGATTTGGTTGGTTTAAAGAAGAGCTTCTGATACTTTAAGTGATCAACAGTGACCTTATAAAAACTCCGCCTTCGGAGATCTGCAGCGAGGCCGCCAGCAGGCCTTTGGGGCCACCTCTAGGAGATGGCTCTGCGCTCCCCCCGTCACGATGACATCATCCTCCATCCTCCTGTGTCTCCCCTGCGTGTATCTCCCCGAAACAACTCCCAAGGCTCCGTCTGCCACTGACTCCCACTCCCGCCCTCAGACAGTCCCTGTGCTCTGGGCCAGATTTACAGAGAAAATAATGAATATAATGAAAAAGGGTTGTATGGTTTTCCATAGTCAGTGCACAGCCCACTTCCAAGAGAACTAGGTTCATATGTAAAAATCTCAGAAGATATCTGGCTTCAAAGCAAGAAAATAATTAAATCTGTCTGCAGATGTAAGCATGATCATAGTCTTGGTCTACAGGATTTGTGTCTACAAGGCTGTCTTAAAACAGTGAAATGAAATATTACTGTTTGTCTAACTTACGGGCAAAAATATTTTAAATAAATAACTGTTTCCTTGAGTCTCAACTTACAACACAAGTGCAGCGGATGCCCCAGTCACCCGGCGCTGAGATTTGCTGCATGCATAATGCTGCATTTTCGTTTGATATGATATTGTGGGAAAAGTTATAATCTGCCGTTCGGGATAAAATGTGAAACTGTTTTGGAAGGGGCAGGGAGATTCCGTGCCAAAATATGTAGCCATGTCCTGTGGAAACGTTGCAGGGACTGGATAGTTTTTCAGCTAGATATGTATCGGTTTTAATTATAATGTTAAGTAGTTCTCTTATTCTGACTAGACGTACTTATTATAAATAAACCGGAGTCATCTGTGAAATTGCACTCTGAATGGCATTTCATAATCCCAGATAGGAATTGTAATCGGTTTGAATTATCCTAATGTGTTGATCACCCTAAGCATTTCTGAGGAAGTCTCCTTTCTGTGTACCACACGGGACATTATTGCACAGCGATGCAGTCATGAGGCTAAGCTGCTCCAAATTGCAGGCAGACTGCAGTCTTTGGGGTCCAGTGCTCCTGGTCTGAATACGGCTCGCAACTCTCACTGGCCCCAAAATCTCAGACAAGTCGTGTTACCTACTGCTCTCACTTATTCGCTGGGGGTAAAACCACTCCCCTCATATGTGCGGCAGTGCTGGCTTCACAGACATGCCACCTGTCCGATCACCAAGGACCCCACGCTTGGTTGCGTGCTCTGCCAGCGCCACCTTGACAGTCTTAATTTTCGTCCGAGGGGTTTCACGTTTTCATTTTGCACCCGGCCCCAGAAATTATGCCGCTGATCGTCACGTGGTGTTGATGGAGTTACATGTGGTAACAAACATAGGACTCACTCAGTACACAGCAGCGCCCCCTCTCCGTGGGCTCTGGAACGACCCTCGACCTGCTTCGCCTGTATCTTCAGCTGTCCAGAGAACACCAAGACAGTGACCTGGGCTTTGCATGCAGCCTTGTGTCCTCAGCCGGGGTTTCAAGATGAGGGCGCTTCTTCTGGGAGTGGGGGACACCCCCTGAAAGACACTCGGGAAAAAAGACTGCTTTTAATTCTGTCTTTTGTTCCATTTAGAATGGTCCACGTACATGCGTTCCCTCTCCATACATGTTTTTTTGTTTTGTTTTGTTTTATTTTTTTAATTTGAAAGCAAAAACAAAAAGGTCACGGGATTAAAATTCTAATCGGAATTCTCAGCTGGAGAAATCATCGTCTGTAGCATCTTGAGTTCCCAGTGCCAGAAAGACCTCGGTTACCTCGGGGTCGCCGGGCCCTGGAGTTCCTTTGAGCCCATGCGCCTTCCGTTTGTACCGCTGCTCGTGTAAGGAAAAGGTGCGGGCACAGCGGTCGTTTCTAGGTGACGAGCGGGGTTTTCCGTGAACCCAGGAAGGGAAAATTCTCAGGAACCTCTGCATCCTTTCCCGTTCTGCCTCTTGAACCAGATCCTTCACACCAACTGTCCTCATTCCCACCTGAAATTTCAGAGGACATTGGCAGGAACTCATCAGAACCGAGCGCGACCGTTTCGAAGGCCTGGGTCATTGAAACGGAGTCCTCGTTGTGATGGAGAATGGACTCCTCGCCTGCGCAGAGGTTCTGTTGGGGATTCTGTCCGTGGTGGCGGGCGATGCATTGGCAGTGCGCGTTGGGGGGACAACATCGTATGTCTACTCAAAGGTCATGGGAATTCGGGCAAAGCCAGAGCCACGCTTTAACCTGCTTCTCTGCCAGAGCGCCAGCGAGTAGTTCATTTGTGCTGGGCCAAACCATTTGCCGGCGAGCAATGCCACGTCCCCTACTTCCTGCGACTCTCGAGAATCTGAGAACTTGCGATTCGTAAGAACAGGCTCCCCAGGGCGTCTCCTTCCGCAGTGGCTGGATGTGTCTGTCGCGCTTCCCACTTGCACATTCATCTGCCCTTGCTCTTTGCTTTCCCGGCGCTTCGAGGGGCCTGGGGATCTGCGTGCACCCCGGGATCACATGAAGTCCCGCCTTCGGGCCCATTCCCCTGGCTCCCCCCATCTCTTCCTTATTCGAAGAGCGGGCTCCACGGTTCTGTTGAAATCCATTCCCACACAGATTTTCCATCCTTAGCCATCGGTGTCTGGGCTGCACGTGCCGAGGGGCCTTTGTCTAATCGTTCTGGGAAGTTCGCACTCTCTCTAGTAAACCCCTCCGTGTTTACCCGGCGCGTGTTTTATGGCGTAAGAGACGCTTTGTGTCTGCGTGTGAAACCCACTTTGCACCTGGCATAAAGAAGAGACCGTTGGAAAGGAAGAGCTCGATGAGTTTGCCGAAGGCTTTTCGTGTGACATTTCCAGGTGAAACCTCAGAATTTTCCCGCTGCCACCAAGCTCGAGCGATCCTATCTTAAAACACCACGTGGTTCGGGCTCTGAACATGGAGACTCTTCACCTCTGATTCGGTCGCCGCTGACAAAGACCTGGCCTTCTCACAAAGGTGCCACCAGACGCTACAGAGCCGAGGCACTGAACCGCAGCCGCGGGGGATGCTGAGGCAGAGCCCATCTCGGTAGGTGAGGAGTTGGGTTTCGATGTGGACGCCAGAGAATCAGAGAAGACAGGCACATTGTTAAAAGATCGGGTTGGGCTCTAAGGGTGAGGTCGCCATTTGCATCTCAGCGAGGACATTATTTTCATAAATAACCCTCTTTGCAACTTCCCCGGGGCTGGGGAGGGGCAGGAGAGTGGACCTCTTGGATCGCTGTTAAAATTCCCAGTCTTGGAAGTTTGCAAAAAAAAAAAAAAGTGCATAGAAATTTTCCCGTATCTGAGTGTATCCTTAATTCTAATTGTCAACGGGGCAGGAAAAATGTCTGCCATCAAGAAGGGATGAAAAGACTCTAAGGCAGTAGTTCTCAGACTTGGCTATGAAGTAGAATCTACTAAGGGACTTTACAAAACCCCGATGTGCAGAGACACCAGACTATTTATCTCAGAATCTCCAAGCTGAGTTTGCTGCATGGACGGAGCAGCCGTGTTTTCAGAATCCCCCGGCTAAGTTTGATGTGCCACCAAGAACGAGAACCCGGACTCGGTGGATGCGTGACGGGCACTGCCCAGTCTGCCTATGGGGTCTGCACCCAGGTGTGACACACAGCCCCGACAGGAGCGGGCTTCCCTCCAGCTGACCCGGGAGAGAAAGAACGACCTTGATGGTTTATGGTGGCAGTCAGTGCTCCGTGACCTGGTGACCACGGAAACTGTGACTCGAGGAGAAGAATGTGGACAAAGTGTGAGGTCCCAGGGAAGGGATGTCTTGCAGGAGACTACACGGTTAAGACCTGTAAATCTCTGGGGTCTTCACGGGAGAGATGAGTAAGTAAGTTAGATGGTATAAAGCATCCATTGTAATCTGTGTGTACCCCGCCCCCCAAAACCAGAGAATAAAGCGAAAGTACCTGCAGTTCAAGCTTGTCACCATCCCTCTGTTCCCCGTAATGTGTGCTGGGGACCTGAAATCTTTTAGAAGGAAGGGAGGTGGGGAGGACAAGAAGAAAAAGTTACTCCATATTGTCCACTCATAATTTGCTGAGTGCTTCATAGAGAGGCCACATCAAAGTCAATGTTAAAAAAAAAAACATTATTTAATGAGCAAATGAAGTCTGTACTTAAAATAATGGACATTCTTCCTTTGGCCGAATGATAAATACTAAGAAAAGACAGGTATTCACTTGTAAACATAGCTGGCATTAAAAATGAGCAGAAAGAGTGATTCACCCCATTCAATTTGCACAATAGAATTTAGAAATGCATTGACGATTTTCCTCAAATCCACACTCTTGCCGGAGGCTCCCAGCGTAGAGAGAGGCTGAGCTCTGTAGACGGTGAGAGATGGGACTGGAAATGTCCATCTTTTCAAGCCACAAAATAACGGCCGCGACAGTCACATACTCCAATCGCACCCCTGTCCCCCTATCTTCTCCCAAGCCCAGTGCCTTCTCCTTCGTTCTAGAATCTCTTCAGGTCCCCACTCTGGTCCCTGCAAAACAAAAAGGAAAAAAAATGCGATCGTAAAACTGGCATTTGGTTCAGGGTCTTAAAAACAAAATGAACGCAGTAAAAAAAAATTAAAGGCTTGAGATGCAGCGTGTCCCCACGTTCTCCTGCTCCTGCCCCGCCCCACCCCACCCCCAGGCCTGGCTCTGCCTGGGGCCTCGCAGGCAGCTCCTCTCGGTTGTTCGAGACCTCTCTAACTTCTCTAAGGGGATGCGGCGCCTTCCGCGGAGACAGAGGCTGTTGGATTCCGGATGAGCGTGGATGACAGGGACCTCTGTCACTATCAGGGCCCTTACGGATTCCTCACCTCGGAAAGAAAGCCCGTCACCACGGCACTGCCGTGTCCTTTGATGGGGCCCCAAGGATGACTCCTTTTGCCTCCCCTTAGTGTGGGAAGAAGAAAAAGAAATAAAATCAACAGTATTATCATCGTCTATCATTAAGTAAATCCTTAAAAAAAAAAAAAATCTGTGTAAAAGGTGGTAAGAATCTATGTTCCCAAACTGAATTCTTTGCAGAGCCCTGGAATTCTAAACCTCTGCGAGGCTGGAATCTGGGGCAATTACACCCGAGGGCCAGACCTGCGGGAATGCCCCAAATTACTTTCTGGAGGGAGGGGGCGGGGCGGGGGGGTTCCCATTATTTTAAAGGCAAGACTTCAAACCAAATGTTTCTCTCTTTATTGATCTGCTTTCATCTCCTTTCATTGCATTTCCTGTTTGGCTTTTTCCTCCCTTTTTTTTTTTTTTCCACCCTGGTGGTGAACACCCTCAAATTGGTGATTGAAGGCCTTGAAGGTGCTGTTTACACAGGCCATTAATGCCCCGTCCTCATTTCCTGCTTTACTGCCAACAAGCCTGACACAAAGCCCTCCTTAGTAGACACTAAAATATTAGCGAGGCCCCACTGACTTTCTCAGTTTGCAGATAGCAGAGGACCGAGGACAAAAGACGCCTGCTCTTTCCTGTGGCTGGCAAGGAAGACTTCCTTTTGTAGCTATTTGCAGGGGTGTTTCGGAATCACCGAGGGATTCACGTCTTTCGCCTCCAGGACTGGAATCTACACATCTGGAGAGGACTTGGGGAAGGGGTTCAAGGGGAAAGAGAGCCCCTGGTGTAGTATGCGAATGTTGCACAGATGTGCACACGTGTCCTTTCTTCTGGGGAGAGATGCTGTGATCCACAAACGCTTAAAAACCACTGGTAGCCTGACTCTCCCCCCCCACAGACAGAGAAACAAACAGAAAGAAATCAATCTCTTAACATTTCAAAAATCGTTTATATTAAATAATTTGAAATAGTTATATTACAGTTTTAAAATTAAGGAAAAACAATGAAACATACATTCGTGTCCTCACCAACCGAATTTAAGAAATCGATTGGCAATGCATTCGATGCTCTCATAATCTGAATAGCATCTTATTATTCTCCAGGTTCCTGTCTTATCTCTAATCCGTTCCGTCTTGTTTGCTTTTGAGCAAAGAGGACTCCTCCACTGGGCGGTTCCCTCTGACTCATTCCCTCAGCACTGGCCTCTGAACTTCATCAGTGTTAATGTGTAGCTGCCGAAAATAGAATTTCCACATTTCTCACGTCTCCATCCTCCCATCTGCAGATACCTGTGTTTTTTTAGACTTTTGTTTTGTTTTGCTCATGCGAAATCAAGCTTTGCTGCTGCCTGTCGTCTTGTTAATGTCTGTTGTGAGATGTTTTCTAGGCCATGTGTCTAGGGGTAGAAATTATTCTTTAGGTATTTGCTTTTGTAACTCTGCTAAATAATAAATGCGAAATTGTTTTCCAGACCGGTTGATCTAACTTATATTTCCCCAGAAGTGTGTAATAGTTAAGATAATCAACAAGATTTAAAACAGTCAGATGTTTACATTTTTTGCCAACCCATGAGGTGTAAAATAATATCACTGTGGCTTCAGTTTGCAATTTCCTGGTCTCTCGTGATCATCAGCATCTTCTCCTGTTTATTGGAAAGTCATAATTCCCATTCTGAAAAGTTGGGTCGAGAATTCTGCCTATTTTTCTATTGGGCTGCTCATCTTTTTTCTCATCAGTTTGCAAGAGCTTCTTATAAATTTTGAACACCACCCTTTTATTGGCAAATATATATCACAAATATCTCGCTTCCGTTTAAGAAGCTTTTCTTCATTCTCTTTATAGGGAGAGTCTTCTGATGAACAGAAATGATCGATCTCTTCCTTTAAGAATCACGCTTTACTTTAAAATTCTGTTTTAAAAAATCTCACCTCATTCTAAAACATCAGGCAGTTGTTAACTAAAATTTTTGCCTTTCATATAAGACCTTAATCCCCCTTGGTTGATTTTTATGTGGGGAGTAAAGGAGTGGCCCAATTTCATTTTTTCGCAAATGAATTACTTCACTAAGTACCACTTCTGTCATAGACAGCTTCCACTTAGGAGTGGGTCTGCCTCTGGGTTTTCTCTCTGTTCCAGTCATCTACTTGCTTACCCCTGTTCTCACGTCATAGTGTCTTAACTGCTGGAGCTTTTAAAGATGACTTGACTGTCTTGAGGATTCTATTATAGTCATATATCGAATTCAGCTCCCGCCGGGATTTCGAATAGAGCTACTTCAACCTACAGAAAAATAGGAGGACAAAATATATTTTTTATTGTGTTAATCTTTTCTATCCCATTATGTAGTTTAAAAAAAAAAGTATTTCTATGTGATTTGCTAATTTTCTCCATAAAGATCTGGCACAGATTAGATTTATTCGTACGTATTTTATGTTTTATGTTGTAACTATAAATCATGTTGTTTTTTTGTTATCCTTTCTAACTGTTGTTGGTGTTTAAAAGGCGATTCACCTCTGTATGTCAATTGCTTTTAAACTGGCAGCCTTGCTAAACTCTTTTTAATTTTTGTAATTTTTCCATAGATAATTTCGACTTTCCTATGTAGACAAACTACATCATCTGCAGGTCACGGCATTTTTATTTCCTGCTAATCCTTAAACATTTTTTTCTTTTTCATGTCCTACTGCACCTTCTAGATTCTCCAAGGCAGCATGGTTGGGAAAAGGTGCATTTGTCACTTCAACGTTTAGTAAAACACTCACCTGAGGTTTTTTTAAATTTTATTTTAGTACGCTCTTTATCAGATCAAGAAGGTCTTTTTTCTATTTTTTAGCAAATGACAATAAATGACACATATCGAACTCTTTTTTTTTATCTAAGAAGATGATCATGTAATTTCACTCCTTGAATTTCTTGATAATAGTGGATTTATTTGTTGATTTCCAAATATTGAATCAAGCTTACATTCCAGAGATAAACCCATGATGCGTTATCTGTGTTATGCATGACTGGATTTTGTTTGCTAATATTTTCGGGTTTTTTTTGTTTGTTTTTTTTTTCACGTGAAGAAAATGACTGGTTTTGGAATCCTGATTGTACTACTCTGATAAAACATGTTGGAGGGCATTCCCTCTTTTTTCCTCATCTGGGAAATATTGTATTCGCTTGGAGTCATTTGTTCTTTAAAATTTGGTAGAACTCACCGGAAAACTATCTAGAACTGGAGTTCTTTTTTGTTTGTTTTATAGGAACTGTTTTGAACTATGGATACAATTTCTTTGATGACTATCCTAATTTTCTATTTCTTGAGTCAGATTTTTCAGTTGTACTCTTTCTAAAATTTTGCCCGTATTATCTATTTTCAAATGCCTTAGAATAAATCATTACTAGTTTTATTATTTTTAAATCGTGGCAGCTCTGTGATTATGCCGCTTTTTATTTCCAATATATTTATTGGCTTCTATCCTCCCTTTATTCTTAATAGTCTTCTCAAAAGTTTTCCAATTTTATGATTCCTTTAAGAAAACCAACATTTGGTTTTGTCAGTACTCTATAGCATACATTTATTTTCCACCTCATTAATATCCACTGTTGTTTTTATTATTTCCATCATTCTATTTTTGGATTTATTATTGTCAAACCAAGTTGGATGTTTAGCTTATTTAATATCAGCTTCTTATTTTCTAATATAACCATTTCTACCAATGTCTTGGAATAGCGCCTTGCCCATCAATGTGTAATTAAAGTATTTTTATTGCCCATTAAATGTTAATATATGTTAGCTACTATTGTTAATCAGTTTTTGATTATATGATAATATGATTATGCAAATTTTAAATATGATTAAAATTTGTTAGCACTAGTAATAAGAAAAGTACATGG
This sequence comes from Pteropus vampyrus, assembly GCF_000151845.1. Lineage (NCBI taxonomy): Eukaryota > Metazoa > Chordata > Mammalia > Chiroptera > Pteropodidae > Pteropus > Pteropus vampyrus. The sequence goes on from NW_011888832.1 coordinate 4,508,713, forward strand.
CCAGTTTTAAAACATGTTTAATAAGTATCATTTAGTGTGTAGTCATCTATTTATGTCCATTAGATCAAGCTTATTAAATATGCTTTTCAAATATTCTACACATTTGCTCATCTTTTTTGGCTGTTTAATATGTCATTTATTCAGAGTGTATTAAAATTTTTCATAAAGATGCCGACTTTTATTAATTTCTTCTGGAATTCTAGCATTTTTTTTGGCTACTTTATATATTTTGAAGCCATGTACTGAAACACTTATAATTTTAGAAATTTTGTATGTTCTTATTTATTTGCTTCTACTATTATTACTATAGTTACTATCTTGATCTCTGAATATTTTTGCCTTAAATTCTATTTTATCTGAAACAAAGGTAGTCACATTAATAATCTTTTTGACTGATTTCTACTGAGTATGTCTTTTTATATGCTCTTATTTTCAGACTTTCTGCATCTTTACATTTTAGTTATGTCTCATGCAAACAGCACATGCTTGCATTTTGTTTCATTGTTTTAATCTAGTATGTAATTTTTCATAAAGGATATATTTAATCCATTTACATTTATTGCAATTACCGAAAAAACTGTGTTCATTTTTCCTGCCTCGTTTCATGCTTTCTAGATGTTCCATTTTTTCCTTCTTTCTCCCTCGCCTTCTTCCACATTCTTTCATTGAGCGTTTCCCCTACTCGTTCCATTTTTTAACTCCGTCACTTTGTAAATCATTCACTTTTTTAAAAATTTTAGTTATCATGTTAAAGATTTTGCGTGCATATTTACAAAGCCCAAAGTTAATTAACCTCTTTATCTTTCTGCTAAAATTCGGGTTACTCTAAATCCAGTCAGCCCCTCCAAAATGTAATTTTTCCAGCGTAGTAGCTCTCTATATTTTTAACTCCTGAAAATAGAATGCTATTTGTAATAAATCAACGTTTGCCTGAATTTAATTTTAAGTATAAATCTATTCTGTATCACAGACTTCTTATGGGATTATTTTCCTTAAATGAAAACTTTTTAGTGGTAACCTCAAGTTTTGTTTGACTGAATATGTTTTCTTCTTATTGCATTTCATTTTTTTTTTATCTTTTATGCTTTTTATTTTCGTCATAATTCGACTGGGTATAGTTTTTGAGCGAACTCTTTTTTTGAACTGAAGATTTATGTCTTTCATGAAATTTGGAACAATCTTAGCCTACGAATATTGCCTCTGTCAGTTTCTCGTTGTGTCTTTCTGGAAGCTTAATTAAACATATGTTGGACCTTTTTCTCTCCTCTTAACTCCTTTGTTTTTCTCCTATTTCCTGTGTATGTATGCTGAATTCTGGATAATTCCTTCAATTTGAGCATTCAGTTTACAATATCTTTGGCTATTTAGAGTTTACAATGAGAGCATCCATTAAATTTTTAACTTGCAAGTCCTATATTTTTTCAGTTTTAGAAATTTTATTTGGTACTTTCTCAAATCGACTTTATTTGTATTGTTTCTTGCTCCTAACTCATATTTTAATCTCTACATGTTTTCTAATTTTACTAAACATACTTTGTTTATATTTTGTATTTTATGATTTTATTGCCAAACGCTTTGCTGCTGTTATTCCATGGTTTTTATTTTAATTAGCTCAAATTCCTTTTGTGCTTGTGATAGTCCACTACGAACATGTATTTCTTGGAATGCTATCCCTTTAAAAAATATTTGATTTGCTTCTGCCTGTTTTCTGGGGGCTCCATAAACTTGGGACCATTTTAAAATAAGACCTCAGCTTGAAGGACTTTTGGAAAACAATGAAGCAAGTTTCATGATTTAAAAATTCTCTTTATCCATTATGCAAATGGAGCGATCCAGTCCAGTTTCTTTGATGTTTCCTGACGTAGCACACGTGTACACGGATTAGTTCTATTTTGTCCGTTTAGTGAGGAGGAAGTGGTCTGGTGTCTCTTTCATGCCTTGTGTCTTCTGTAGCCACTTAAAAGGCCAGAGCAGGATAGAATATGACCTTCCCTCTTGAGAGCCCTACCCCCCTTTCGTTTTCTTCCCCCCGGGATTCTTTACATTTTAAAGGAATACAGGTCAGTATTCCATTTAAAAATATAAGGAGTTTTCCCTGTTTGTTTGTTTTTTTTTTTTTTTTGGGTAGTTTTTTTTTTTTAGCATAAGGTTTTTTTTTTTTAATTTCAGCGTGAACATCCTTTGATGTGTGCTTGTGCACAAAGGGTAATCCATTCCATCTATTCCAATTTTAGAAGCAGGAAACCTCTCAAACAATTTTTTTTTCTCATAGTGTTCTATCTCCCCTGAAATTATTCCTTGTACCGCAGTGTAAAATAGATCATATTATTTTCTCATACCTCATTGATGCATGTTTGCATATTCTCATGTGTCAAATGAATTAGGAGAAAGATTAAACTTTCACACGTCCTGGATAATACAAATATTTTTATCCGAGGGCTTCGTGTACGCTGTTCTTGCATTCTGTCACGTAAACGCATCTCTCTAATGCCGAGGAGAAGACATATCTGTGATGCGATACAGGGAAACTTATACTCCGAACCAGAGCTCGATGGCCCTTAGCAGCTAGAAGTAGCTCCCCAATTTTTTTAAGTATTGATTGGAAACAAAATTGAAATATCCCATGATGGCATCAAATAAACAATAGGGAGTGGAGCGATAAGGGAATAAGGATTTTACACCAGTACCTCGAGAGCCCTCACATTAGGGTTCATGTTTGAAGTGAGTAATTTGATTCATTGAAAAATATTAATGGAGAATCAGGGACAGAGGCTACACAATGGAAGCCTGTAGTGATTCAGAGCTTGGGACAATATCAATGTGCCCCCTTCTCGGGGACACTATATCGTGCTGGTCTGGACCAGGAACTCGGAAGTGAGACAAGCCTGGGTTTGAATCCTTTACTCTGTCGTCTGACCTCTCTACACCTTCATTTCCTTTTCTGAAAATGGGGATCATATCAGAACCCGCTTCGTAGGGCTGTTGTGAGAATTGACAATATCATATCTGACAAGTACTTACGCAGTTTATGACCTACAGTGAGAGCTCAAAAAATTAAGTTTTAGCATCGTCGAGATTTAGTACTGTTTGTCCAAGATGAAGTGATACAGTCAATACCTTTAATTACGCACCAGCTGGCCAGGAGCTGGGGTTCACGCTTATAATCCTGGGGTAATGATTAACAGTGCCCCAAAAGTTGTTGGAAAATTCTGCAAATATCCTTGGAACAAACGTGTTTTCAGTCCATAATACAAATGACCATATCATAAGACATTGTGCTTGAAATGGAGACAGAGATAGAAGGGCATTGCAAACAGACAGCCAGACTACATCCTGATTCCGACACAGTAGAAGCCACTCCTGCACAGAGAGGAGCAAGATGGTGCCCCATTAGTTAACGGAGTCGACATGAAGCTAAGGAAGGGAGTGAATTTCCTTTTTATCTGTCGTTGGATGACAAGGGTGGTTCGAAGAGCATACAAGATGTACGCGAAGAAATAAGGAGACCTAAAATGTGTTTAATTGTCGAGATGCTAAAAGCATGGCAATATGTTTGGGCCAATAGTGCAACTTGATCCAAACTACATTTGGGCTGAGCCGGTAATAAATTATTTGAGCTGGCCTTTGCATTCACTTAAGCTAATATTGAGTGTCTCATTTCTACAAAGTAAATCACAGTGGCTTTGGTGCTCTATTTTCCATGTTGTGTATACGTAAACTGTGGGATCAATTGGGAGGTAGGATCAATCTGCTATTTATTACCTTGAAATGTGACACCCTATTTTAAGTGCCCTGTTCCCTTATGATTTCACTCGAGAACAGTATCATGTCCAAACAATATAGAAACCAGCTTTACAGCTCCTGGGTTTTTTTACTTCGGCCTGGATGGATTTATATTGTATATAACTTTCAGAACCTAAATAAGTTACTTAGTGGATTCTGAAACAAGCATGTAAACGAGGAAGAGTCATTTGAGGTTTGGGGGGTCTTAAATCTTAGCAGAATGCACTCATGACCAGATCTTTTTTTTTTTTTTTTC
>NW_011888832.1:4513714-4515458 GCF_000151845.1 Pteropus vampyrus
TAAACTTAAAAAGAAAAGATGGTTCCTTCCTTTACAAAAAAATTAATTAATGTGAATTAATTCTCTAATATTTCAGGATAAAACTCACCTCAGCCTTTCCTTACCCTTCAGAATGCCTGACCTGTGCATTCTAAGCTTTTGGCCTCACCTCCAGTGGCTCAAGGCCTGTCAGACAATGCGTAAATTAAAAGAGCGTTAATGTGTATGCTGGAATGGGACTTAAACCAGGGCACACTTGTATGAGTGTGTGTGTGTGTGTGTACACGCGCGCGCGCATGAAAAAGTTCCTCCTTTCTTCTTCATCCTTTCAGTCTCCCCAAAACTTGCCTAAAACAGCTAAAGTGTTCTGGGATTTATAGGAAAATTTATTATCCAAAGATAAAATAAAATTTTACAGTGTATGCAGCCTAAGACAGACTCTGAGAATAAATGTAATTGTCCTAAATTATAAGGAACTATAACTTTTGGCTAAGTTCCTGTATGATTGCCATGTAACCTTCAGTCAACCTGGAAGTCACAAGGGACTTTTGATTCTAAACAATAAAGTTTGAGAGAGACGTATATCCAGAGGGACCAAATTCATAAGTTTACTTAAAGACTAAAGGGGGCGGGGCCGAGCGGATGGAGAGAACAGGAAGACAGGCCAACTATTCATTTCTTATCATAGCCGGCCAACGTTAATTAAAACATCATTGCAAATGTATATCAGCAGGGAACCTTCTGCGGGTTCAGGAGGCCCGTGCCTGTGTAATCATAAAGAGGTCTCGGTTATTTATCTGATGTTTGGATTTTATCCTTTACCTCCGCAAGCAAGTCCCGCCCCTCGCCGCCCCCAGTTTATTACAGGCACCCTGTATATTCCGCCATAAACAGGAGGGACACATATGGGCTCTCGTTTGAACTTCTGTAATGAATCTCTCCAATAGACTATTTCCTTCCAAAGTTATTTTTTATTTTATCGCCATCTGTTTGTGTATTCTCCCCAACGATCACTGGACAACATTCGTATCGGTAGGATGGCTTTGAAGGATGCTTGCCTCCGAGGAAATGGGTGATCGACATGGCATGCCAATGAGTTAGGGTGCTGTTGTGTAGCGGGGCTCCCCGGCATGCTGGCTGCTTGCTACATGAAGGACGAGTGGGTGGCTCCCTTCCAAGAGCTGGGCTCCTCCCTGTTGTTGTTTGGATTTGTTTTCCTTTCAATGAAAGATTTGCCACTAGTGATTCTCACTCTCTGTCTGCCAGAATTCCCTTAATTCCTCTCCAGAAGCTGAAGGAAGAGCCACGTGCCAGGTCTGGGCCCCGGTTGGCTTTTGGTGGGTACGCACAGTTAAAAACATTTTCAAAAGAATTTGTTCATGTTTAAAAATTAGAATAAAAATCTGGGTTTGTAGAACATTTGCTAGATTTTATTTTTTCCCTGACCGTGGAAACCACCGTGTGAAGATTTTTCTCTGGAAAAAGTAGATCTGGCCAGCGGAGCCTACCTTCTCACATGGCAGCTGGCCACGTCCCGCCCCCTGGAAAGGATTCAAATGCAGACCCATAGTTTAGGCTGGTTGATTCCAACCACTGAAGTATCTGCTGGCCCCCTCGTGGGCACTGAATTTGGCAAACCCAAAATAACCAGTTCTAGAAACAAGGTACCAGAAAGTTCCTTTTCGATTGGCGGGAGATGGAACAGTATGAACCTGAATTTCGCCTTGCTCCACACGCCCTTAGAAAGGGCTTGGGGTTCCCTTTC
>NW_011888832.1:4515773-4521135 GCF_000151845.1 Pteropus vampyrus
GGCTTTGAAGGATGCTTGCCTCCGAGGAAATGGGTGATCGACATGGCATGCCAATGAGTTAGGGTGCTGTTGTGTAGCGGGGCTCCCCGGCATGCTGGCTGCTTGCTACATGAAGGACGAGTGGGTGGCTCCCTTCCAAGAGCTGGGCTCCTCCCTGTTGTTGTTTGGATTTGTTTTCCTTTCAATGAAAGATTTGCCACTAGTGATTCTCACTCTCTGTCTGCCAGAATTCCCTTAATTCCTCTCCAGAAGCTGAAGGAAGAGCCACGTGCCAGGTCTGGGCCCCGGTTGGCTTTTGGTGGGTACGCACAGTTAAAAACATTTTCAAAAGAATTTGTTCATGTTTAAAAATTAGAATAAAAATCTGGGTTTGTAGAACATTTGCTAGATTTTATTTTTTCCCCGACCGTGGAAACCACCGTGTGAAGATTTTTCTCTGGAAAAAGTAGATCTGGCCAGCGGAGCCTACCTTCTCACATGGCAGCTGGCCATGTCCCGCCCCCTGGAAAGGATTCAAATGCAGACCCATAGTTTAGGCTGGTTGATTCCAACCACTGAAGTATCTGCTGGCCCCCTCGTGGGCACTGAATTTGGCAAACCCAAAATAACCAGTTCTAGAAACAAGGTACCAGAAAGTTCCTTTTCGATTGGCGGGAGATGGAACAGTATGAACCTGAATTTCGCCTTGCTCCACACGCCCTTAGAAAGGGCTTGGGGTTCCCTTTCATCAGGAATGCCTGACTCTTCTGGAAAAAATTTTACTGTCATAACCGTTAGAAATAACTTATTCATCTTTGCCTCCTCCCGACCCTTAGCCATGGGGTCCAGTTCTCTGCATTACACACGTTCCAGGATTTGATGAACGAGTAAATGAGACTCTTGTTGAAGGCGAAGAGAATTTACACCTGATAGGTATGGAAAATGTACTACTTGAGGCTCTACTCGAGAATTCTCTTCCATCTCTTGGTCTAGCGATGGCATCTGGATCTCCCCTCTGCCACACACTCCCCTGAAACCCAACAACAAGGGTCGACCATAGGAGGCATGTGACACAAATTTGTTGGACAAATTAGTTCGTTGATGAAATCTCTGCAATAGTAGCTAACTTTTACTGAGTACCTATGAAATGCCAGATACTTCTCTAAATACTTTATACGAATGAACTCAAAACTTTATTCCTATTTTATAAGTGAGAAAATCGAGACAAAGATAGTAAAATTTGGAGCTGGCATATGAATCCAGACACTGTGACTAAAGAGTTCACTTGGGTTTTTGCTGTTGCTGGTTTGTTTTGTTGTTGGTTTTTGTTTTTTTTTATTTTTTTATTTTTTTTATTTTAGCTCTTTCATCATAGTATCATTTTTTTGAACTACAATACCACACTACCTATGCATATTCCTAGGGGAGGCTATGTTTCCTTAAGCTTGGTTTGATTTTCCTCAAGCCAATTTAATCTTATGAGTAGAAAATACACTCTTACCTAATATGCTTCAAACTTTAATTTCAAGAGAATTTTAAAGGACCAGTGGACAGTCCGGGCAAGGATCTTATGAGCTCAGAGCATCTGGTCCTTACCGAGAGTTGTTCCCTTTCGACATAAGGGCTCTTGATGTAGTTAGAATAATGCTAGTTTCCGTAACAAGTGGACCCAGCCATGTATAATGGTGCAAATTTAGTAGAAGTGAATTTTTTCCTTGTCCAAGGCAGACATTCCTGGTTGAAGGGGCAGCTCTGTTCCATGCAGACATTCAGGGATTCAGGCTGATGAGCTTGTTTTGTCTTTAACCTGTTGCCTTCATGGTTGTGATGGTTGTGTCCATCCCATCCAGCCAGAAGCAGATAAGAGCATAGAGGAACCCACACAGGAGGGTTTTAGGGGCCAAGCTTGGCAGTGACTCATACCACAGCCTGCTCTGTTCCACAGACTAGCTTTTGGTGTCTTGGTTTCCTGCTGTTATTAAAATGGGTTTAATAACAGCACCCACCTCATTAGTTTGGGAGGATTCAATGAGCTCATAGATAGGAAGCAATTGGTACATTTCCAGCCTGAAACAATCATAAGTGTTCCATAGTGTCTGCTATTATTATAATTATTATTAGTTGGGCCTTCTTGTTTTCCTAGAGCTGGTTGTGCCACTGGGGGCGCTTCCGTGCAGAGTCTGGTCGCCTGGACCCGAATGGAGACCCCTGTGGCCTCCTCTGTTTCCCAGCATCTTTCTCTAGCCCGAGACGGCATGTGGGGGTGAGGCCACGTTTTCAAAACCCTCTGCTCTCTCTGGCTCCCTGTTCAGTCTGCCTCCAGGACACATATGTCCCCTCCCCCTTCCTGCCTTTGCGCCTTCGCTTTGGTTGGCATCTTCAGCCCAGAATATTTTTTCTCCCTTCTCTCCAAACCTCGGTCATCCTGGATGCCCGGCCCCCATCCCTGTGCCCAAGGAACCCTTTCCTGAACGCAGGGCGCCGGCCTCCTTCACCTCTGACTGCGGATATGCACGGCACATACCACATAATCTAGCTTTTCATTACGCTCGGCCGTGCGCTAGAGCCAGCTCCCACTGGCCAGCAAGAGAGCCTGTCCTTCCCCAGTTCTCCATTCAGTGATGGCCCCTCAGGGGCTGGAAATTTTCCGTGTCCACGCTGGGAGCATTTACTCCACAGCAAATGCTGCAAACCAGGGGTGTTCTTCGTTCCCTGTGAGTAGGGCAGGCTGTTAAGCACTTATCGGCCCAACACTGATTCTGTCCACCCAGAGCCGTCTGTAAGGGACCGAATGTGTGTGTCCCCCAGGCTTATACGCTGGAAGTCTGAAGCCCATTGTGCTGGTAGCAGGAGGTGGGGCTTTTGGGAGGTGACTAGGTCGTGAGGGCGGAGCCCTCCTGAGTGGGACAAGCGCCCTTATAACTGGGGCTGCAGAGGGCCCTCCATTCCCTTTCTGCCAAATGAGGAAAAGTCGGCAGCTTGCAACCCACGAAAGGGCCCTCACGAGAACCCAGCCATGCTGGCACCCCAATCTCGGACTTCTGGCCTCCAGACCTGAGAAGTAGCTTTCCATCGTTTATCAGCCACCCAGCCTGCACTAATTCTTTTTAGCATCCTGAGCTGACTGAAACACTGTCCATCTATCCATCTATATCTCTATATCCTGTGCCTGGCACTGAGTGTGGCACATAGTGGGCTTTCAATAATTGAACAAATGAATGAATGAATGAATGAATGCTGAATGCTATCTTTGTAACCTTTTCTCCCAAATTTAAAATGCTAGCAAAGCAGGAATCATATGTTGCCTTCTCCATAGTACCTCATAGCATGAGGCACATAGTAGGTGGTCAAAAAAGACTCATTATCGATTTATTACAGAAAGGAGTTTGATAGCATCCTGTGGTTTTAAGCAGAAAATCTGCCTTCTTTTTTTTTCTTTGTGGTTGACAACGGCCGATACTCAAACCTACGATGTGCAGGGCAGTTCCCTGTTCTTTAAAGCAAACCCCAATCCTCTTTAAGCAGCATCTTTAAAACCTTTGACATCCCGACAGAGTTTCCAGGCTACGCTCACCTTGGGGGATTTCCGGCGGGTCTCAGTCTCACGGGTGCACAGCCGGCATCATGCAAAGTTCCCATGCAAAGCCTTGCCTGCTCTGGACGGTTTATTAATCGTGGTGACTGGGAATAAGGCCAGAAGCCAAGGCTGCAGCTGAAGGCCAGGGGTCCCCTCCTTGTCCCTTCAGACTCAAGCACGGGCTTGGCCAGCTTCAGAGCGGTGGGGGAGAGGCGACGCTGCCACATGACAGTCTGCGTCGAGTCCAGACCCCACACCTGGCCACACCGGGAAGCGGCGGGCGGCTGTTGCTTGAAGAGGCCATTTGCCTTTAATATTTTACATGAGGATTCTTTCTTTAAGGTTTCCCATGATGTATGGAATGTGCGGCGTTTATGAAAGAAGCAATTAACTGGGCGGAACCTGTAAATCAGGTTGATATTTAAAAGTATGCTCATTTACTGCTGTGCCGTTACCATTATTCCGCTCGCCCTCTCCCCGCCCCTCCCCCTCCCAGTCCCACTGGCTCCTCAGGGGTGCAGGGCTCCTGGCCCCCGTGCCGCCTCCCTCCCGCTCTGTGCACGTGAGTTTGGGAGGCAGCCGGAACCAGGCTGCTTCCCCAGCAGGTGAAGGTGGCCCGCCTGGTCCTTTCACCATCCCAGGCAAAATCAGCCTCTGCCCGTTTCCATCTTAACAGTTTATAAATCTGGTCGCCTGCATGAGATCATCAAGCCTTCGAAATTTCCTTGAATTCTTATACTATAGACAAGACTTTATAAAAAAAAAAAATTATAGATACTATATAAACATTAAGGGCTTCGAGGCGGAGGGAGGTTATCAGACCCTCGAGCCCCAGGTTTGTCATCAGAGTAAGAGCAAAATGGGGAGAATTCTACCTTGATGGGAGGGCTGTTAAGGCGTTGAAGTGAAATCACGTGTTTGCACCTCGATGAGTTGAGATAGGTGATGGTAACTGCCATACAAACTCCAAAGCCTCGGTGGCTCACCCAAACAGAAGCTGATTTCTCATTCACTTAAACTCCAGTCCAGTTTGGTGGGCGGCCTTCCATGTGGTGACTCAGAGACTCGGGCTGTTTCCATCTAGTTATTTCCGCATCTCCTAGGGCCACGGGGCTCTCTGCAGACTCGGGGGACAAGGACGTGGGGGAGCCTGGAGGTTAGGATCAAGCTGAAAGTTGCCCATATCGCATCCACTTGTGTTCCAAATCAGCCTCCTGGCCCCACCTAACTGCAGAGGAGGCTAAGAAATGCTGTTTTCTTATGTCGCCAGGAAGAAAAGAAAATGGGATTAAGTAAGCATGTAGCATTGTCTCTGTCACAGCATCCAAAAAATGTTACTTTCTTCTCTTCCCATCTGCAAGTGGCTAAGCAGTAGCTCAGAGGGGCCAGCCCAATAATCCAAGGGGACACAGCCAAGACTGAAACTGGACGTCACACCCAAGTCATCTGACTCCTGGAGACTTCTCTCCCTATGCACTGCCACGGGGAGGGCGGGTGGGTTGCATTTCATAGACGAGATTAGTGGGTTGGGGGAGCTGGGTTGAAAGGATGCTCAGGCGATGTTCTTACTGATTAGTAATATCTGCTATGGGCTCTGGAGGAGGGAGTGACATCCTTGATGCCATGTGCCTGTCCATTCTGTTCTGTTTTCTTCCATCCACCTTAGAAATACACATTCTCAGTGTCCCGTTCCCTTAACACTCCCTTCCCAAGTTCATAGGTCTAAACATGGCCCCTTCCCTGGTACCATACTAGGCCGTAAATGGACCTCGCCAGTCTCAACCCAGAAGGACAGTCGCACAGACC
>NW_011888832.1:4524210-4526037 GCF_000151845.1 Pteropus vampyrus
AACTTCAGGCCCACCCGAGCACCCAAGAGTGGTGCAGCTTCTTCTGTCCTATGCCAATCAGTGGGTCGCACTTCACTTGCTTTGCCTATGTGTCCACTCTCTCTAACAAGATTCATTCAACGCTCATTCGTGCATTTATTCAACAGGTATCTGCTGAGCATTTACTATGTGTTTGATTCCATCAAGATGCTGAGGATATAGGGAGGGCCGCAGCTAACACACTCTACCCTCGTGTAGTTTATAGTCTCACTAATCAGTTATTTAATTGCAATTATGGGAACCGTTACTGCAGAAAAGCACACACAATGGCGGCCCAGCCCATCTAGGATTGTGCATTTCTCAAAGCCAGACTTGAAGTTTTATCTCTTAGAGCTAAGGGATGACTTTGGCCTTCCTGTAGAGCAAGAAACCATGACATAATTGACAGACCCCTGGGACAGCCTGCTGGGATCCCCTTTCCCAGCACAGGGAGAAACCACAGGTTCACCCCTCCCCCCATCTCCTACTCCCTGCCAAGTACGTGTTGTGGGCCCTCAGCGCATCCTCATTCTTCCGTTTTCTCTGTCCCTCTGGGGCTCTGTGACCCACATTCCCTTCCCCGCTGTTGGATGATTCCAGACAGGTTCTGCCTTCTCAGGGACTTAGATGACGGAGAGAAGCTAGAAGCTCGTCTACTTCTCACGACACCTCTGCAGCAGCAGTGGAGGTGACTCTTGCACTGCATCAACATCTGGACTTCTAGAAGCATCTGGGCGACAGCAGCAGCTCCATTAGTATTAGTGTCAGCTCCGTCGGTCACCGGTCAGCACCGTCAGCTTGCGCTTCCAGCGACGTGAGCAGTGAATTTAGGCTCATGGACTTCATCCCAGAGACACTGGCAGGTTCACGGTCCCTGGGGAATATCCATCTCCCGTTTCACTATCCCAGCAACGGTGTAACCAATACCTCGAATTAAATTCTTCTCAGCTTAAAACTCAAGCGTTCCTTCTGTCTTCCTGACAGGACACGGACTGATAGACCATTCTCCATCACGACAATGTGGCCAGGAGCTCACCGATTCCATCCCATATGCTTCTTAAGCTCCTTTAAGGTCCACGTTCTTCCATGTCACTGTCATTTCCACGAACTTGGTCTGAAGCGTGTTTTCTGGACCGTTGCTAGGGCAACTCGAGAGGCATTTTCTAACCATTCTCCAAGTGGCTCCTCTCTCTATCCCTCCTCTTTTGCTTAACCTCCCTCCTCCCGCATATCTTTGTAATTTTTCTGTAAAACTAAAACTGTTATAAAACATAAAGTTTAATTTACAAAATAAAATAAAGATCTTTTGAGACACGCAAAAGCTGGGAGGAGACTCCTACGATAAGGAACGTTAAAGGAAGTCCTTTAGGCGGGAAGAAAATGATACCAAGTAAAAATAAAGATCTCCACACACAAAAAACGAAGAGTTCCAAAAATAGTAACTTTATGGATAAATAAATTTCTCTTGTTATTTAAATATCTCTAAAAGATAACTAACCCTTTAAATGAAAATGGATAACAATGTGGTATAAGGTTTATAACATTATAGAAATAAAATGTATGGCAACGGTAGCATAATAACTGGGTAAAGAGAGATGAAAGTACATTATTCAAAAGTGTTTTTTTTTTTAATCCTACATGAGTTGGTATAATATTCCTTGAAAGTAGGTACTAATAAAAGTTAAAAACGCAACATAGATCCTAAAGCGAACACTAAAGTTACAAAGCAGTTAATAAAGGAGATAAAAAAAAAGAGCCAATGAAAAGTAAGTAGTTAATACAAAACTACTCAAAAGAAGAAAAAGGGAA
>NW_011888832.1:4526087-4529930 GCF_000151845.1 Pteropus vampyrus
GTTCCTTCTGTCTTCCTGACAGGACACGGACTGATAGACCATTCTCCATCACGACAATGTGGCCAGGAGCTCACCGATTCCATCCCATATGCTTCTTAAGCTCCTTTAAGGTCCACGTTCTTCCATGTCACTGTCATTTCCACGAACTTGGTCTGAAGCGTGTTTTCTGGACCGTTGCTAGGGCAACTCGAGAGGCATTCTCTAACCATTCTCCAAGTGGCTCCTCTCTCTATCCCTCCTCTTTTGCTTAACCTCCCTCCTCCCGCATATCTTTGTAATTTTTCTGTAAAACTAAAACTGTTATAAAACATAAAGTTTAATTTACAAAATAAAATAAAGATCTTTTGAGACACGCAAAAGCTGGGAGGAGACTCCTACGATAAGGAACGTTAAAGGAAGTCCTTTAGGCGGGAAGAAAATGATACCAAGTAAAAATAAAGATCTCCACACACAAAAAACGAAGAGTTCCAAAAATAGTAACTTTATGGATAAATAAATTTCTCTTGTTATTTAAATATCTCTAAAAGATAACTAACCCTTTAAATGAAAATGGATAACAATGTGGTATAAGGTTTATAACATTATAGAAATAAAATGTATGGCAACGGTAGCATAATAACTGGGTAAAGAGAGATGAAAGTACATTATTCAAAAGTGTTTTTTTTTTAATCCTACATGAGTTGGTATAATATTCCTTGAAAGTAGGTACTAATAAAAGTTAAAAACGCAACATAGATCCTAAAGCGAACACTAAAGTTACAAAGCAGTTAATAAAGGAGATAAAAAAGGAGCCACTGAAAAGTAAGTAGTTAATACAAAACTACTCAAAAGAAGAAAAAGGGAAAAATGAATAGATGAAACAAATAGAAAGCAGATAACAAGATGATATATTTATATCTAACTCCGTCGATAATCATATTAAATGTAAATGGACTAAGCGTTCCAATTAAAAGGCAGAGATCGCAGGGTTGGATGAGCAAGCAAGAACCCAACTAGATTCTGCCTACAATAAATGCACTTCAAATATGAAGACATAAACAGGTTAAAAACGAAAGGGTAGAGAAAATATGCCATACTAACACTGATCAAAAGAAACCTGGAGTGGTTATTAATACCTGACAAAGCAAATTTCAGAGCAGAGAATCTTACCAAATACAAAGAACGCACTTTTATAACGATCAAGTTGTCATTTCATTAAGCGGACTTAACCCTAAGAGTTTATACACTTAGCAGCAGAGCTTCAAAATAGATAAAGCAAAAACTGATATAACTGTAAACAGAAATAGAGAAATCCAAAATTACATTTGGAGATTTCACTAACCTTCTTAATAAATGATCTAACAATGCCAGAGAAAGTCAGTAAGGATATAAAAAGCCTTTAACAGCATTATTAGCCAACTTGATATTTATAGGAAAATATCCAACAAAAGCGGAATTCACATTGTTTTTTCCTGCATATGAAACATCTAGCAAGATAAACCATAGTCTTCCCTAGCTGACTGGCTTGTAGATTGGCACACAGACTCTGAGAGTTTGTGCCTTGGTGTTTGTCACCATGGTGTTCCTGGAGCATGAAATACCTTTCTCTGCTTATTCATACCTACCTACCTGGCTAACTCCTGTTTCTCTTTCAAAACTGCCCTTACCTCCTTAGTGAGGCTTTCCTCAACTATTACCTCCTTAGTGAGGCTTTCCTCAACTATCCCAAATAAATTCTTTTTACCTAAGAATAATCATAATGTTTTGTACATACATTCATCTTTGCCGTATCACAGTATGTTGAATCATGTGTATAGTTTTTCTGCTTCTCCCATTAGATTATAAAGACAAGATTTAGGATAAAAATTATATTATTATAATTCATGGCATATGCTATAATTTATTTAACTATAGCTATTGTTTACTGAATACCTATTATGTGCCAAACACTAGCATATACTGTGTTTTGTAATGTAGAGACAATTTTAAGAAACATTTACTTAATAACTGTTATGCGTGGGACTCTGACATACTACATTGAAAATACCCCCAGAAAACATTTGGAAGAACTTAAGGGCAAGTTGCTGTGACCCTGCTAAATGACCCTTATTTAGCAGGCTCACAAATTACTGTAAACTTTCAAATCAAACCGGACAGCATAAGGATGGCATTTGTCCTCACGTAATAAAGAAATTATCTGAGTATCAGGAAACTTACAGCTCTTTACTGTTTTTCTTCAAGTTTTACATTCAGTATCCCTTCATGGCAGGGACGTGGACTGTGTGCTTGTGTAGACACTCTCTCTGGTGGCCCCAATCAGAACTGTCCCCCAGTGAGAGAGCTAATGAAGCAAGAACCATCCTCTGACCTCCCGTGCCATCCGTGAGAATGAATTACTCTATTCAACAGGGGAGAATATTTTTCATTCATTGATTCTCGCAGCCATCTAATAATCTGGATTGCCTCTTGCACTCAATCTTTCACTTCAGAAGGAGAAACTGTCCTCACAAAGGGACACCCATTGTGCACCTCACAAACTTTGCATTTGATTTATCTGTGGCAAGCCAAGGAGAAAAACCAGATTTTTCATCAAGCATGCCCTTAAATCATCTGAATCCTTGTCAAAAGCATTATTCGCACAAGGAAAAATCAGTGATTTGATGTAGGGCACAGGCCTGGCTGCTTAGTCACATGACTCTAATACCCTTCTTAATTTGACTAGGTGAATCGAAAAGTTTGATTCACTTTTCTTGCCGCCGAAGTCCTAGATTATTGGATGAGAAATGAAAACTATTTTTCTTCCTCAGTTGAGGAAAAAGAAAAACGTTTGCCAAGGCGTTATATATATAACAGATTGTGGAGGGGAAGGTACTTAGGAAAATGCCCAAGGCAGGCGGTTCCCATGCAACACCAAGAAGGCAAAATTGTCATGGCAAGGACATTGGCCGTGTCTTCCCTGATGATGACACCGTGAGCGTTTGCCACTTTGACGGCCAGCAAACGACATGGAAATGGGCACCATGGAAGTCCAGGGAACATTGATGCCTGCTGCTGACAGCTGAGTTCTTACTTCAGTTAGGTTTCTGTCTGACGAGACCTTACGAAAGCCTTTTCTTTGTAAATTCACGGCCCTTTCGGTGGCTAGATCTGAGGATTCCAGGAATATGTCGGGCACGCAGAACACGGATTTTTAAACCAAGAGCCCATGGAGAGAGGAGCACAATGCAGACGAGCCTAAATTAGACAAATCAAGGTCAAGGATGACAAGGGTCAATGTAGTTTTCTTCTCGGTTTTCTCTCCATGGACAGACTATTCGGACAGACTCTTTCTACCAATCATTAGGTTGTTTATTAGATGATCATTTGATTTTCTCTCACTTATATTCCGACTAGAACTCCAGCTTGATGTTTGAGCTAACCAGTGTCAACTTATCGTGGGTAAATATGTCCTCTCTCCTGCCCGCCCTCCCTCTCCAAGACCTTTGTGGCTTGCAGCCCACGCGCACACTGTCTTCACGGAACGAAACTGGGATGTATTTTCTGATTCTCACTGGGCAGTTTACTTCCTCCTGCCTTTATTTCAAATAAGACTAATAATCTGTCACGAGACTGTGAGGGTCCAGAAGGCAAGCACATCAGCGTTTCCGCTTGTCAGCATCTAGCACAACTGGCGCACAATAGATGCTTAAAAACGATTTATTGAATAGTTCTGCGTTTACGTCATCTCGAGATGTTCCGTGAGACATAAAGTAAACAAAATCACTTCGAACATTTAAGAACCGTGGAAACAAATACAGTTGACCCTTGAACAACACGGGTTTGAACTGGGCAGGTCCACTGATACACCGAGATTTTCAATTCATA
>NW_011888832.1:4530770-4537567 GCF_000151845.1 Pteropus vampyrus
GTTTTGATTCTATCTTTAAAAATTAGTTGCGTCATTTCACGGTAAAGTCGCTAGATGCCATTAAGGTATCTCTTCTCACCAGTTTTATAGTCAGATCTGATTGGGTTCGTTCATTTACCCATCTAAACCTCAGTTTCCTCATCTGTGAGTTGGGGATAGACACACGTAGCCCACCATGTTGCTTTGAAGGTTCAACGAGATACTGTAAAAGCCTGTGAATGATATCTATCACAGGGAACTTAAGGAGTGTCCCTAGATGCCATTTACAAAGCATTTGAAGTTACTTTGATAAGTCTTAGGCTTTGCATATCCCCTTTCCAGATGGAGAGAAATAAATAAATATTTCGAGAAAATATTGTTTCAAGTACTTCAGAATTTGAAATCACAAAGTTAAAAGTTATTGCATATTTTTACCTTTTTGTGATAACAGTGTTCAATGGCAACTACCTGATATTCTCTAATTCTGTGGTTTCAGGCACACCTTAGATGATTCTATTCCCAGCACATTGATTTTAAACCATACTAAAATGTAGATTTTCACTCATGGAGGCTGCGCTGCCCCACAACCCATTCAGACCAGCGAGGCTTTAAAATAAATCGAATAATCCTTAAGAATACATCACCGCCTCCCGAGCACACGCCGAGCACCTGCCATATTGTTGACACAGCATGGTGACGTTCTCACTGAGACTGAGCCATCAAAATGTGCCATCTCAGCTTTCAGGGACCTTGCGATCTAAAACAAACACGCTGACATCTCAAAGCAAGGAGTCTAAGAACAAATCAGAACATGTACACGGCATAAATAGGTGGGAAACATTCAATTCTCATTTTTAAAGTAATTGTTTTCCTGAATTAAAATATAGTATAAAGACTCAAAATTCAAATAGAACAGAATGGGTCAGCAAAATCTAAAAGTCTTCAATTGATCTCCCCTTCTATAACCAGTGACTACAGGATGTTCTCGTGTGTGTGTGTGTGTGTACATACACATGCTGAATATGTATATCGTGGACATATATCTGCACATAAACATAAATATTTTAAAAAATAAAAGCTGAATCACTCTGTGCCAACTATTTCGTAGCTTGCATTTCTCTCTTAGAAATCTGTCTTTCGAGGGACCTTATCTCGCTTTTTGTTCATTGGAATCTCTGGACAGAAGAAATCAATTGGTCGGGGTGTGAGTTAGGTTTTCATTACTGAGTTAGTTGACTGGGAAAGGTTTAGGTGAGAGGAAAAAGATTTCAGATGAACAGGCAGAGAATATGAATAAGAGATGGTTTTCAACGAAGAAATGACCTTTTATAAAGGAATCGAGAGCGAGACAAGGGCTAGGCAACTGCGTAGCAGCCTTCAAAGCAATAAATTAATTCCATGCCCGCTCCCGGAATGCAGACCTGGGCGAACTGTTTTCAAACAGTACCAGTGGCTTCACATAGGAGCTTTCATCTCGCCAAGGAAGTAACCAGGCGGCAAAAGATGACTTCCATCTTTCCAACGGTCCCAGACTGGGACCGCCACTCCCGTGGAAAATAAGTCAGAATGGAAGGGAAAGGGGGAAGGAGGCAGAAGAAACTTGCCATGTTTTTTTTGGCAGTGGACACAGTGGAAATGAGTTAACTTAGCTCAAAAAGGCTCAGGTCCCTTTTGCACTAATTGCGTTTCAGTATTGAGAGGGAGATAGGATTTTGTGTCTCTCCGTTGGCTTCCACTATTAGCTGAAAAAGGGCCTAGGAATTTTTTTTTTTTAATACAGCCTCTTCTGTAAAGAAAGCAGGGAAACAATAGCCAGCTGTCACAGCCAGCTGATATCTACCTTTGATCAGCCAAATGAATGTTGCAGGCATTTCTTATAGAAAGGAGATTGCTTATCGATCTATATCAAAATATGCATGCTAATCCCAGAGTGCAGAGAGTATTTTCAAGTGGAGTTAATAATCTGATTGCCGCCCTGTCTGGAGCAATTCTCTGAACTCGCAGCTCTAATCAGTCGAGGGTCTTGCAGTCAAATGTACTTTGCTGTTTAAATTTGGATTTGTGACATTGATTGAGGAGCCCTTGGAAAGGTGTTGACAAATCAAATTGTTTGTTCCAGTAGTGTTTTGCCAGAGATCAAGTCCAAAGTAATACGCAGTGAATTTGTTCATTACTAGTAGGGTGAAAGGAATGGTCAAATTCACCTGCGTCATTATCACAGACACAAGCCCAGTAAAAGATACGTTCTGTCTGAAGAAAATGTAGTTTTGTGGGCGCTCCAGTGAGTTAAGGGGGAGGGGGCTTTCTAGACCTGATGATATTAGATATGTTTAAGAAAGATAAGCAAATAAATGTATTCCATGTTTGAGATCAGAGCACTTTGTTTATTTCGCTGGAAAGCAAACAAAAAGATGGGCGGATAGATGTCATGCATTACCTGAAGACCTTGCCCACCAGACCCGTGTAGAATAAGAGGCTTCACCCACGAAAAGAGGACGTGATGAAGGAGAAAGGTAACTAGGCCTCCAGGTTGACTGCTATTCAGGTGAGGATCGACGGGCCATCCCTACCTGTTCCTGACAGGTACCTCAAGCCAGCATGAGTGGAAGTAGCTTCGCCGAGTCCGGAGGTCTTGATGTTCCTCTGTCGGCCATGAGGCTGCCTTGGCAGGTAGTGTAAGGACAGATGGAGCAGAGGGGACGGTCTCGAGCTGGCTTCTCCCAGAAGCAGACCCCGAGACTGGAACGGAGTGCAAGAAGTTCATTTTGGAGATGGCACGGGGGTGGAGAAATGAGACGGGGTGGGGGAGGAATCCAACCCAGCGTCGATGAGCAGGCCACTGCTGTGGTCACCCAGCGCTCAGCCCTTCAGGGACCCTGAGATGGCAGAAAAGTGAGGAAGAGAGAGAAGCCAGCCTCGTGGGAGACAGAAAGGGGCGGGGGGAAGCTTCTCCTCGAGCAAGCGTTTGGGCTTTGATAAGTACACTGGGGCTGGACGGGAGTTACTGAAATGCTGCTGCTTTTGCTAATGGGTCAGGACTAAACTTGCCCACTGAACCTGTGGAAGCGAACTAGTGGTGTTTCATATTCTACTTTTTTACCTCACCTTGCCACAATTCATAACAACGCCCCTAATAACACTATTATCTGCTCGCATTTATCGCATAGCTTTCCAAGCACTTTTTCTTTTTATGTGTTTCAACACCCTATCTTAGCATTTTTCAATCTGCAGGTTGTAAGCCTTTCGCGATCTTAACTTCCTGGGTTGCCTGTTAAGAGGACAAAACAGAATAGACTAGAATAGATTAGAGTGGAAAATATCAAAGTGTATAATTCATTGCAAGGATTAGTTTTGTTTATATGAAAACGTCATTTCAATAGCGTGTGTGCATAAATGCACATGGAGGCACCTTAGGTCACAGGGTAAAATACCTTTCTTGCTCTGAGCCAAGGACAGTTAGAGATGGGCTGAATTTTCTCACTTCAACCCCGTGACGGGTCTCCGAGGTGGATGCCGCCACCCCCACCTTACAGGTGAGAAAGCCGAGGGTCCAGGAAGTTACATAACCTACACCAGTTCACACAGCAAGCAAGCGACAGAGCCAGGGTTTAAACGCGTGCACAGAATGCTTGCCCTCCCCAGTACCGACCACGACCCCCAGGTCTCCACAGCAAAGAACACGCAAACCCTCTGAGTTTCACGGAGAAGCCTCCAGGACCATCTGCCGGTCCAGACGGCTCGCAACTGCGCTTTTCGTGTTTGTAAGGAGAGTTTGGTAACAAAATGCCTTTCGCATCAAACTGGAAGACAGCAGAGTGCTCCTCGGCTCTGTACTATTGTCAACGTCGCCTTGATTTATTACATGGCAAATGGTTAGGCAGATGGCATTTAATATATTCCCGGACATAAACGCGAGGCTTACGTTGTACATGGCGTGGGTTCCTGAGCATCTGTAAACTCCGTCGGGGGCAGGCCTGCATCTTCGCTCGCCCGGCTCGTCCTTCCACTTGCGTGCAGTGTCGGCCATTCGGAGGCACGGGCAGGACCTCCAGACCTGGCCCGCTGAGAGGGAGAGTCACAGAGCGGTTTACACCCGGGCTCCCCAGTTCATTCTCAGTGGCCCTGGCCTCGACTGAGCTACTTCGCGTTAGTCATCGATGACAAAAGGCAAGGCGGCTGATGCATAACGGACGGAGCCTGGTTTTCAAGTCTAGGCGCCTGGGGCTGGGCGTATCCTGTACCTCACGAGTCACATGACTGTTTTTTATTCCATGGCCTTGATATTTTAGAACGGTTTGTAGATTTACAGAAAAATCAAACAGATGGTATAGTGTGTTCCCAGATTAACACAGCCACACACCTACACACATGGAGTCCCTCCTCGTATTAAGGTCTTATATTACCGTGGCACATTTGTTACAATGAACGAACTAATAACTTATACATTATCATTAACGGATAGTTTATTTAGACGTCCTTAGTTTCTACCCGATGTCCCTTTTCTGTTCCAGGATCCCAAGTTCCATTTAGCTGTCACTACTCTTGGCTGCAACAGCTTTTTAGACTTTCCTCGTTTTTCCCGACCTTGACAGTTTTGAAGCACACCGATCGGATCTATGGCAGGATGGCCCTCTATTGGAATTTGTCTGACTTTTTTTTTTTATGATTATATCGGGGCGATGGGTTTGGAGGAAGAAGATCACAGAGGTAAAGTGTCGTTTTAACCACATCACGTCAAGGGTACACCCTAGCAGACATGACTCATCACTGTTGGTGGTGACCTTGGCCACTTGGCTCAGGCACTGTTTGTCAGGTTTCTCCCCTATAAAGTCACTCTTCTCCCTCTTCCTGTATTGTCCTTTTTGGAAGGAAGTCACTGTGAGCAGCCCCCACTTCAGCAGTGAGGAGTTACGCACCCCCTCCTTAAAGGCAGAATAACTATAGAATTTATTTAGAATTCTTCTGCATGGGAGATTTCACTCTCCTCCATTTATTAATTTGTTCAGTTACTAATGTAATAATATCTGTTAACGTTAAATTATTTACGAGTATGTACTCATGGGTATTTATTTTAAACTTTGGGTTATAATCCAATACTTTATTTTGTTGTCTGTATTGTTTCAGCCTTGACCGCCGGGCACTCTCTCAGTTGGCTCCTGTGCCCCTGTGTCATATGCCTATCAACGCGTTGATGTGTTTCATCATCATCGTTGGTTTTTAGAGCGTCCTTGCTTTCTGTCCATTCAAGATGCTCCAGGCTCATCTTATGTCCTTCTCACCCTGGTCCTAGAATCAGCCATTGCTTTCAGAGACCCGGTTACTTTCATTGGAAGGTTAACAGAAACCAAGCTCTGAACATTAGATGTGTTTTTAACTCCCGGGATGTTATTGCAACTAAACCCTCTCGGCTGACAGAGCTAAGAAATACATCTATACACACTAACTCACGCGCATACACAATTTCTATAACCATTTCTCTATATAAGCATCTTTATGTTTTAAGATAGACATGAGTTTTTACTAGTAGCTCCAACGCTGATCCGTTACCCCATGGGTCACTTAGTCTCCTCCCATTATTTATGTGAGTTCCCACTACAACACTAAGAAACCTGCCTCTCGCCATCCGCCACCCATTTAGTTAATTCTTCGATCCCAAATACGTATTTATAGCACTATCAGAATTGTTAACCTGTGCCCCCATGGGGAACAGCTTTCTCAGTGAGAGCACAGGGCTTAAGCGAGCTTCCCTTTGCCCGTCGTCTTGCAGGCTCCATTCCAAAGTTACAGAGGTCAGCATCTTCCCCACGTTCTGTCCAGCGCCATCGTATCATGCATTTGGAAGACAGTGAGAGTCTCTTACGACAGTCTGCATTTCCTGGGGTAACCTGACGTCCTAAGTTATTTCTTTCAAATTTTCATACATTAAGGTTGATCCTTTGTGCTATAAAGTTCCATGGGTTTTTACAAAAGCATAATATTATGTACCCGCCGTCACAGTGTCGTAGAGAATATTTTTGCTGCCCTAAAAATCCTCTATGTGTCACTTATTCCTACCTCCCTCCTCCACTTCCAAACTCCTGGCAGTCACTGACTTTTTACAGTCTCTATAGTTTTATCCTTTCCAGAATCTTGTGTAACTGGAATCATATACTAGGTAGTCTTTTTAGGGTGGCTTCCTTCGCTCGACAATATGCACTTAAGTTTCCTCTATGTCTTTATGTGGCTTGATAGCTCATTTCTTCTCATCGATGATTAATATCCCACTGTAGGGACGTAGGACTATTTAATTATTCAGCCGAGGAAGCGCATCTTGGTTTCTTGCAGTTTTGGGTGAATAACCCAAAATAAAGCGGCTATAAACATTCATGGGCAGATTTTTGCGTGGACAGAAGTTTTCAACTCGATTTTGTACATACCTAGAAGCTCAATTTCGGTGTCATATGGTAAGACTATGCTTAACTTTGTAAGAAACTGCCAGACTGTCTACCGAAATAGCTGTAGCATTTTTCATTCCCATCAGCAATAAACGAGAATGCCTGTTGCTCCACATCCTTGCCCGCATTTTCAGTGTTTTGGATTTTATCCATCGTAATAGGTGTATGGCGGTATCTCATTGTTTTAATTTGCAGTTCCCTGATGACAAATAATGCAGAGCATTTTCATATGCTTATTAGCCATCTGTATATCTTCTTTAGTGAGGTATCTGTCCAGATCTTTTCACCATTTTCAGTTTGTTTCTTTTATTGTTGAGTTTTAAGTGTTTGTATATTTTGGATACCAGCCCTTTATCAGACATGTGTTTTGCAAAGACTTTTCTC
>NW_011888832.1:4537617-4549423 GCF_000151845.1 Pteropus vampyrus
TGGGGAACAGCTTTCTCAGTGAGAGCACAGGGCTTAAGCGAGCTTCCCTTTGCCCGTCGTCTTGCAGGCTCCATTCCAAAGTTACAGAGGTCAGCATCTTCCCCACGTTCTGTCCAGCGCCATCGTATCATGCATTTGGAAGACAGTGAGAGTCTCTTACGACAGTCTGCATTTCCTGGGGTAACCTGACGTCCTAAGTTATTTCTTTCAAATTTTCATACATTAAGGTTGATCCTTTGTGCTATAAAGTTCCATGGGTTTTTACAAAAGCATAATATTATGTACCCGCCGTCACAGTGTCATAGAGAATATTTTTGCTGCCCTAAAAATCCTCTATGTGTCACTTATTCCTACCTCCCTCCTCCACTTCCAAACTCCTGGCAGTCACTGACTTTTTACAGTCTCTATAGTTTTATCCTTTCCAGAATCTTGTGTAACTGGAATCATATACTAGGTAGTCTTTTTAGGGTGGCTTCCTTCGCTCGACAATATGCACTTAAGTTTCCTCTATGTCTTTATGTGGCTTGATAGCTCATTTCTTCTCATCGATGATTAATATCCCACTGTAGGGACGTAGGACTATTTAATTATTCAGCCGAGGAAGCGCATCTTGGTTTCTTGCAGTTTTGGGTGAATAACCCAAAATAAAGCGGCTATAAACATTCATGGGCAGATTTTTGCGTGGACAGAAGTTTTCAACTCGATTTTGTACATACCTAGAAGCTCAATTTCGGTGTCATATGGTAAGACTATGCTTAACTTTGTAAGAAACTGCCAGACTGTCTACCGAAATAGCTGTAGCATTTTTCATTCCCATCAGCAATAAACGAGAATGCCTGTTGCTCCACATCCTTGCCCGCATTTTCAGTGTTTTGGATTTTATCCATCGTAATAGGTGTATGGCGGTATCTCATTGTTTTAATTTGTAGTTCCCTGATGACAAATAATGCAGAGCATTTTCATATGCTTATTAGCCATCTGTATATCTTCTTTAGTGAGGTATCTGTCCAGATCTTTTCACCATTTTCAGTTTGTTTCTTTTATTGTTGAGTTTTAAGTGTTTGTATATTTTGGATACCAGCCCTTTATCAGACATGTGTTTTGCAAAGACTTTTCTCCCAATCTGTGGCTTAGCTTGTCTTTTCCTTAACCATTTCTTTTGCAAAGCAGAAGGTTTTAACTTTAATAAAGGCCAAATTATCAATTTTTTCTTTTATGGATTATGATTTGGGTGCTATGTCTAAAAACTTATCACCAGACCTAAATTCGTCTAGATTTTCTTCTCTGTTTATCTTCTAGAAGTTTTATACGTTCACGTTTTTCATTTTGGCCCGTGATCCATTTTGAGTTAATTTTTGCAAAAGCGTTTAAATGAACTTTTTTGCATACAGAAGTCAAAATGGTTTCATTTGTTGAAAAGACTATCCTCTCTCTTTTCTTCATTGAATTGCTTTTGCTCTTTTGTCAAAGATCGGTTGGCTTTATTTGTGTTGGTCTATGTCTGGGCTTGCACCAATGCCGTGCTGTCTCGATTACGGTAGGTTTATAGTAAGGCTCGAAGTTGGGCAGTGGCGACTTTGTTTTTCATTTTGAGTGTTGCGTTGGCTAGTCAGAGGCTTGTTTTTTCATGTAAACCTTAGAATCACTTTGCCTACATCCACAAAATGGATGAAAACCTTAGAATCACTTTGCCTACATCCACTGGGATTTTGATGGGGATCGTGTTGAATATATAAATTGAGTTGGGAAGAATTGACATCTTAACGATATTGAGTTTTCTAACAGGTAAATTATTATTTTTTTACCCGATTTACTAGGACACAACTGACAAAGTAAACTGAACGTATTTAACGTATACAATTTGACCAATTTTGATGTATGTACGCAGTCCTGAAGCCATCACCACAATCGACATAATGGACAAATTTATCGCCCCCCAAAAGTTTCTTCCTGTCTCTTTGTGACCCTTCCTTCCTCACACTGGTGTGATTTTCGTTACTATATGTTAGTTTGCATTTCCTACAGTTTGATGCAAATGGACTCATACAACATGTATCTTTTTTGTCTGATTTATTTCTTTTCCTCAATGTAATTATCATGAGCTTCATAAATTTCGTAGCCTGTGTCCAAGGATTATTCCTTTCTAAATTGCTGAATAATATTCAGTCGCGTAGCTGGACCACAGCTTGTCTACCCGTTCACCTGTTGAAAGGTATTGGATCGTGTCTGGCTTTCGGCTATTGCAAATACCTCTCATGAACAGTCGTGAAGCCTTTGTGTAGACATACGCTTTCCTATTTCTTGAGCAAATACCTGGAAGTAGAATGACTGGATCAAACGATAGGCATAAGTTAACCTTTTTTAGAAACTGCCGCCCCCCGTTCGTTAATGAATGCATTCATGTGTCATGACCCGGTTCCAAAAATCATTGTGAGATGTTAAAAAGAAATGTCTCCCAGCTGTTCTCTGACGGAAGAAGGAAGAAGTACAACAGCCGCTGGAACCACTGGCCCCACAGGGTGAGAACGTTGAGTTCTCAACGTTCGAGTCACAGGCTCCCCCTTTGTCTTCTCCACTCTTGGCTGGGGACATCTGTTATGTCATGGCACGGAAGGATTTTCCCTTCCTCTTGTGGTTCTGCCCCCTCCCTTCACGCCAGTGGTTTCGTAATTTTACCATAGGTTCTAAGTCTCTAGGGCTTTCGAATTCATTCTATTCTATTGTCGATGACCTGACATCTAAAGCATTGCTCCAAATGCAGTGGTTTTGGGAAATCTTCAGATCTTGTTCTCTCTTCCTGAAGATGTTGGGTTTTCTGTGAGTTATGTTCTCCCTGAGGAAAAACAATGTTTGCGTTCTTCTCACATATGTCTTTTGAGTTCCGGGCCCCTTTGGTTCTTCCTTTTTAGAGCTGTCTCTGTTCCATCCCTCTTTCTTGTTTCTTGGGCGAAGGCCTTTCATCGAGCTCGTCTCCTTGCCCCTTAAGTCACTAGCCTGATAGTTTCTGGATAATGGGAACACGTTTCGAAGTCGATGACGTTTCTGTTTTCCTTTTTGGTTGGTTCCTGAAATTATCTTTTTTTTTTTTTTTTTTTTTTTACCTAGAGTCTGTTTCAGTTTCTTTCTCATCAAGGCGATTTTGACGGTCGAAAGGCAATAAACTTTTGAAATGGCGTTTCATGTGCCAGCATCAGTGCTTATGAGGTCAGCACAGGTGAAGGCGAGCTGTGGTACCATGAAGAACCGTGGATGCTTTGTGCAGTAGAAGTCTTGCTTTCCTCCTTTCCTGTCTCCCAACACCCTTCTCTCTCTCTCTTTCTTTCCAAAACAACAACATAACTCATCTTTTCTGTATACCTGTGTATATCTGTGTTTATAAATATATATGTATATATACATAGAAACGTAAGTTATAAACATATGTACATTCTACATATATTATATAAAGTATAATTTATATAACTTACGCTTTATATAATACATATAGATTATAAATTGTATATATACATGTATATTCCATATACATGTAGCATAAGCACATAGTGTAAATTATACATGTACGTCTTGTGTTTATCTGAAGAGCCCTGACTAATACACTCCCTGGCCTAGAACAGGTCAGAATGAAAGGCATAGTGGTTAAACACTTATCCCCAAAGTGTGAAAAACTTGAACTTTGGAAAACACAAAGATAATTCATTTAAGTATGTGAAGAAAATAATGGTATTTTCATTTTTACCTTTATTTCATTCTTTTCCTCTTTCCGTTCAGGGGCATGTTATATAAAGTAGATAATAGAGTCAGACATGCAGATAATTTATAAATAAATACGTAGATATCGACGGAAGTTCATGTTTATTCATTTTCTTCGTGAGGGGACGTGCGGTAGAAAAGATCCATGATCACACATCTCTGGAGTCAGACTCGAGTTCCCTCTGAGGCACCCCACTTACTGCCTACCGGATTTAGGGGGTGTTTTGGAACCTCTCCCCTCCTCCGCGTGTCCATCTGTGACATGGGGTGATGGTGATGTTAATAATACTTGAGCCTTCTTAACTCACGCCGCTGGAGAGGATTGAAGGGGACACTGCACATGAGAGCCAGGCCTCGGGCGAGGCGAGGGTGGGGCTCCCTCTCAGGTCTGTGCACGTTCAAGGTCGGCCGCTGACATCTCACACCCTAGGGACTGTCTTAAACCTCCTCCTGCTGCACGTGGAGCACTCGGCGTGCACTTGGCACCCAGAGATCCGGGGTCACCGGCGGCGGCCAGCACTGATATTCGTAATCTCGGGCTGGTCCCCGACTGCGAAGCCCCAACCATGACACCTTCCCGGGAGGCCTCAGACCGTGAGCCCTGACACCCCTGACCCTTGGCATTCAGAGAGGAGGTGGCTTGGTGTGTGTGGAATGAGGGCTCCCGGCTGGAGGCCGGCTCTCCCCCCATGAGGCACACTCTTAAACATCTGTCTGTGGCGTGATTTATTCTATTTTAAAATGAGGTTTTCAAACAACTCACTATCTTAATTTTAGCAGTTCAGCTCCTTTGTATGCTAACAATACGGAACATGCAAATGAGCTACCACTTTGCTTTCTAGCAAAAATGTTTCTGTGCAAACACTTGATTTTATAACGCACTTTGCAGCTTTCTCCTATAATTAGTTGTTAAATCTATATTTGACTTTGTCTAAATGGTTGCATTGCAAGGCTGTTTTCCTTGCCTCTCACTCTGGCTAGTTCATCTCACCCCTGCCCAAGCGTCTGCCTGAACAGGGCTGTGGTGTGCTGGCTAGCTCTTAGACCGAAGGCGAAATCCAGGAAACACACCAGCAGTCAGGCAGGAGAGGCCCCGAAGGCTGCAGGTTGGGTCAGGTTCGTACCACGTGTCTCTCCTCTTCTTTGGATCAGCAGATGAGCCGTGGCACATCCTCCTCACGGTGATAGCAGACGCACAGGAGGGCGAGGTTATCTAGCCTCTGCCTGCATCCAAAACCAAGGGATGGCGAGTGTGTTCTTTCCATCGTGAGGCCAAAGCAAGTCACGAGGCCAAGTTCAATACCAGTGGTGGGTGGGGAAGAGAGTGAATATTTCTGAGCAATCAGCCGACCTACCATAGGTACCGAAAGCATCCTATAGGAGCATCTTAAAGCTAGAGGGTTGTTCATTCATGCAGTAAAGGTGTATTGAGTGCCTGTTTCTCCTGGTCGCTGCAGGCATGCTAAGGATGTAAGAGTTGGAACAAAAGATGGCACAAACCCACCTTTCCTGCTCTTACGGTTTAGACTAAAGAAGTCGTTGAGGCCAACCCCGAACCCTCCAACCTGTAAACTCTGGGGCCTGAAGCGTATTCGATTTGGGAGTCCTCATCCAGTGAAAGAATGGAAAGGCGTGAACACAGACTTAGGAATGAAGGTGATGTTTATTTAGAATAAGAAAAGAAATCATGACAAAATATCAATTTTAAAAAGCTAACAGATTTTTTAAAACCTACAGCACCCAGAATAATAATAATATTTTAATTAGTTAACTGCCTGGGCCCTTCTGCAGTACCTGTTCCCTACAATTTTGGCTGTACACGCCTCGCCTCTTCCTATGATGACGGCTTTGTAATATTTTCTATAGAGAGAATAGAAAGATAATTCAGCCCTTCCTCTAGCATCGTTGATCAAAATAACAAGACTGATACGTGGGATGCATGAAACGTGCAGCTTCACAGCTAGCTCTACTCACTGAAAGGTACAGTTTGTACTCTTCCAATACAATATTTCTGATAAATTATATTTCATGGGAGTCTCATATAAATTATGGTAGGTTTATAATTATATTGTCAATAAAATGCTGCTTTATTTAGTATATTCTGACAAGAAAGAGCTTCTATTTTGACTAGGAATTAATGTGAACAGAATTTCTGCTTATAATTGTGCACATTTGGTAAATGCAGGCTTTTTCGTAGCCTAGCCCTGGCTCACTCCCTTTCAAACGTGTCCCTTCTCTCCTCTTTTGTCCTCTTGGATCTGGGGCCAGGTGCCACAGGACACATTCCTATTTCTGTACAGGGTCTGTCTTTTCAGACCCTGAATGTCACGAGATGGCGAGTCGGCCCAGGGGGCAGGACCAGAAATCCTGAAGTCACACACCGGGGCAGCGAGCCATCACATACAGTCCGTGGACGCTGCGAATACATCTCACTAAATACGAGCTATAAGCATCCCCGACTCAGTGTCCTCATGCTCAGCCCCTGTAAGGCCCTGCAGCCACTCACCACAGGGGTCAGAGTAATGGAAGGGGCATTGGGGCAGAAAGAGAGCAGTCTTACTCAATTAAAGCTAAAATATCTAGTTTTGCAAGTTTGACAGAAACGTGTTTTCTCAGTCTGTTCAGGCTGCTATAATAAAATACCATAAACTGGTGGCTTGTAAACAGCAAACATTTATTACTTACAGTCCCGGAGGCCGGGAAGTCCAAGGTCAAGGTGTGTAGAGAAGGCCTAGTTTCCAGAGGCCGTCTTTCCAGTGGCAGGAGCTTCCCAGGCCACTTTCATAAGGGCACTCATCCCTTTGGTGACCAAATAGCCTCCCAAAGGCTTCACCTGCTAATACCATCACCTTGGGGCTTCGGATTTCAACATGTGAATTTGGTGGGGTGGGTGGGAGACACAAATATTCAGTCTACAGCACGTGTGGCCACATGAACCCACCGCTAAGACCCCTCTCTGGGCCGTTAGCGAGTGGGCCTGAGAATGAAGCCCATTAACTTCATGGTGAGTCCACACCTCCCTGACATCTTCCGACACAGACTTTCATCCTAAGGTATCTCATGCGCGGGGTTGCGTGCTTCCTGGAAGGAGCCACTCCTGTGACATGTCCAGGGGATCACAAAAAGGAGTGTCCAGAGCCTTCTTTCCCTTTCTGGGGCATATCAGAAACTGCTTGACATATCCTGAGTTCCGGCCGCTCTCTGTCTGTCTGTCTGTCTGTCTGTCTGCCTGTCTCTGTCTTTCTCCTCTTCTAACCACTGACCTCACGTTTGAGTCCTCCCTTCGGTCTGCACTTGCCCTCACGATTGAACCGCATGGGCTTGCTGAGGAAAACCCTCCCCAGTCTTCCCCAGACTCAGGACCCTCCCCAAAGGGAGTTCTTCCGGGGGCTTTAGGCACCTCTGCTCAGATGAGATGCTACAGACTCACATGCGTAAGAAAAGAGGCTCAGACCTACTAGCGATCAGGAAAGGAAAGTACAGATTGAAAACCACAGTGAGATATCATCTCGGTCTCATAATATCGGCAAAAATTAGAAAGATTTATAGTTTCAACAGCTGGTGCCGTCGCTGGTAAATGAATATCGTTACACAATATTATTAAGGAGACCCCTTATTGGACTGTCTGTCAAAGTTTATACTGGCATGCCCACCGATCTATGTGCATTTCGAAGAACCTATTTCACAAAAATCTACTCATTTAGTCAAAGACGTATCATGAGGATTTTTTAAATGGCAACAGTCAAATAATAAAAAAGTTGAGCTAATATGATATCCATCAATGGGAAACAGGTTAAATAAATGATGGTTCTTTCATACTGTGAAATAGTTTGCAACTGTTTTGTTTTGTTTTGTTTAAATGACTGTTCTGACACAGAAATATTCCCTAGATATATCAATATGAGAGAAAATCAAGTCAAAGCACCATGCATATGGTCCGGTCCCATTTTTCATGGATTAAGAAACTTCGAAGAAATCAAATAACCTCTTGGGATCTTGGTCTCCTCATTTTGGAGAGTATTGCTCCCACTTCCCCGGTGATGGCCAATTAAAAAGTGACAGTGGATGTATAAGAATCCTACGAACCGTAATGTTCTTTATAATTCAGTGTTCGAAATTTATGAAGTAAGAAGCGAAAATCAGTTGAGGGCCCAAATCCTTGGCTTCCTATAAAACAGCCCTCTAATCCCTAAATGTTTCTTGAGAAATAAATTTTGCTTTCTGCCATAGCCATCACATAGCACAGGTAGGTGAGAGCACACCTAGAAAAGTGTCCGGTACACAGTAAGCATTCAAAAATTAGCTGGGGATGAATGACGAAGTCACTGGAGGGACAAGCTAACGCCGCAGCAGAGCGGGTTGACCCAAAGGACAGTGCTGGTCTTTGAGGCATTAGAATCCCGCCAGTGACTCCGACGGTAGGGCAGGCGTGCTTCGTCGGGGGGTTGCACCTCGCTTTACGCAGTCATCACCGTGGAATATGAAGTAAGAAGAACAGAACACCGAAACAGAATGGACACTATAATTATGACTATGAGGAGATGAAATATTTTTCGGAGATGACTCCTGAGAGGCAAACAGGTCATTGAAAGCAGTCGGTTTGTTTAGTGTGGCGATCGCCCGGGTAGTGTTTTCGATAAATTCTAGGACCGTTATAATGTTTCAGGCAATGTACAGTTTACTTAATTCTTTTTAAAGCTTAGCATATTTTCATCGGAGAAAAAACAGGCTCTCATTCCAGAAAATGAAGAAAGTTGAGAAAAATTGGAAGAAGAGAGAGAGATTCACTCGCAAGACATCCATCCCCAAGCATGAATGTCTAGTACTAGCCCGTGCGTTTCGCTGAAATCTTGCTACTTCTTTATTACATTTTGGGGGCGGATATTTGACCTATTCGAGTATTACACATGCCATCCCCCCTACTTTTCCCTCCCCCCATGCGACAACGGAATATTGAGAGCGTGTGTTCTTGGTGCAGAGCTTATGTCTCAGAGTCACTGAATTCTAGTTTGGTCACTTACAAGCTACCCTCATTCTCTGAGCTTTAGTTTCTTCATTTGTAGAATGAAGATGGTCTCGGTACATGCTTCAGACGTGGATTATTTCATCTAACCGTGTGGCTCGGCTCCAGACACATAACTGACACTCTAGACGTGGTGATTTTGGAATCAAAAATAATTGAATCAAGTAGGGAACTCGACTGGATCCGAGAGTTCTGGGAAGGCTTCCCAGAAGAAATGGCATTTGATCTGGGGTCTGAAGGCTGAGCAGAGAATTCCCCGGCGTGGGGGTGCTGGGGGAGGCTGGGACAGGGGAAGAATCATCCTAAGGAGAAGGAATAGCGCACAGCCGAGCTCACATGGGGCGTCAGAGGCAGAAGGCGCCCAGAAGGAGGTCGCTGAGAAATGGGGTCACGGTGCAGAGAGCAGCGTGATGCACCCACAGGCCGGGAGAGTCAGCACGGGGCAGAGGAGGATGGGGGCTCGGTCCTGCAGAGCGACACAGGCCATCGGAAGGTTTCTAGGAGGGAAAACCCTGATCAGACTTAGAAATTAAGGCACGTGCCCTACCTACGGTGTAGGGCAAGGATTGGGGCGTGGGGACACAGTGGCAGTGGGAAGCCTCGTAAGAAGCCATTGTCCTGTGACCGGCAGGAAATGATGGGAGCTCATGCTCTTTGGCCCTTCAGCCACGGTCTCCCCGTCCTGAGCAAACGAGCAGGAAACTCACCGTGTTACCATTGCCATCTAGCTCTTTTCTTCCGAAGTCTCTAACGATGCACCTTGCTCAGCCTACCTCAGAATCTGCAGGTGTCCAGCGAACCTAACAGAGAGGGTCGGGAGGCACATTTCTGCCAGGCCTGGGAAAGGCAGGGACGTGCTGCTGTTGACGGAGGGCAGGGTTGACCCGCGGGCCAGCGGCCGGCACCCCAGGCTCGCATTCCAGACCACCAGCCACTGTAATTATACGTTAGAGGCCTCGGAAAGGCACAGTGTGGATGCTCGCAGCCAGGGTCCCCGTTGTAAAGGCCCCGGTCTTGGTTGGTTATTAACTATACTGTACGAAGCCTCATAAACACCTTTTTATACATACAGTGCAACCTTTCAATACAACAATCAAATGCTTTTCAACAAATTACAGATTCCTAGAAAACGGACCCTTGATTACTTCCCAGAAAGAGGTGGAAGGAAACTTTAGACAGAACCCGATCGAAGCCTGCTGTTCAGAACCATGTGGGCTTTGGGCTGGAGGGCGGACCTTGGGCAGCTCTGGGGAAATCAGTCTCAATTAATCCAGACCTGGCCAGAGAGAAAAATCAGACCACAGAAATCATTATACCGCCTGATCTACCTTACAGATGGGCATAACGAGCAGCCACTGGCTCAGGTCACCTGGTGGCTCAGAGGTGCAACTGGGACAAGAATTTTTCAGAATCGGCTGCCGACATCGTCCTTGGGCGCAGCCGACGGGGGTCAGGTCCCGTCCTGGGTTAACGTCGCAGGTTCGGAGTTGGCCATCTTGTAAAATGACTGTTGAGCCCTTACCCCCAACACCTTCTCCTGTCCATGTACTTTCTCTTAGGTCCCCAATCAAGCAAATTATTTCTGTTCTTATAAAAATAGATCTTTTAGATTTCATAGACCAGTAAAATTTATAGGCCAAGGGTTGCAAACTTTTTATTTTGCTAAGTAAGGGCCCTGGAGAGAAACGAGCGAAAAAGACAACGAGCCGAGCACATGTGCAATTTGCAACCATCAGCTTTTGTGCAAGGAAGAAACATTATTATCGAAAGAGGAGGAAATAAAAAGAGAGAGGGAACAGAGAGAGAAGGAAATATAGAAATTACATTGGCAGTTACCTAGGGTGGGCGGGAGTGTCGTTTGATCGCAAAGAACAAAAGAGAACTTTCTGGGGAGATGGGAATAGTCTCTGTCTTGATCGAGGTGGTGATTATATAAGTGTATACAGTTGTTAACAATCAGTGCTGTTCATTTGGAGGTGTCAGTGTGATAGACAACAGCAAATGATGCAAGATATAAAAGGGGAAAAAAAAACATGTCCCGACCAGGCATATCCTTCTTAGACCCACACTCTTGTCTCTGCGTTTGGAGCTGGACCGGCAGCCATGGGACACGGAAAGGAAGGACTGAGGATCATCCCCTAATGTAGCTTCGCCATCGGTGCCTTCACCTCCCGCCTTCCACCCGAGAGAATGCTGTGCCGGGGAGCGCGTCTGCTCAGCGTCTCCGACAGAATCGCCCATGGCAAAGGGGCACAGCCACTCTTCGCTTCAGCGTCCTGCTCTGACCAAAAGCTCAGTCTTGCTTTTTCTAGAGCCGCAGTCCCTCTGGTTTGGGTTTAGTTTGGGTCTCCAGCTGATTGAGAGCAGAGCACGCTACGTCTTTGTAACCCCCAGAGTATTTCATGCAGAGGATGACTCAGGATCAGTGTTCCCTGAATAACTGAAAAGAGATTACAACTTGTTTAATCGCCAACTTCCCTCCTTTAAACCAGAATATAAAATTAAACTCATGATGATTGGCAAAACAGGCCTGCAGCATCACATACAACCAAACCAAAGCCCAACAACTGACAAAACTAAACATCAAAACTAGCAAGACTTTCTGGAGTTTCCAGGGGTGAATGTGGGGTACCCTAGAACACGTCTTAAGGGTTCAGGTCCTTCCAGGGTCAAGGAGGTCTCAGCAAAGACATCGAGGTTGGTTTTCTTAGCTCCGACATTCACTCGAATGCTTATAAAACATCAAGCATAGAGGGAGGTGAATGGATGACTTAGGTATCAGAAAGAGCTGGGTGTGAATTCTGGCTCTGACACTTACAAGCTGTGCGACATGAGGCAAGGACCGTCACCCCGCTGAGCCTCCATTTCCTCTACTGTAAAACGGGGATCACAGTAGTGACCTTGCGGACGTTCTTTTTTGAGTTCTTCGATGGGCAGGGACTCTGGCCGGCTGTGTTGCAGCTGGGCTCTCTGTGCCAAGAAAAGTGTCGAGCACATAGCAGGTGCTCAATAAAACTTTGGCGCAAGAACGAA
>NW_011888832.1:4551908-4562078 GCF_000151845.1 Pteropus vampyrus
GAGCAGGCTTTAAATGGAAGAGGGACACTCGCTTGCTTCCTGGCCACGGGGTCCTTCCAGGTTAGACCGTTGACCTTGTCTGGAGCAACAGCAGAGGAAGCCCGCTCCGCTGCTGGGAAGCCTCAGTTCCCAATCCTTTTCACCCCAGGAACACCTGTCTCAAGGGACATCCAAATATCTCGGATAAAAATAAGTTTTAATTCACTTTAACTGATAAGAGACAAAGCCGTACGATACTTCTCTTTCAAATTCACAAATTGAGTTTTTATTTGATAAGCAATAAAAATGCTAAAAATGGCACTCGGGAAAGATCTTCTGAGTAAGTCTTTCCTGGTGTTTATTTCCCATTGCTTCCTAATCCTGCCTCCAACCTGTGTAAACCCAACAGACTCGTCAGCCATGTTATCAGAACCCCTCGGTCCAAAGGTGTCCAACCATCAGCGTATTACACGGACCGGTCCTCCTTTTTCCAATCACTTATGCTGCATAAAAGAGGGTTTTGCTGCCAACTCCAGCTCCTAAGCCCCGGGAGCTTGATCTAATTTGTCATTAATCCACCTGGTTTCTACTTAAATGTCTAAGAAAAATCAGCATCTCAAGATGGCTACGGTTGAGGCTGGGATTTCTCCTCCCTCCCTCCCTATCTTAAACAATGATCAAGGATAAAGGACAGTTCCAGCCTTAAATATTTGATGATGTTCAGCTCTGAGAGGGGAAAGGTTGAGCTGTTTTGAACCTTGTCCCCAGAAGGGCAATGGGTGTTATTAAACACATCCATTATGGCGGACATACGAGGTATGAACTTCATGACTCTGGAAGAGACTGCCTCTGAGACTGCTAGGAGACCTGTCTCTGAAGTCTTCTTGGGGTCATCTGATCTAGTCCCTTCTACTCCCGTGTCATTCGACCCAACTTGAAGGTCGTCTAGAGAATTAAGATAAATGCATCGAGAATCATTTTCCACTGCTCTTTACAAACGGAGTACTTTGAAACAAGACCTCTCACAGCCAAAAGTACCTTCACCATCCCAGCGCTCCCTCGGGAGTCAGCACCCAACAGGGCCCCCGAGAAAGCAAGTCAGTGTACAGGTCGGAACCTCTTCATTAGAGCCTCATTAGAATGAGCAAGAACTAACAACGATACCATCTTCTTGTCTATCAGAGTTGCATCCTCGCTCTCAGCTGACACTCAGTCCCTGACCTGTCACCTAAACCCTGCATCTCAGCCCCTTAAACGTGACTTTTCTCCTTCCACCTTCTTTCACAACTGGCCTTTCACCCAACTCTGAATTCGAACAGCCCGTGTCATCACTATCAGCATCCACCTTTTCTTCTCACTGTTTTGCATGTGGTAGACTGGCGCCCTTAACCTTGATCACAAGCCTCTCGAGGGCTGAGATATCATCTCCTCAACCACTGACAGCACCTGACAATGATGGACACACAGTAGGCTCTTACCAAGTCTTGGTTAATCCTTTGGGGCCGTCAACCAAGTGTCTGGGGATGGAAGTAATGTTAGTTTAATGATGTCATTACGTATTTATTTTAAGCGATTAAACTCAAGAGGGACAAACCAAGGAGTCGCTGTGCTCATGTTCTGACTTTCTTCCCCGTCACGTACTTCATTACGGGAGCGTATTACACACCTTCACCTAGCGGTGTTGTTTAAACATTTTCCAGAAACACACATATCACACACACACACGCACGTGCACACACGCTCACCATCCTTCTGGCTTGTTTCTTTGCCTGTGCAGACAACACTAAAGAGCTTAGTTCTCTAAGGCTGATGCTCTGTCCAGGCTTTTAAAAGCATGAGAAAGGAGAACGTGCAGATACTGGTGTCTGATTGTAGGAACTGAAAGAAATCTGTATTCTTGCCTTCGAAAACCCACGCTGCACAGGAAAAAGAGCCATGAATTGTAGAAAGAGAAAATGCTAAATCTGCCCTTCAGATAATGCATCTCTGCTCAGGGAGGTAGAGATTGTGGGGCAAACACATTGAATCGCTCCTTCTTTCATTATTTTTGACATTGATTTGTCATTAAGAAAATTTATTGGGCTCCAGATTAAATTGATTTGAAGAATCATTAATTCATGGGATGAAGCCACGGCCGTTTGGCCTGCCCACGCCGAAATGAGGCAGTATTGATAAAACCAGGGGAAAATATCAGAGCTGTTGAAAATCCACTTTTTCCAACCTGGAGGTTTTCTGAACATAATTTGGGGCGGAGGATATTCCAGTCGTCAACCTCAGTCAATTTTTTGCCAAAAGAGGATTTTTCCGATACCTAAATCAGAGAGACAGGTGGATATTCATTTCAGAGAGGTTATTCAGAAAAAGGAAATTACCGGTTGACCTATTTGCTCAAGAATAGGGATGAAAACACAGCCTTCCTCCTCCCCCCACAAAACAGAGCCAGAATCCAACTCATCTGCATCCCAGTGTTCCCTCTCCCCATCAGATGACTTCCGGCCAAGCCAGGAACAACTCCCCATTAAAGAAGTCTGTCCTCCTGCTCACATAAGGCAGGACTGTTCGATTCCTTCCCCCACCCTTAACATTACCGTGGAATGTAAATTGCTGTGGGACTTACCACAAACGCATGTTTTCCTGCCTTTTCTCTCAGTCATCTGCTGCTATATTTTCAAAAGAAAAATAAGAATAATATTCACCCACCCCCTAATCATTATATTAATCGGAACTATTGTTTGCAAGTCATCAAAAAAAACTTAAGGGAAAAAAGAGAACTTTTTGACTCATGTAGCTAAGAAGTCAAGGAGAATAATGGGCTCAGCAGGGCTGGAAGCAGGAAGTCAAATAATGTCATCAGGACACTGTCTGTCTGTCTCTGTCTCTGTCTCTGTCTCTGTCTCTGTCTCTCTCTGTCTCTCTCTGTCCCTTCATTCCCTCCTTTTCTCGCTCTCTCTTTCCCTCCCTCCATTTCTTGGCTCAAGCAGATTCTCCCTAAGTGGCGGCTTCCTTTAACTCTGGATTTACATTTTCTTTATGACTAACAATCCCTGTAGCAAATGGCTTCCCTATTCCAAAGGTTTCAACAAAAATCTAGGAATCGAGTCTCTTTATCTTGGAAGGGAACTTTTAACCTCTCATTTATTCATTCATCCATTCAGTTGTCTTCTTCATTCCATGTGCTAAGTTTGGGGGGCCGAATGCAGCCCTGGCCTTCCACCAACCCTTCTTTAGAAGCTGGTTCTTGGTTACCGACTCAGAGAACACACGAGCGTCACTGTTGCATGCACCCATCCTTGTGGCATAAGGAATGTAGTTAAGGCGGATGTGGCTATTTTTTACTTCTCTAAAAATCCCTCAAAATGGCTTCATTTTCAGCCAGTGCAGAAAGATAGGTATTGGGTCTTAGAAAGGGGGAAAGTTTGAACAGTTGAGTTTACAACGAACCTTACCACTCGATGACACGGTGACAGGATGAGAGCAGAGAGCAGGGAGGAGAGCCCAGCCTGGAATGTCGCACGTGGCGCTGGCTCTGTGGGATGTGAAGACGGAAAATTCCCAAGGAAGAGCTGGGGATAAAATGCCTGGGGACCAAATAAAAAGAACTAGAACTTCACACACACACGCACGCGCACACACACACACTCACTCGCTTTGGAATTTAATTACATCGCAGGCTCTGCCTGCGTTTGAGGGTCTGTGTGTGTCTCCGTGTGTGTCTGTGGGTACCTTGTGCATCTTTCTGAAAGTCGGGAGACCCTGGGAGAAGGAGCCAAGAGGCCCAGGCAGAGGGCGAACAAGGAGTGTGGTCTCTGAGGGATAATAGGGTGCCCATTCCACACGTGCTGCCTCCTCCTGGAAGCCTAGCTAGGTCCTTCCGGCCCCTCGAGATCTGCACCCGCCTGTGTGCCCTAGCGCCCGGTATGGCCTCTCTGCAGTGACGTTTACTCCATCGGGGAATTTGTTTAGTTTCCAGAAGAAAGGGAAGGCTAACGCAGAAGATGCCCACTGAGGACTTCAGTGTACCCTTGAGGACTTCAGCTTAGGAAAGATGCACGACACGGAAGACACCGTGACAAACGCACAGAACTCCGCAACCTCCACCCGCCTGTGCATCGACATATTGTTAGCAGATATTTGCACACATTCCAAACCCCAAGTGATTAAGCATTTGCCTGTGCACTATGCACTATGCTGAGTGGCTTTTATATAGCTTCTCTTGTTCAATCCATCGAACAACCATGCGAGAATAAATCTTCTTATTCTCACTTGACAAAGCGTCGGAGAGGTTAAACAACTTGCCCAAGGTCACACATTTCATTAGTAGCAAAGCCAAGGCTCAGACCCCACCTCTGTGCTCTTTCCAACAATATCCACTCAGCGCTTTTGACATCAGGACACTGAGCAAAGACTTGTTATGTGAATGAAAGAATGAACAAATGAATGAATAATTCCCTCTGCCCGCATCAGTCCGATGCCTCCTGCTCTGTCCCTGACTCATGCATAGGTCATGCCGGGGACCTGAAAATTAAGGAGCGCGTGACCCCTACAGATTGTCCACTGCCATTCTGTCTCTTAGGAGCACTTGACAAACCAAGTCCCAGGCGGAGAGACTTAGCTGAGCCGTATGGATCTCGGTCAGGTTCATTAATGCGAGCGTGGTTCAAAGACAGTCGATCCCCTAGCCGCTGCCTCCGATCAGACTGCATGAAAAAAAGGAATGTAACTCCTTCCTGTGTTCTGCCCAAGCACAGTGTGTTGTGTGGGTAATTTCTGGTCTGGCCAGTAAAAACCTCCAGGAGCCTTCCTCTAGGTCTTTAATTATGAACTGTAGGGGACACCACAAAATAAATACTTAAAATGTCTAGACAACCAGTCATCAGAGTAGGATAATTAACTTCAAACATTCTAAATTGTTGGAGGAATCGTTATGCACCTTCTGTAGTTTCTTTCTATATCCTTCTCTGGCCAATATGTTTGTAGCAACGAGGCCGGGGAGCCAGTTGGAGCCTTCCCCTGATACAAAGCAGCCTCTTTGCCCGGCTCTTAAATGACAAGTCACAAAATGACCAGAGAACATACAATAAAGGAACATAAACTGAGACCATTAGTTTTTCCAAGGAAGGAAAAAAAAAAAAAAAATCTCTCCACTGTTTAATTACATCAAAACACAAAACAGCGCTCCGGCAGATTTGGGCAAGAAGAATTACTATTATTTTATTTACTTAGTCTATTTTATGTATTTCTGTCTTAATTTTTATTACTTAAAAAAATGAATCAAGCCATCCTGATTCTTGATTAACGCTCGGTAAATGTGCCTCCTGACATCTAAAATGTGATTAAGCTGCTGTTGAACTTGGGGTGTTTCTCCCCCCTACCCCTTCTCACCTCCCACCGACTTCCTCCAAGGAAACGCGTTTTAGCATTGAACACACATTAATTTTTTTCAAAGTCCAAGAGCAAAACGCTCCATGAAAGAGATGTGGATTTCCTGATGAGGACTTACTGTGAACGTGTCTCAGACTCCTGCCCCCACTTTACAGGGCGCCTTTGGGTGCCTTCTTATTAATCGAGTCCAAAAACTGGACTCAAAAGGCCTGGCTTCCGGCAGAGTAGATCTTAAAACTACGAGCCCATGTGGGTGCAGAGCTGAACTTGGCTCTGAGGCAAGAGAAAGCTGTTCAAAATGTCAACAGCATCCTTCCCAGACACTTCCATGTCATCCTCCTAGCAGATAATCTTTTATAGGGCACCAAATAATTAATAAAAATTCTCATTGTTTGAGTCTGATGTCATTTTCCTTTAAGTGAAAGAAATGCCACATCAACTGTTATTGAATGACCATTTCATACAACGTGTAGAAGGGCCATATTTAATTGCTACGGCTCTAATTAAAGGTGATATCCGATTGCATGCATGTACTTTTTAAAAACCATAATTGTCTTGTGCAAGCCACTGAATAGATTTAAGAATCTTCAATAACGGAATTACATTAATAGCATATGCTATTAAATATGATTGATGGTAAAATTGGACCCCTCCTGGTCCTCTACCACACAAAGCACACACTGCTTTTGAAGATGGAGCCTGGAGTGTCAACAAGAAAGCCAGGGAAAATAGACCGATCCCACCGAGGCTTGCCTCTCCCCAAAGAAAGGACATCTTGGCAAGAATAAAAGGAGCCTCTAGCGCTTGAGCTGTGTGCCGGCGGAGCTGACGATAAGGTAGTTGGTTGGCTCCGTGTGGCAACCCTGCTCCCTGCAAAGGTTGGAGGAGCCCGTGGTAGAAGGCGACTCGGAGGTGGACAGCATTTTTTAGAAGGTCCCTGGTAGATTCCCATCGCTGATGAGAGCCGTCACCTCTAGGAGAAAACACAACCAGCAGCAAGACCATACATAGTCGTGCAAATGAGTAAGTCTGCAGACTCGATTGTGTGTGTGCCCCAGAACCTCCACAGCCCACACCCTCAAGAGTCTGCATCAAAGCTACAAACTTTGGCCACAGAACAGGGCAAAAATAAGCAGAGAGAAAGAAGAGAGATGCCGGAGTTTAAGATCAAAGATCTGAACCAGAACCAAAATGATAAGGAATTCTATCAGAAAAGAGACGAGGAAGGGAACCAAATGTTTGTGGCCTACTTTTCCCCACGTCGTCCTTATCACTGCCCTCTGAGGGTAGAGACGAGGAACGTGAGGCTCAGAGACAGGAAGTAACCTTGGTCCTTTAGATGCCCAGTGCCACCCTCTCTACCGTAGTGGATGCTGCCTCTCACAGGGCTGCCATCACAAAGCATGGATATGCGTCAAGGGGCCCTAGCATGTCATCATGCTTCAGATTTTAGACACTATTTGGCTCCTCCGTTCCAGTTCCCGAGTCTACAGAGAGGACTCTTCATTGGGAAGCTCAACCAGTTTGGACTAACATCTCAGCTGGACAGAGGCCTGGCGCTCATGGAGCACAGCTCAGAGTCTAGCAGAAGCGGGTGTGGACACATGAAACCGTTCCCAAAACAGCACTGAACTTTCTAATTCTGAGCAGAGTGTGTTCGGTGTCGCTCGCTGCCCTCCCACTCGGGTCTGGTTGCAAGGAACGAGAACAAACTCCAGGACCCCGGATCCGTCTGCAGGATGGTCACTCTTACTCCACGGGACACTAACAATAGCTACCATTCACTGGGTATAATAGTCCTCAACATGTGCCCTAGGCATACTTCAGATTTAATCCATCCATTGGGTATAATAGTTCTCAACGTGTGCCTTAGGTGTACTTCAGATCTAATCTCATTGGCTTCTTTTAGGAATTGGGTGTTGTTATTATTCTCTTTTGGCAGCTGAGAAACCAAAGTTGCAGTAAGTTAAGCAACTTCTATGACTAGATTACTATCAGAGTCAGCATTTGAACCCAGGACCAGTGGATTTTGAAGATTTTGCCCTCAACCACAGAGCCATATAGTAGAGCAAGATGGCTGAAATTTATCGAAGAATGACCCTTTTATCCAGCCAGGCAGGTGGATGAACTTTGCCCGAAGGGCTTACTTTGTTAACCTGAAACTAGCCTCATAAAGGTTGATTGGTACAAGCTCATTAATTTTCATCATATTGGTTCTGGGATGGCTAAGGAGCAACAGTTCTGGCGAGAACAAGGCAGAAAGGCAGAGATGCCTTAGAAAGTGAGCCTACCGTTTTCTGGTTGCTGCTCAGGTAGATAAGACTAGAATCATCTTCTTCCCACCTCTACCAAAAGAAAATTTCAGTCCCTGGTTTAATGCCCATCTGTTAGAGTCATGCATCTCAACCCTCCATCACACACTGGCTGTGCCAATATAAACTAGAGCAGAGATGAGATTTCTTGGTCAATTAGGCCTGGACAGTGAAACCACGTCACGATGAAGAGGGTGAGGAAAACCTGACTCACGGTGTATTTTTTCCAGCTTTACTGAGGTAGGATCGACAAATAAAAACTGTTTATATTTAGGGTGTACAATGTGATGTTTTTAAGGTATACGGCAGGACAATTTAATAGATGCGTACATTGTGAGATGATCACCACGACTGAGCTAATTAACACGTCCATCATCTCACATAGTTACCTTTTGGTTTTGTGGCGAGAACACTCAAGGTTTACTCTCTGAGCAAATGTCAAGGATGCAGTTCAGTGTTACGGTCTATAATCACCATCCCGAACACTAGATCTCCGGGACCTGTTTGTCTTATATCCGAAAATCCGTTCCTTTTACCAGCATCTCCCCATTTCCCCCACCCCAGGCAACCACAAGCCTGCTCCCTGCTTCTGTCAGATCAATTTTCTTAGATTCCACACAGAGGCGAGATCGCATAAGAGGTGAGATCTTATCTCCCTCGTGGTGTGTTTTAAAGGAAGATAGTCTTCCTTTAATTGTAATGACCCGTACTGATAACATTATTTCATTTCACTAGTAATAAGATTGATGTAAAAATTTTAAAGAACGTATCATTTTATCAGTAAAATTAGAGATCGAAAAGAAACATATATTACACAGCAATAAAAAGAAGCAAAGTATTGATACCTGCAGTAACAAAGATGAATCTCAAGTACATTACATTAAGTGAGAGAAGCTCAAAAGGCTACATACTGCATGATATTATTTATGTGACAATCTGCAAAAAGCAACCCAAAGAGCTAGAGAACAGGGATGGGGCAGGGAGAGGAGCTGGCTACACCCGGGAGTGGAAGAATGTTCTGGTTGATGAGAGTGGTGGTGGTTGTAGTATTGATTTTCCAACTCTATACAACTGTCCAAATTTGAAGAACTTAACATTAAAAGTGGTGAAATTTTTCAGTGGGTACATTACATTTTAATTTTAAGGTGGAAACAACTAATCTCAATTTTGTAAAAAAAAAAAAAAAAAGGAAAATATTCTAGGAAATCATACACAGAATGGTAACAGTTCTATCTGGTGATGGGCAATGGGTGGTCTTCGCTTTCCTTTCTGATCTCCCTAAATTGATTTAGTTCTCATCTTCACTTGAGAAACATCACAGAAGTTGCACTTGGTACCTAGCAGACCAGTGCGTTTAGCCCTGCTCACATCTCTGTGCTTCGGTCCTGTTGTAGTCTAGTCACGAGGATGCTATTTGAGGAATCGTTATCTTGTTCGAGTCTTCCGATGTGAATTGCACAAGCCATAGCCAATGACAGCGGATGCCTCCTAGGGTCCCTCGACTTCCTGCTTTGTAACAGAATGCCCGTGATGTAGCCACTTCCCTATTCAGGGCCAGGTTTCCGAGGAAGTCTAGCCAGTCGGGAACAGTGATTGGTTTAAATTAGTCATGTGACACATTCAGCCAATGAGGTGGGAAAGGTTTCCTCTCTCTTAAAAAGAAGTATGAGAAGAAACAGTCTTATTTTCTACCTGAGAATGTTGATGTAAGTGGAGGTAAAAAGGCAGCTATTT
The DNA here is from genome assembly GCF_000151845.1 of Pteropus vampyrus. Taxonomy (NCBI): domain Eukaryota; kingdom Metazoa; phylum Chordata; class Mammalia; order Chiroptera; family Pteropodidae; genus Pteropus; species Pteropus vampyrus. The sequence goes on from NW_011888832.1 coordinate 4,561,316, forward strand.
TGTGATGATGAGGGAGGAAACCTGAAGACGACGCCAACACACTGGAGAGCAGAGCTGAAAAATACAAAGAAAAGCCCTTGACGCTGTTCCATTGCTGAATTAGCCAACCCACGAGTCACCGTCCTTCACTACTCCATGATCTGGTATGAAGAACTAACTTATTCTTTGAGATGATTTGAGTTGGGATTTTTCCGTTCCTTGCAACCAAAGATATGCTGCCTCCTACACCTGTTACTGCTATGTGTTTGGAATAGGGTGGCAGTGTTTCCTGTGACCCTATACCACCATCTTAGCTTTAAACCTCTCCCATTGCTTGTGAACTTTAAGGTAATTCATGGTGATACTTCCAAGCATAAGAAACAACTCAAAATTAGCCTAAACATGTTTACAGGTACTTTAGGAAAATTGCTTAATGAATTGATAAAAATATTTTCTAGTCGGCCTATTGATTTTGATCGGTAAATTGGAATTTCTGAATTGTCCTCCATCCTAGCCAACATTTATCCAGTGCCCATGAAATGCCAGACCCCACAAAGGAAACACCTACAGGTCCCTTTGTGGAGTCTTTCCCCTTCATAAATCCAACCAGGGTGACAGGACTTATAATAATAATATACAATCGAATGATCTGTCCACATGTGGAAGACATACGACAAATTGTCAGGGTCAGAAAAAAGAAGCAGAGTCGTGTGAACGTTCTCTCTAAATGTTTGTTTACATCGATCGCTGGCTTACCAAATTCTCTATTGATCAAGGTTAAACC
>NW_011888832.1:4562128-4568257 GCF_000151845.1 Pteropus vampyrus
GTAAAAAGGCAGCTATTTTGTGATGATGAGGGAGGAAACCTGAAGACGACGCCAACACACTGGAGAGCAGAGCTGAAAAATACAAAGAAAAGCCCTTGACGATGTTCCATTGCTGAATTAGCCAACCCACGAGTCACCGTCCTTCACTACTCCATGATCTGGTATGAAGAACTAACTTATTCTTTGAGATGATTTGAGTTGAGATTTTTCCGTTCCTTGCAACCAAAGATATGCTGCCTCCTACACCTGTTACTGCTATGTGTTTGGAATAGGGTGGCAGTGTTTCCTGTGACCCTATACCACCATCTTAGCTTTAAACCTCTCCCATTGCTTGTGAACTTTAAGGTAATTCATGGTAATACTTCCAAGCATAAGAAACAACTCAAAATTAGCCTAAACATGTTTACAGGTACTTTAGGAAAATTGCTTAATGAATTGATAAAAATATTTTCTAGTCGGCCTATTGATTTTGATCGGTAAATTGGAATTTCTGAATTGTCCTCCATCCTAGCCAACATTTATCCAGTGCCCATGAAATGCCAGACCCCACAAAGGAAACACCTACAGGTCCCTTTGTGGAGTCTTTCCCCTTCATAAATCCAACCAGGGTGACAGGACTTATAATAATAATATACAATCGAATGATCTGTCCACATGTGGAAGACATACGACAAATTGTCAGGGTCAGAAAAAAGAAGCAGAGTCGTGTGAACGTTCTCTCTAAATGTTTGTTTACATCGATCGCTGGCTTACCAAATTCTCTATTGATCAAGGTTAAACCCCACTCTCGCGCATACTCAAATGATTTGAATGCTGAATGAAGATAAAAGAGATTGGGGGCGATCTCCTCCATGTCATTAGATAAATGGCAGAATTAACTCAACATCTCTAGTTAGATGTCTTCGAATGCAAGCGAAGCAGTTATCGAATTTGAAGAAATATTCCTTAGGGTGGTGTGTTCATTAAATGTGTAACTTTGTCGGAGTAGCACCACATTATGGCATTTTTTACAGTCAAGTAGTGAGAAAAGTACCTTCAGAACAGTTACTCACTGACAACACACAAAGTGAAAATTGCGTGTGTTTTCAAATCTTTACACGTTTCTCTGGCTGATCATTGGTTCCTTAGACTGCTGGAGATTTTTGTGAAGGGCGCCTGCAGGCTACGTATGTTAAAAGTTAACAGGAAAATGTGTTCAGAGTCACATGTGAGATTCTTAGATCAGTTCAGTGCTTATCGAGCCAGCTAATTAGCGATTCCTTTACAGCTGAACATGGACCAGCAACCAAGTGTTTGCGTGGAGAAAGGTCCCTGCAGAGCCGACTCATTCTGTGGTTGTTTGGGAAAATAAAAACGTATGCTCCAATTTTATCCACGCTCATTGCAGAGTAGTTTGATTCTTTTTTATTATGATTTTTTAAGAAAAATATTCCTTTAAAATTAGACTAGAATAGAAAAATAAAGATATAGGAATCTACACAACGGATGATGTCCGCTTAATACGTAGGCAGAAGTGTATTTGAAGTCAAACATCTTTATAGCAAAGAGATTTCTAAGCCAATAGCATTCACTACATCAGGAAATAGACAGTGGGCAAAGCATTGTCTCACAGACCTGCACGACCAAAGCCAAGCTGTCAGCTACTCCAATCAATTACCTTTGTTTGTTCAGCAAACCCAACACGTTAACTTCGGCACTATCAACACGGATGCCAAGACTGGAAGCAACTGGACAGGAGAACAAATAAGGAAAATCAAGTCTGAAAACCCACACAGGCCAACGGATAGGGAAAATGATTTTTTAAAGAATTCATAATCTGTCAAGAGTGGCGATTGGCTCAGTCATGTCACCGTGGGATTAATTTGAACGTATCCTTTAAAATTAAAAGTGGGATTACTCTATATTCCAGGAATTCACTTCTCAATATCCTAGAAAAATATCCTAGAAAAATACATGTACGCAAAAGCATGTACAGGTTGTTCACTGTGAGAGACAGAAGAATGGGAAACGGGTTACATGTCCATCAACACAAAAATGGTGAAATAAGCCGTGATACATACACAGCAGATAAATGTAATAAGATGAGTCCGCATTCATCAACATGGGATCTTCTTTAAGATACAAGGCTGGATGGAAAAAAACGAGTTTCAGAGTAATATAGATAGCTGAACACTTTGATTGTTAAATCAATAGATCATAAAACAATACTATTTATTTTCCAGGGTGCATCCTGTCTCTATATGCAAATCATAGAAGATGACTTGTAAACTTACATCCCAAACTAGTTTCTGTGGAGGTATGAGGAGGCCAGGAATGAAGGAAAGAGTTTTAAAAGTGCATTATATTTTTATTCGTAAGGTTTTAATCCCATGTGTGTGTGTGTCCTTGATTTTTATATATTACACACATGACTTGTAAAATTAAAATGGATCAATAGGAGGCAATGCAGCTCTGTGTGGTTCAAGTTTAAGTCCATCCAATATGTACGTAGGATTTGCTCAATGTCCTCTGAGGTTCCACTCTCCTGAGCTTATGTCATGACTCTGAGCATCGAAGACTCTTAGAGGAAACCACAATATGGTGAAACCCTCTTCTCTCTCCTACGTAGGGGCAAAATCGAAGTCTCCTGCCGAGGGTAAGGTGTCCCCATTGACTTCTGTTTCTTCGGTACGTCTTTGGCCACCTCTATTTTGTACCACACAACCCTTCATCACCCTCCTAAGGTCTCCTGTGTCAACAATGGCTTCTTGAAGCATCCATTGATGTGTCGAGATGGAGGAGAGATGGTGCACAGGCCGAGTTGGCTAAGAATACCAAAGAATATTGGATGGACAAGAGGTCCATGGACTGGACTAGGAATTTTTCAGGCCCCCATGGGAAGTCTCACCCATGGGTTACCATGCAGTGGCAAGACACCCAATGAAAATATGGGATGGTCATGAGTTATTTATTGGTAAGAAGGGAGTTCCTGAAACTATTGGTGGCCATGTTGCTACTGCGAGGGAAGAGATGTCTTAAAAAGAAGCCAAATACAGCAGAAAAGTGAAACGTGGTAAAGAAGGAAATAGATTTTTTTCATAGCACCAATTTGCTCTTCTGGATGAACCATGTCTCATTATAGAAGCACCCGTGGACTTTTTAATTATGCTAGCCAATAATTTCACTGTTACACTTGATCCTTTGCCCTCAGACGTGTCGAGTCTAAAACTTCCATCCTGTTGAGGCCAACTCACAGATCTCTGAGGGCCGATGATATGGAGGGTGAAAGGCAAGGTCCATTCTCACTCGCTTTTTCTTGATTCGGGGGTGAATATGGACCAAGATATCCAGAAACTGGAAACATAGGAGACTTTTTTAGGGAAGGGGCAGTTGTCAGTCATAAGGGCTGTGGGAGCGAGGATTTCTAAACCGAGCTGAGACATGTCATTCTCAGTATGGCTGACTAAACTAAGGTTCATGGAGATCCAACCCAGACAGATCCCAGGCAGCCAACATGTGTGACTTTTCTTAAGTAGGTTTATGTTTAATCCAAGAGAAATCGAGCTCCTGCTTTCACAACTTTGGTTCATCATCCTGCTTAAGAAAAGTCTTCTCTTACTCTGGGGAAGAACAGACTCTAGTTGTGAAAACATTTTCATACATCACATTGCATGTGATCCTGACAGCTGGTCTATAAAGGAGCCTGGTAAGGAATGAGAATCTGCATTTACAAATAAAGAAACAAGATCCAGTGGTCTTCCTCAGGTCGTCGGTTAAAACCCTCCCACGGTCACCGTCTGCGTCTGCACTCAGATGGCATCTGCACACTTGTCCCTGGCCTCCTTGACTTTTTCTGATCTGGCCTCTGTCCGTTTGTTCTCCATCTCGCCACGCCTCTTTGTCCAGCCTCCCTGGAAAAGCAGCCCTTCCACGCCCCCCGCACCAGCACCGGCTGATTCACTGTCTCGGTGCTTTGCTCTGCTGATCTTTACCTGGTTGGCTCGTCCTCACCTTCCAGGTCTCAACTCAAATATTGTTTTCTCGGAGAAGCTTCCCTCTAATCTTGCTCAAAGTAGGCCCCTCCCACCAACCAGGTTGTGTTACATCAACCTGGTCCCATCACCCTTTATAGCCCTCACCACCCTCGGAACATACCTTGTTTTTGCTGATTGCTGTTGCTGACTGGTAGATTATCAGGGTTTTAGCAGAGAAACAGATCTATAGGTAAATATACTGTTGTACACACATACATGTAAAAAGATTTATTTCAAGGAATTGGCTTATACGATCGTGGGGGCTGTAAGGTGGGCCACAGGCTGGAACCCCTCAGGCAGGAACCCCTCAGGCAGGAACTGACACGTAGCCCAAATTTAGGGAAACCTGTTTTGCTGTTAATGCCTTTTGACTGATTGGACAAGGTTCACCCAGATTGTCAAGAATAATCTTCTTTAATTAAAGTCAACTGATCGTAGTTATTAGCCACATCTATAAATGCCTTCACAGCAACACCTAGATTAGTGTCTAATTGAATAGTTGGGTACCGTAGCCCAGCCGAGTTGACACATGAAACTGACCATCACGTCTGGGGTCTTCTTCATTGCCCTTCCCCAGTGGGAATGTCCGTTCCACCGGGAGAGAGGTCTTGCCCATCATGTGCACTTGTTGACAGGCAGCCATTTCCCTCCAGATGGTCCAGACAAGCCCAGGTGACATCTCAGGTTGGCCACAAGGTGATAGCTTCGGGAGGGTTCCTGGACAACTGCCCACTGCTCCTTAAGTCAAAAGAAGCTGAGACTTGGTGCCTGAAGTCCCCAAACAGCTCTCGGTCGGCCTGGCCAGCTGCCATGTGGACCCTTCTCTACCCTCAGTGTGTAAGGTCGCCGCTCTGCCCTGTTGGCAGTGGACCCCTCGACCTTGTTCGAGAGGTTCCACTAAGACGAAGTCAGCATTCCTCAGAAAGTCTGCCAGGCAGGAGTCCTGAGAGCAGGCTTTGAAAACCTCAGGCTATGGACCCAGGTCACATGGGCGGTGGAAGCAGCTCGGCCGCTCCCTGGAGGAGCCGAGAGCAGCCGCTCTCAAACAGAGGTGCCCGATGAACATGGCGTACATCCCCACTGGTGGGGGGCACTTCTGCCCTTCACAGCGGCAGTGGCACCGCTGAGCTGCTCTGAGGTACCCCTCCCCACCGTGAGGGCTCTAACACTGATTATGCATTTATTGAGCACATACTGCGTGCTAATCCCCAGAGATAAAGTTGATTATGGCACAAAAGTCCCTTTGATATGGAGCGTGTTTCAGAACTGTCACTGTAAGATGTTTTCATATTTTATTTCATGCCCAAAATTAACCTGTGATGCACATACTATTGTTTCCTTGTTTTATAAGTGGGGAAACCAAGGCTTAGAGAAGTTCAAGCTATTCCCAAGGACAACAGCTAGAAAGTGGCAACCCTAAGACTCAAACCCACATCCGTCCCCTCCTGAATTCTTGCTCGTGACCCAGTTGGCAACATATTTGGAGTTTGCCAAAAGCCTCGTTCAGAGCAGACCTGGTCCTGATCACTTCATCATCCAGAGGAAGATGGGACGGTACCCCAGCCATCCGAGAAGGGGAGGGGACTGGACTCCTGCAGGCCTTGCCCCTCTGCTTTGCTGTGACAATGCTCCTCTCACACTAGCTCGGCAGCCAGTCCCACGCCCGGCCGCCGGCATGGCTGCCCAGCTTCCTCACAGGGATGGAGAAGGCCTCCCGTTAGCAGGGGCTGCGGCTGGGAGCATCCCCGGGAGGAGAAGCATCTGTTGCGGCTCCCATTGTTCCAGCTGAGAGCATGCTAATTGTCCTCTCCAAAGCTGGACTGCAGTCTCTTGCCAGAGGGCAATTATGGACCCTTTTCCAGCAGGCACGCTGTCCTTTGCGCAGCTGTCAGCTGAATGGCCCCAGGAGGAACGGGCTGATCTGGAAGGGAGGGGGAGGGCGGTCTCTCGTGCATCCTGATCCACACAGGGAAGAGAAGTTAGCACAGCCTGTGAGGAAGCAGGGTGCCCGCTGGACAGACAGCACCCCAAAACACACGGCAGGCTGGCCGCGATTCTTCTTGACTCTTCCACTTGGCGCCATGGCCTGTGTGATGGCTTGGGGTGCTGTCGGAGA
>NW_011888832.1:4568307-4588188 GCF_000151845.1 Pteropus vampyrus
GTCCCCTCCTGAATTCTTGCTCGTGACCCAGTTGGCAACATATTTGGAGTTTGCCAAAAGCCTCGTTCAGAGCAGACCTGGTCCTGATCACTTCATCATCCAGAGGAAGATGGGACGGTACCCCAGCCATCCGAGAAGGGGAGGGGACTGGACTCCTGCAGGCCTTGCCCCTCTGCTTTGCTGTGACAATGCTCCTCTCACACTAGCTCGGCAGCCAGTCCCACGCCCGGCCGCCGGCATGGCTGCCCAGCTTCCTCACAGGGATGGAGAAGGCCTCCCGTTAGCAGGGGCTGCGGCTGGGAGCATCCCCGGGAGGAGAAGCATCTGTTGCGGCTCCCATTGTTCCAGCTGAGAGCATGCTAATTGTCCTCTCCAAAGCTGGACTGCAGTCTCTTGCCAGAGGGCAATTATGGACCCTTTTCCAGCAGGCACGCTGTCCTTTGCGCAGCTGTCAGCTGAATGGCCCCAGGAGGAACGGGCTGATCTGGAAGGGAGGGGGAGGGCGGTCTCTCGTGCATCCTGATCCACACAGGGAAGAGAAGTTAGCACAGCCTGTGAGGAAGCAGGGTGCCCGCTGGACAGACAGCACCCCAAAACACACGGCAGGCTGGCCGCGATTCTTCTTGACTCTTCCACTTGGCGCCATGGCCTGTGTGATGGCTTGGGGTGCTGTCGGAGAATTCGAAGCTTCGAATGGAGGCAGCACGATGAAGGAAAAGTAGTAGAACAAGCTTGGGAGTCAGAAGAAGCTGGATTCAAATCCCAGCTCTGCCACTTGTTAGCTACGACCTCGAGCAAGGTCATCTACCTGACACGGCAACTGGGAGGAGTACAGAAGCCAATAAATAACTGCAGACTACCTAGCAGAGGTTTGGGCATATAGCAGGTGCTCAATAAATGTGATTTATTATTGTCATTCGTTGTTATTATCCCTCTAAGTATAGGAAGGTCTGCTAAGGAGGTGAGAGGTGGACAGGGACAAAATAGTAACATCGTTCATATCTATTCGAAAAGCGTTTGACGTCACCGACTTTGTTCCACGTACTCTGCTGGCTGCCAGGTTACCGTTTCTGAAGGGGACTCTTGGGTCTCAGCGCCTTAGGGCAACGCGACGGGAAGAATGCACGTCTGGAGCTGAGACTTGCTCACTTCCAGTCCAGTTTCGACTCGTCCTGGGAGTGGGACTTCGGCAAGTCCCTCCTCCTTTCCCGCCCTCATTTGTCTATAGCATAAGGATGATAACTGCTAACCCACCTACCACACTGAGCTGCGTGTGCCTTTGGAATCCAAATAAAAGTGTGACCTGCCATTATCTTCATTCTCTTAAAGACCCCAAAGCCTCAGGATTTGAGGATTTGGGGTCTTTAACATGAGGATTTCTGTTTTGAATTTACAAGATTAGTACACTGTGGTTCCTACACACACGTGCATGCACACACACACATATACACCTCCCCCCCCCCACACACACACACATAACGCACACCACAGTCGTTCTTGCATCTAAGGCACAGAAAGAAGATGCGTGTTGTTGCCTTCCAGATCTGGCCCCTGAGTGCCCCAAGGTTAGGCTTCCACGGCCGATACCTTCAGGAGAGAAGCGTATCAACGTAAATTCATGGCATCTACATGTTAACCGACGTCTGCTCACGTAACCGCAGAGGGTCGAGGAGGCCCTTAGAGCTCCTCTGAGCTGCCTTACCATGGGTCAGAGGAGAACAAGGGGCCGGAGCGGGAGAAGCCATTCATACTCAACAAATCTTTCTTGAGGTCCTACCTTGCGCTAGGAGCTGTACCTGGTGCTAGTAAACAGAATCATGTCACTCTATACCTCATCGAGCTTAAACTCTAGCAGAGAAAACAGCGACCACGCAAATGGTCCCACAAATAGATCATTTCAGACCGTGGTGAGTGCTGCGAAGTTAGAGCGTGATATGTTAACAAACGTGCAAATAGAAGCTGTGATCAGATCTGACACGGGGAGCAGTAAGCCTTGCCGAAGGAAAGGGGTACGTGGTATGAGGTCTGAGGATGAATTAATGAAGCAACAGAACTGAGTTCCAGAGGAGGCAGGAGGCAGGCATGGGCAGAGGCCTGGGGATGCCCAGGAGCCGGTGGTCAGCCAGTTTCCTGTGAGCTTTGTACACAGGGTGGTGGAGAGACTGGGAGGGACCTCGTAAGTAGCAACCAAAAAGGTTAACTAAACAAGAAAGAAAAAATACCATTTAACCACAGTCAACGAAATTAGATAAAATTATCTGCTCATCTTCATGAAAAGATCCAAGGCTGCCCTCTACGATAAAGGCTCTGTGTGGCCTGCGAGGCAGAGTAAAGGAATGTCACTGTGGGCGGCCAGGGGCTCGCAGAATCACGTGTCTCAATAAGCAGCCCAGAGCTCCAAACCCTCAGTTGGGAAGGCCGAGTCTTGTTGAGTGGCTCAGTGAAGAAAAACATGAGTTCCTGCATTCTCGCTGGGGCAAAGTCTCAGAAATCTTTATGGCCATGATCTCGTGGGGTGTTTTTCCTCAAACACCTCTGCTGACAACACCTGGTGAGCCCTGAACTTGGACGTGGTGATCTCCCTCTAGGTTTTTGCTCTACGGTGTGTCAGAAAGGAATAGAAATGGTGTCCTTAAATACTAGATGAGAATAGCTCCTATGTAGAGAGACACAGATTGGACTCTGTCCAACTGCAGAATAAAAGGAAGCGGGCTCATTCCAGGGCAGAAGGAAACGAGCTAAAGCAGGCCTTACTGGAGGAGATCAGACACCGTTTGAAGCGATGACTTCCTGTCAAGCAAAGGTGGTGGAGAGTTATCACCAGGAAGCCACTTCCCAGCCACAACTACATTTGCCCACTTCCCCTGCATCCAGACAGGATCGTGGAATATCACCAATGGAGCAGGAGCAGAAGTCATGAGTGACTCTCAGACCGAGGAACTTGAGGAGGAAGTGTTCCTTGCCCACCTGCCTTTTCCCTCCTGCTGGCGTCCTGCAGAGGCGCACAGTCACCTGGACACCACATGGTAGAGACGACAGAGCTACAACGTGGAAGGAGCCTGGGTCCTTGAGTCACCACTTGGAGGCGAGCTAACTGCCAATTAGGAAGATACATTTTGGACATTCTGGGAGTGAGAAAGAAACTTCTATTGTGTTTAAGCCATTATATCTGGGGAAAGTTTTAAGAGTGGCTAATATTATCCCAAAAGAGTGACATGCAGCCCTAAGGCTGGGGAATAGTACCTTCTTTTTAAAACACGCCCATTGGAAATATTGTTAATTGACTATAGCATTTTTAATCAGTCTTTATGCAACCTCGGAATCCTTCTTAGCATAGCAATTATTACCAAATGATTGAAGTTGGCAGTCAGAATAATATCTATCCCATCATGATTATAAGCTTCTTGAGATGAGGATTTAAATACCCATCACTTAGCATATTGCTAACATGTAGCAGCGGCACAAAAGGGTTTGTTGAAAGAATGAATAAATGAATGGTAGATGTTCTACAAAGCAGATCTTATTCTGATATATTTACAACTCACCTTAGGCCAGCCAGTTAAAAAAAATAAAATGGGAGAGCCACAGAGACAACAGAATAATTTCGCTCAGGTATTATAGCTCCTGATAGACTTGGAGTGGCCACCTCAGGATGTAGGTCTGTACTCACTGATACTCCTCACCTCTGTGCTTCACCTGTCCTGCATAGAAAAAGCAATCTAAAGTTGTTGAGGTCTGCTTGGAGATCCAGTGTCAAGAAAGATAAAGAGGAAAATTCCCGCTATTGAGATGGAGTCTTGAATATCATAGCTAAACAGATTGTTTAACTGTCGAGTTCTTCAAGAATATGTGCAAACAGCAGTGATGATGGCCATCCTTCCCAGTGTATGTCACCAAGTCCAGTAGCAGGATGCCCACATCCATAACTTTATTTGAATATCGAATCTGTTTAAGGAAGGAGAGCAGAGGGGAATTTACCCATTTAACAGGTGAAGAGAGAATTCTAGAGGGAATATGACTCGATGACACTGCAAAAATGTTAAAAACAAGTTCAGGTCAAGAACCCAAGACACTTAAATTTTCATCCACCCATCTTTTGTCCATCCATCCATCCACCTCTCATCCATCTATCTGTCCATCCGTCCATCTGTTCATCCATTTGTCTGTCCATCCATCCATCCATTCATCCATTTGTCCATCCATTCATTTATTTATTCATTCACCCATTCATTCAGCTAATATTCATTAAGTACTTATTTATTAAGCACTATTAGCCCTTGGTCTTCCTTATCACATTTTCCTGCCCTGCTTCCACAGTGCAAACACGTATTTTTCCTTCACGCTCGGTGTTTATAAAGTATAGTCCTTTCCCTTCCACACTCGATCAGACTGTTACAGGCAGAGTTGTAGCGCGAAAGCATTGAACCCCCATCTTAGAAATGCACACAGTCTGGAATCTGGCTAGAAGTAACAGACAGGTGGTCTAAATTCAAGAAAAGACAGTCTCGGACAGGTCCCTGAAGGCCTGGGAGCGTTCCCTCGGTGCCTTAGCCGGGGCTTCAGATTTACAGTTTGAGAAATGCGCTTCGGTGGCAGAGCCTGGATCCATCAACACCACAGTCCAGCTTTGCTGGTTACAAGCCATCACAGCATCTGAATTCAACACGGGGCGATCCCACATAGAACCAGCTCGCGTGGTCACTTCCACAGACGTTGAGACTCAGACCCAGCTGCTAACATCCTCCTGGGGTGTCCCCATCAAATGAAGATGGAAAGCATGAGAGGGCCAAGGATGACCAGTCATCCTCCAACCCCCACTAGACCCACGTAAATGTCACCTCCTTGACTTACCAGTACAGAGAAGTAGGAATTCTGGAAGGAGTGGGGTGATGTCATGAGGCGAAAATTAATTGTTGTAGGGGAATAAGATTTTAGAGATTCTGGAGTACAAAACAGTAGTTTAAAAAAAAGTCTGTGGAACACAGTTCTCCAGGACTGCTCATCTGACCTCACAAGGTCCACTCCACTCCTCAGAAACGCTCAGGCACGCCATTTTATTCCCGCGTCCCAACCTTGCATAAACGATCTGAAAGGGGTCTTCCCCGTCTATCTGTTTGAGCAAGTCCCACCCTCTCTTCTAAGTCAGATTCAAGGTCGGCATGTGATCACTTACTTCCCCCCGGGTTCTGTGGCCTGGAGAGAGGGGCCCCACCTCACCGTTCATCATGCCTCCCACCGTTTCTGATTATTGTATGCATGTTTACCCCATCACTCCTCTGAGATGACAGGCCTTCTGGTGAAGAGGCGATATACCTTGTACTCTTCAGTGTATCAACTGAAGCACTAGATTTTTTAAAAATTAAATGTTGCTATTTTTTTTTTTTCAGGTAATGGAGGAGGCTTTTGGCATCACGTAATAGATGCTGTATTCTAACGACATGACCCAAATTTGGGATGTAAATGGATTTGCCACCTGCCAAGTACAGGACTGCCAGGTGGGGGAGATTCGGGGGCACGGAACAATCTCTATAAACTTCCGAGGAGGCCCTGTCTATAGGACTGGGATTGTTAAAAAGTTGTGACATCCTTGAAAATGAAGTGACCTCAGAGAAAGTGAAGGAACTCGGCTCCCTACTCTTGTCATCACTTTTGGAAGGGTCTTGTGGAGGGGACCACAGGCAGGTGAGTCCCACACCCAAAAGCCGGGAGTCACAAATGAGCGCGCGGGTTTGCTGGGCGAGACGGGAGAATCAGTGACGGCCGTGGGTGGCACATGTGCCTGCCGTCCCCACCACCTCGTGAGAGGCCCTGAATCAATTGACCTAGTTCCCTTCGTCCCGCAGAGCTGGCTGAGGGCCAGGCAGGCCTCCGACATTAAAACCGGCACATGGGATCTGAGCCTCGACATACCCCCACCTTTTTTTCCTCTCTCAAAGAGGATTTTGGTGCCAGCACCATATGTTGAAAGGGCCCGAGCACAATCCTATTACCATTGCAGGAGGCATTAAATAATTACATTAATTTACCTAAATATGGAAAAAAAATCTTTACAAATCAGGGACGCTTGGCAGATTTTCCGGCTGCACATTTTTCTCTTGGCACAGAGGACTGTCCTGTTGGCTTCCTATTGCTACTTGAAGTGTTTCCTCTAATTGTGGGGCACATGGCTTCTCTTGTTCTGTTTAATTTTCTCGAAGCCGGCTCCATATTCTGGCTACAAACATATTATAGGGGAAAAATGCCCACAAAAGTATGGATTGTGCTGGCGTGTACCCTAAGGGAGAATGCATAAAAATAGTAATTTCTTGTGCATGAAACCTTCCACCGGGCGGTCTGTCACTAGATTGCTTTACAAAAAAAAAAAAAATGCCTGAAGGGATGGAAACTGGGGGAAAAGGAGAGGGAGGGAGAAGAGTAAAACTGGGGGAGAGAACAGGGCCGGGGGGCAGAGTCAGAGGCGGGCCGCCCGGGCCCACGTGTCGAGGGGGCTGAGCTGGACCCTCCGGCGCATGCGCGGCCTGCGCGTCCGTGGCGTGCGCGTCCGCGGCCTGCGCGTTTGCTGTCGGCACTCACCGCGTCTCAACCGCGCGCCTCCGCAAGCTGCTGTGGGATCCGAGGGCTGTCGCACACGGCCCTGCTGGCAGCGGGCCCCCCTGTCCCAAGGGGGCCAGAAGAAGAAGTCACCAGCATCCCGGAACCCGTAGGACAGAGCCTCCTGATGGGACCTGGGGTGTTTTATGAAGGCCGTGGCCTTCGGTGGAAAAATGGGGGGACAGACACGCTTCCAACCCTGGGGAAATGAACACCCTGACCTCGTGCTTCTTTCCCGCTCTCTCTGCTGCCGGTGCCCCTGTGATGGGATTAACCGCGTCCCTCCCCTCCAAAAAATAAGACGTGTTGAAGTCCTAACGCCTCGTGCCTCAGAATGGGACCTTATCTGGAAGTATGATTATTGCGAATGTGATTGGTTGAGACAGTCTTACTGGAGGAGGCAGGGTCCGCAATCCAGTGTGACCGGAGTCCTCATGAAAAGAGAGACGACACAGAGACAGACAGGCAAGGGAGAAGATGGCCACGCGAGGACAGAGGCAGAGATCGGAGGGACGCACCCCAAAGCCAAGGATTGCTGCGCACCCCAAAGCCAAGGATTGCTGCGCACCCCAAAGCCAAGGATTGCCGGCAAACGCTAAAGCCGGGAGAGGCGAGGAAGGGTTCTTTCCTACGGGTTTCAGAGAGAAGAAGCTCCTGACGATGCCATGATTGTGGACTTCCAGCCCCCAGAACTGTGAGAAAATAAATGTCTCTTGTTGTAAGCCACCCAGTGTGTGGCACTGTATCAGGGCAGGAAACTAAGACAGTCTCCCATTGGCCGAACACTAGCGGGAAGCCGGGGGACGAGGGGACCTGGCGGACGCAGTCACTGGGAGGGTGGATGGGAATAGAGGGTGGATCTGGAAGAAAAAAGAAAAAGAAAAAAAAAAAACAGAAAAAAATTCTTTTTTGCCAAACCTGGCACCCGACCAGCGGGTGGCTCCCTGCCCTGCAGTACGTGAGCGTGAGCGTGAGCGTGAGCGTGAGTGTGGCCAGCACACAGAGGAGACAAGACAGTGAGAGCAAGACATCTTTTGGTGAACCCGAGGTTGTCGTTTAAGCCCTGGATTCAACAATACCAGAAGCCTCTCTCCTCTTTCACTCCAAAGACCTAAATGCCGGAGAACGGTGTGGATTTTACTTAATTTCATGGCTCCGACAAACATCGGCATCTACATCAAGCCCTTCTGGCTCATCCTGATGACTTCTTTTCTGAGGGAGAGAAAATTAACACCTTCCAGACAGGAAAACTGTTGGAACCAAATCTATAATGTAAGGAAGCTTTTTGAAAACCAGATATCTAGAGTTTTGCCGATCTTTTGCGTGAAAAATCAGGAATAACCTAGATGCCCAACAAAAGGGGATTAATCAAAGAAATCTTCTATGTCCGTTCGATGAAATGCAATTCGGGCAAAAATTATGATATGGAATGATAGTTTTCCAAGTGTCCCCTGCAGGACCCAGGGTTCTCGTCTGAACCCCTCCGGGACAGGAGGAGGTAAGCACACTGAACTACTGACATCATAATCCCAACTTAACCAGAGCATCTTACTTTGGTCTCGTTTATCTACTTGGCTTCCGGATAGGATTTCCATTGAGTGAGGAGCTCTGGGCCAAACCCCTAAGCGTGTCATCTGGATTGAAGATAACCCACCTTTTACCTTTTATCTACGCGAGTCGCCCTGAGAGCGTAATAGGGCAGGAGGGTCTGGCTTCCATGAAGAGCAGAAGATCTGAGGCGACTCAGAGCTCCTGTAAAACTGATCCATGTGGATTCAGAGGCCAAGTGCAAAGAGCGAAGACCTGGGCTGGGAGCAGGGAGAGCCGGACCCCACTGAGTCACCACCAGCAGGCGAAGTGCTTATTCCTCTGAGCTGTGGTTCCTCGTCCTTAAGGAAAGGGCTCCACCTGGATAAGCTCTGAGGTCCTCATAACACACCGATGTTCTTCAGTGTTGTGCAAAACCTCATGTGATGCCAAAAAGAAACTTCCAGAAATACCTATGCTCATCCAGTCCGTATGCCCACTCCTGACTTCAACAATTCCTACGTATTTTCAGCTCCGTACTCAACACGAACAAGATGTATGGAGATGAATAGACGTAACAGATACAGTGTTTTATGGAACCACCTCAGCAGTCCTATGAACTAGGGTTCATCATTCCGTACTCATTTCACGGGGCAGGAAATTGAAGCTCAGAGCGGGTAGGCAGTTTGCCTAAGGTCACACAGACCTGCGTGTCAGGACCAGGATTAAAGTCCCAACGAGTGTCTAGTTTTAGTGACTATGGATTACAGACTCAAAGGTCAACAGAAACATCCTTTGAGACCCCAAATTTAACAGATCTGAGGATTTAAATAGCTACATATATAGATGATATGGAGTCATATATGTACTTATATTTACATATATTTATAAAGCATAAATGTTCCACGTGTAATGTTTAAAATTTTAAATATATAAAAATGTATAAATACGTATTTATGTGCTTTATAAATATATATTTCTATATCATATGTAGAGAGAGATCTAGCATATAGAGATATCTATAGATAGACATATATAGAGATATCTATATCTCTCCATGTATGTATACTAATATATATAGAAATATCTATCTATCGTCTATAGAATAGACAAGATTTTAGCTATTTTCACAGGATGGTTCATTCCTCATGGACGTGAAGCTCAGAGAGAGAGTGTGACATAACCAAAGTCATACGGTTATCTAATTCCTCCTGAAGAGGGACAGAAAAAAAAAAAAAGGGAAGGAAAACCTGTCTCTGAACTTCTCGCCTAACGAGCTCATCCGATTTGCCAGATGCACAAAAATGAAACGAATCTGACGCACGACCAGCTAATCCTTCATCTTTCTTGGCGGCGGCCCACGAAACAGCGGGGGCGGGGGGTGGGGGGCCGTCCCCCAGCCTGCAGTGGTGTTACAGATCACAACGGAAGCATATTGTCATCAGATTAATTTTCCAATGCTCCTACCCCAACCACAAAATCCTGAGAGAATGAGTGTCAAATACACTTAATAATTGCATAATTATGACATCTGTTACTCTCCAGCACCTCTTAGTGGAAAATTAACTGAAGAAATAGCAGGTTCAAAGATGTGTTAACACTCCGATAGCAGATTTAATTGAAATATGACGGGGGAGGATAATGGAGATTAAATTAAGCTCTCAGATAATCATCTGACACGAAGATAATTGAGCCAGCCTCTGCCACGTGGATGAACGCTTCGGAGATGCAGAGCCGGGTGCATTTCGAGTATCTCATCCTTCAGGCGAAACGGAATTCTCCCCCCCTCCCCTCGTCGCTCCCCTTTCCATTCAACATTTGTATCCTCCCAATCGATAATGTGAACAGCAGCATAATTGGAAATAAAAGATGATCTGGAATCCACAGGAAATTGGGTTGAGGTGCGCGGAGGGGCGCAGTGGAATCCTAGCCACGGGAGGAGGGTTTATGAGCCCGCCGCAGAGCACCTGTCTGCCCTCTGCAGTCTCGCCCGGGCTGTTTTTCCACTGCCCCTGATCTCAAGGGAGTGAACCTTACCGGGGTGAGACCAGAGGGGGCCACAAAGGCCCCAAGAGTTGGGGAGACAGAAAGAATCATTTGTGCCTTTTCTCTTTCCCAGGGGACGCCTCCCCACTCTGCAAGGCGAGCTCAGGAGGCACTGTGTGTTGGCCGAGGACCTCAAACCCAGAACTGGAGGGCACGGAGTGACCCTAGGTGGCAGCTAGCCCCAGCGGGTCGCCAGTGAGGGCCGCGGTGGGGTGGGGCATGGCAGGCGCGAGCCTGTTGACAGCAGGAAGTGGGGCGCAGAGTCGTGGCTGCTGTCATTGGAAGTGCCAGCCTTCGACAGTCCCAGAGAGTGCGTCCTCCCCGTGTTTCCTCTGCCTCCAGCTCGGGGGCACCTCCCTTCCAAGGGGCTGTGACAAGCCAAGTACAGAAAGTGAGCTGGTGCGCGGGGCAGCCTTGGCCTTTCCCCCACTCCACCGGCGCCCACCTACTCAGAGTTTCAGGTTGGAGGTTTTACACCAATGTGACTTGTCGGCTTTGCCGATTAGAGCCAAGAGAACGTGGTCACATCTCCTCTGAGTGTCATTTAAGCAACTTCATCACACGTCCCTTTTACTTTTCTCTGGCGTCCCCCTTCCCATCACCTCCTCAATCTCAAAGATTCCCTCGTCCTGGCCATACCCTATGCAGTGACGTAACTCAGAGGCACCCCGTTGGTGCTGGAGGACACGGCTGACACAGTCCCCTTGGAAGTGGGCGGCCTCGCAGACAACCGGGGCAAAGCGGGCCCTAAACATGATGTGGGTGAGGGCTCTTTACCTCACGGAGGCTGCCGAGGCCGAAGCTCACGGCACCAGGACTGAACTGGGGGGGACGGGGAGGGGCTGGGTCCAGCCTCTTCCTCAGATCATGGCCTTCGCAGCAAGTCCTTCAGGGGCTGGCGCGGCCGGGCAACCAGGGTGCCCCCTCCAAATTTGGCCGGAGCCTCTGCAGTCCAAGCAGGCATCTCCGCCCACACACAGACTCCGGGCGCAGTGCCCCGGACGCCGGGGTGAGGCCTGGCATCCAGGGCCTCACAGGTAGCCAAGCTCCGTTTTCGCTACCCAGCCTTCTCTTTCGAATCTCCCTGAGGTTTTATTTTAAGAGGCTTGTTGCTCCTCCCTAATTAAGTCTCAGCTAGGACCTAAGATCCGGAAAGATTCCAGTGATGTTGAACCCTGGGAAGGTCCATGGGAAGACCTCCGTTCGCATCTCTTCCCTCCCAGGAGAGACCCATAAGTACATTTTCCCAACTGCTGGATTTTCGAAGTGAACGTCATCTCATCGGATCTGCAGCTCATCTATGACGGGAGAGTTTGGAAGGCAGATTTGTCCCTCCTGTCCTATGATTTCTGTCCTACGTCGTTCACTTATTAAAGCATCAAAGAGCAAGGCCTCTCACGAGAAGGAGCCTTACAGGATGGTTTTCATCATCCCGCTGCAGCCACGTAATATGGCACCAGAAAGCCCTTACAAAGGAAAGTTTCTTGACCAGCCTCTGACCTTCCTCTTTATCAGTGGGATGGGTGTGTGGGGCCCGTAAATCAGCCGAAGCCACTTCCCTCTGTCCGATGCTGTCACAGACACTGGGTTGCTGTGAAGAGACCGCCTGGAGGAAATATTAGGAAATCTTAACGCGTTCACGATGGCCACCCCTCTTCAAACTTTCTACAGTTCCTTTGAGAAGTCGATTATTTTGTAAATTGTGCATCATTTTATCTCCTCGGGCGAACTGCACGATCGATGGTATGTTTCACTGAGTACGTAAATCCCTTTTACATATTTCAAAATAATATCTAATTAAAATGTCAAGGTTATAGCTCATGAGGCCGGAGTGGACAGGGCCCCTCCTCCTCCCTCGGCTCCTCAAAGTAGCATTTAAAATACGTCCTATAATTAGGAGCAATTATAAATTCCAATTAAAAAGAAACCCACACATTTCTGAAGATATTTTTCTTTGATGTTTCTCGCTTTAATGTATGTGCTCGTTGCGCCAAATGGTCTCTGCTTTTTCCGATACGTTTCCGGAAAGAAAAGGCCCCCCAAATTGTAGGGTGAAAAGCAGACCAAACCTGAGAAAAGTAGTAAAGTTCCTTGAAAAGGGTTGTTGCGTCCCTAACTTCTGGACTTGGTGTCCATCGATTAGAGATTCAGCGTTCTCCTTTGTACTATTCAGATCGGGATTTTTAATTAGGATGTCATTATGACACAGATATACTGAACGCCACATTGATTTCTGAGAGCTTTTGAAATAATAGCACCACTTCTGCAAAATGAAAATCATAATAGATTATTGACTTCTACAGGAGTTTTGATCCAAGGGCACCTCCCCAATGTCAACATTTTCAATATTTTTAGTTTCCTGCAAAGAGACACTCATAATTAGGCTTCCATTAAAAGTTGGTGCCTATCGACTCCGTGTTATTAATGCCGATGGCATCACATTGGTGACCCTTGGATTTTAAGGGCGGCAACGCTGCTTGTTGCTGAAGTGTTTACACACCATTAGCCTTTGTCTTCTGTTTTTGTTTAATTTAAAAAGTGTTCGTGTTCATAATGCATCTCACGCCTGAGACGCGAGATCAGAAGTTCGCCAAATTTTCTTCATTCACAGAATGAAGAAAAATGTTTCAGTCATTTTTTTTCAGGGAGCCTCCTGGTTCAAAAGAAACACCTAACAGTTCTGTTTATTAAGTAGTCAAGTCCAAACAACCTAATAAGTATTTACGTCCTGACAACTTAGCAGGCATGGGAAAAAAACACATAAATTGAAAGAAAAAATATTATGTCTCTTTTATTCTCCGACTCCAGTGGTTATTTTCAATGGGGTGTCCGTGCCTATTGGGGTCTGCACGGCTAGAGCCTGCATCTTCACTTCCGGTTCCAGACTAATCTTCCGACGGTTCTCGCTTTTTAACACAGCAACCACCGAAAACCCAGCTTCACAAAAAACAGGACGTCATCGAAAGAAATGTAGCATGGTCTAAGGTTGAAACCGTGAACTGCCTCAAGCTAGTAGTTTGTGCAGTGTCAGACAAATGTCTCTGTGTTTGCCTCGAAAACTTTTAAATGTCAGACGGTGCCTCCTGAGAAGTCACTGAGGCACCCTGGGTGCCCTGGCACACAGTTTGGGAACCATGACACTTGACTTAAGTTTCTCGGTGTTCTGGGATATTTTTGTCCATCTCTATATCCTCAGTGCCAAGCACAGTAACTAATGCCCTCAGTCGGCATTGTTTAGAGAACGGTGCTTTTGGTTAGCACTTTGCTTGTTCAGATCTTTCCAGCTGAAAGGATGACAGACAGGTCGATAGCACACACCCATCGTGCGTATCCAGTCACTGCCAACGCGTAAGGATGCATTTTTCGCACGTACTCAGAGCAACTTGGTGAGAAGTCCTGTCCATCTGAGACGTTCCACGGAAACTTCCCTGTGACAAAAGGACACAACTCTGAGGCCCCCAAGGTTGTCTCCACCCCCAGGAAATACATAAAGAGCCCCCATCGGTGGCCCCCTCCCTGAGGCATTGGAATGGCACAGTGAATTCTTTGGTCCTAGAGCTCACTATTCCTTGAGCCACCTGCTCTTATCCCAGTGTGCATGGAGGTGCCTACATCCAGAAACGGAGGCCTTCCTCCCCGCCCTTCCCCTCCCTCTGGGCCTGGTGGCCTTCGCCTGTGGGTCCCATTGGTGCCATGCAGCTGAATGAATCCGAAGACTCATCTGCCACACAGTGCAGCTGTGGCTGGGCAAGAATTCCCAGTGGTACATGCACGTAAGGGCATGCTACTCAGTCTTCAAAAGAAATGAAATTTTGCTATGACATGGATGAACCTTGAGGACGTTACGCTGACTGAAAGAAATATGACACAAGAGGCCACGTGTCATGCGATTCCACTTAAATGAGCTATTTTAAATAGGCAAATTCATAGAGACAGAAAGTGGGTTCCCAGGGGCCGAGGGGAAGGGAGCTGGCGTTTCAAGGGTACCAAGTTTCTGTTTGGGATAATAGACTCTGGGATAAATGTCCTGGAAATGGTTAGTGATGATGGTTGTGCAATTTTGAAAATGTACTTCTTGCCACTAAATTACACATTTAAAAATGGTTAAAGTTGTAAATGTTCTGTTATATATATTTCAACACACGCAAATCAAACACAAGCATGCATGCACGTGGGTACACACACACACACACACACACACACACACGCCCAACCTGGAGAATGAGATTTACTTTAAAATATGACACCAATAAATAAAGGTAAGAAATGCAAAACCCCCACAGACACCATGTCCCTTAAGCCATGAAATGCCCAGTCAGGATGGGGGTTCACAAACTTTTTCCATCAACGGCCAGATAGTGTATATTTTAGGCTTTATAAACCATGCAGCCTTTCTAGCAACTACTCAAGTCTGCCCTTGAATTGCAAAAGCGGCTACAAACAATATGCACACATGTGAGTTTGGTTGATTTCCCCCAAACCTTGATGGACACTGATTTTGAACTTCGCATGATTTGCAGACATCACAAAATATTGTTCTTCTTTGGATTTTTTTTTTCAACCATTTAAAAATGTAAAAATCATTCTTGGTTTGTGGGTCTTACCAGGTAGAGGGCCAGACTTGGCCTCTAAGTTGAAGCTTGCTGACCCTTAAACTAGAACCCCAAATCAATGATGAGACAGGAACTTTACTGATGCTATGTGGAATCTCTCCAAAGATTAGACGGTTTTCTCTGGTGGGTAGGAAATGTCACCTTTGGAAAACTTGTTAGATTGTAGATTGGCCGGACTGAGAAATTCTGGGATCGAAGCAGACCTGGAGTTGGCCCCCTGTTCCCCTTCCTGACATTTTTGTCCCACCAGCCAACCGGGCACCATGCCCCTTGGATCCAGGCAGAGAGAAAATCCATTTGATTCACCACAGGATATAAAAAATACCTTTTAAATCTCTTGCAGGATTGTCTTCACCGAAAGAGAGACCCTCAAATAAACGGACAGTGGAGGCAAAACAAGTAAAAACATCATAATCGTGGAGTATGTGAAAGGTAAGGGGACCTGTCAGTGCTGCTAAAATAAGGTGCTGGGCCCTTTTTTTTTTAAATTACTAAGAGGAGACTTTCTGGAAGGGAATTTTACGGAAAGGGGGCAAAGGATCGTCTCAATATGACTAAAATAATATAATCCGGGCAGCTGCCTCCTTGCAGATATGCCAAGATTTGTCGGATGAGCAAAATGTAATCCAGCAAATTTAACTGAGCACCTACTTTGAGCTAAACATTGGGAATACAAAGTTCTTGAGAAACTGTGTTCCAAGACGGGTGTTCACGGTTGTTAAATTTTTTTTTCTTTTTTCCTTCTTTTTTCTTTTTTAAACTTTTCTGAAGGAGGGCTTGGGAGAGGAGTCACAGTGTATAAATACCGGTGTCTAACGCTAAGAACTTGGTTCTTCTTATGGCTATTTCTGTCCCTGGAACCCTCAGCAAGAGGAATGTCTTCTCCTGCCAGCCAGTGCTGTTTGGAAATGAAGTCCCTGTCCCTCGTTCTAACGCCACGCCCTGGGCAACGGGCAGATGGGTGCGGGAGGCAGCCTTCTCTTTGTCTACCTGCCTGCAGCCCTCCATCCACTGGCTCAGAGTGTCCTCAGAAAGGTGGCAGCTCCTGAGGGGAGGAGCATTGCAGGCCTTCACCCTGGGCTGCTTTCTCACAATTTGGCTTCTTCCCCTAATTCTTAACAGCTCTGTCTTTGACTCTCGGATGTCTGTCCCCATCCCCGCATTAGAATTCTCTGTACCAGCTCATGGTACCATTTTGTCAACACATCGAATGAGACGAGTTTACAATGGGCTCTAAATAATTTAAATATTTGGTTACAATGAAGACGGTCACAGCCTGCATGTCTGTCTGAGCTCAGAAAGCGTTTTCTTCATTACTTCTAACTTTATTTCCCATAAAATAGGAGGCCATTTGAGTAAAATGATAGTTGGAAAAAATTTTTAAACAGAACCAGCAAATAAACATGGTCTTTATGAGTGGTAACTTAATCTCCAGCTGATGTCATGTTACGGGGAATGCCTGACATCTATATATCAGGCAGATTTATGGAGACTTCGGGATACGAGTTAAGAGGATTCTTAAATGGGGATAGTGTGTTGGTCTGGGGATAATTTGGAGCCTCTGTTATCCATGGATTGAAATGTGCACATTTGGGTAAATTACAGGAATGTGCCTTTTCACTTAATCGCTTTTTTGTGTGTTTAAAAAAAAAAAATCTTCAGATCTGCGAGATGCGTGCCTGAGAACAGAGAGAGAGAGAGAGAGAGAGAGAGAGAGAGAGAACTCAGAATATGGCCCTCCTTTGCCCCCATTTGGTTAGCAGTAGAGAGAAGAGGAAAGATCCTACATCGCAAACCTCAGAATCAATCACTGACCACACAGAGGCCTCCTCCTCCCCCATGCGTCTCTTGGGGACAGGACGGTCGCGTTGGCTTCCGGGGTAACCGATGATGAGGCGCTCTGGCGGTTTCCTATCAAGACATCCCTGTGGGATCTGCTCCCTTTGGGCAGATACCCCCCAGGGACTGAGCGCTCCGAATGTAAATCTCTCCTTGTTCCATAAAAGCCGGTGGTCAATTAGCCCAGAAAAATGATTTTGCAACTATTCCAGCAAGAATGACTCACTTAGTTTTGATAGGCATCGCCCGTAGGTTTGAATTCAAGCTTCCCCCTAGGCCTCCTCACTCTGATGAATGAGTAAGACTCAGTCGCACTAGCTGATGCAGCAAACAGCCCCACATCTTAGTGGTTTAACACGGTGAAGCTCAACTTGTTTCTTATATTGTAGTCCTAGTGGGTGTTCAGGGAGTGGACGTCTATACGGCTATTTAAGTCCCCAGTGTTCTCCCATCTGGTGACTTTGCCATCTACAAACACTTGGAGTACTCCACTAGATGTTCCGCATCAGCTGGAAAACGAGGAAGACAGAGAGGAGCCCGGCATCCCTGGGAGGCTTAATGGATCTCTGGGCAGACTCACAGAGTGCCCCCTAACTGCAAAAGATGCTGGGAAATAGAGACAACTGGTTTCCCACTTCTGTTTTGGGGCAGAAACCACAGGACCACGCTGTCGGATGCCTGTGAGATTCCCTCAGAGACAAAAGGAATCGAAATGAATAACACACACAAAAGCAGCCTTTTAACGTTTGTGTTTTGTTGTCCACAGTAGGCTTGAGTTCGCGCAGCAGGCAGGCCAGCTCTAAGGGGGACGATGCTGTCAGCCCCGCTGTGCAGTGCGTCTCTGGATGGGGCAAGGACATACTGCGCCCTGGGTCACCAACCTGTGAGTGACAGAACTCGAATCAGAACATGGCTGTCCCAGTGTTGAGTTCATGGTGTTTACTACCGTACTAAAATTGTAGGGGTAGATGCTCCTTGGGGGGGGGGATATCTCCCCAAGAAAGCTGGAAACTGGGTGGGATTGGAGACTATTTCTGGTCCCACGTAAGTGTTGGCTAAGACTTACTCATAGCATGTTTGATGGGCGGGGCATGAAATTATTCCCGGTCTCTGCCTTGAGGCCAAACATCAGCCTCATCCAATGGGCTCCTGCCCTTTAAGAAATGAAAGCATAACTTTTCACTGTGTTAGGTTAATGTAAAAATATTCACGGTTATGACAGTAGCCAGGATAACAAAATGGAAAAGGGCGACCTCCCATCCATGGCTCAAAATAAACGGGAAAGAAAAAAAAAAAAAAACACTTTTAAAAAGAACTGAAATGTGTGAGGGGTAAGGTTAGGATCCTTGTGTGGGCTAATTGCCACAGCTGGTGCAATTGTAATAAAATATTTTCGCCCTTCCTGAGAAAGAAAGGGTAAAGCTGCAACCCCTCGCTCTGGATATGCAGCTCCAAAGAAATGTCGCAAGGCTCCGTAATCATGATTTCAAAGAGGGTTGTGGAAATGTTTCATTAATTCTTATAAAGAAATCTTTTTTTCTTAATTTTTTCATTAACTTCTGACATTTACTTGCAATTACATTTGTTCAGTGACTACAATGACAGAAATTAATAATTCATAGCCTTTGTCAGGGAAAATTTAAAAAAAGGACAGTTGTTCAATCAAATGCAACTCTAAATGCACAATCTTTATTTAAATAAGACTTAAAAAATAAATAATGGGAACCGTTATTGTACTTCCTATAAACCTCCTCTCTTCCAAATTATATCTATGATGTACCCAGCGACATGACATCTTGGGTTGTTCAAGACACATCATGAAAATAACAGGTTCAGACCCAGTGCTCTAGAAGGGGAGACTCGACTCGAGCTCCATGTTTGTGGTATCGCCCGGGTCTTCTGAGGCATGGCGGTTAGTGATGGGCAGTCGAGCACGAGAAAGCTGAAAGGGACCACAAAGACTATGCCTTCCTGACAGCCTCTCCTGTGACAACGGGGTCAGGAAAATTCAGAGAGAGATGACGAGCCTTTCAAGTTCACACAGGGAGTTAGAGGGACAAAGGGGCCTCCAGCGTAGTTCCCTTGAGCCTTGGCCAAGGCTGTCTCAACCTGGGGTGCTGTCTTCACGTTCTCTTCCGGCCACAGCAGAACAAGTGGCTTCCTTCGGACTTCGCTCGAAGGTGCTCTGGGCAGACCAAAGCTTTCATCCCAGCTGCCTGGCGACCCAACTGAAGTTCTACCGATAAAGATCGGTTACTTTGGATTACGAAGACTTTTTAAAATTACGTGTCCCTTGTTAAAATGAAAGCACTCATCACTAGAAATCAACCGACGTGGAAAGGCTTGGCAGAAATGGGATGATGAGGGCGGCGCAGATGAATTATTCAGTTCGATGTAAAGAGTGGATGAGATGGATGCCGTCGGTCTCTCCTCTCTCCCTGCCCGTTCTCACCTACGAGCAGTGAGATCCCGGCTGGCAAATCACCTCTACCCCTTCGTCGTTCAAAGATGACAATGGAGTCTGTCTTAAAAGCAGAGAAATCTCCAACTTTGATAAACGTCCTGGAAACTGCTAACCACCAGCAGGCGGGTCCCTGGGAAGAGCAGTTTAGCATGTTGTGTAAGAATGAAATGTCTCTTGGTCTGAATCTTGACTTGACCAGCTATAAGTCCGATACCTTGGGAAAATCACTGCTAAGATCTGAGTCGTACTGTCTTTGTTTGTAAAATGGAGGTGTATCAGCTAGCCGTTGTGCTGTAACAAACTGCCCCCCAGATCAAGGTCCTCAGACAACGGTTACTTACTCTCATGTGTCTGAGGATTAGCTGTGGAGGCTCCGGTTAGCAGGGGTGGCTTTGCTGTTCATACGAGACTCTTATCATCCCCCTGGGACCAGCAGGGCACCCAGAGGTGGGCGTGATTGGGTGCTCTACCGAATGAGGCAGCAGTGATGGATTCAGGGCTAAGGGTTTTCCTTTCTGAAAAGGGGGTGTCTCCTGGAGGCGGGGAAATGTGTGGTCTTCCTGGATCCATCAATTTCCTGCTTCCAGTACAGTATTGACCCTCATCTCACACACCAACAGAAGCAAATGGATTTGATTAGCAAATACTTTCATCTACATCCTAATTGAAGTCCTAATGGGACTTCCTTGTTTTGGAAAATCCCATTTTAATGCACCGACACATCAGGTAGCCAAGACAATTCCGTCTCCCATCGGCTGCCCCGCCCCTCCCAGGCCGGGAGTCGGGGTGGGCTGAGGGGGC
>NW_011888832.1:4588238-4596155 GCF_000151845.1 Pteropus vampyrus
TTACTTACTCTCATGTGTCTGAGGATTAGCTGTGGAGGCTCCGGTTAGCAGGGGTGGCTTTGCTGTTCATACGAGACTCTTATCATCCCCCTGGGACCAGCAGGGCACCCAGAGGTGGGCGTGATTGGGTGCTCTACCGAATGAGGCAGCAGTGATGGATTCAGGGCTAAGGGTTTTCCTTTCTGAAAAGGGGGTGTCTCCTGGAGGCGGGGAAATGTGTGGTCTTCCTGGATCCATCAATTTCCTGCTTCCAGTACAGTATTGACCCTCATCTCACACACCAACAGAAGCAAATGGATTTGATTAGCAAATACTTTCATCTACATCCTAATTGAAGTCCTAATGGGACTTCCTTGTTTTGGAAAATCCCATTTTAATGCACCGACACATCAGGTAGCCAAGACAATTCCGTCTCCCATCGGCTGCCCCGCCCCTCCCAGGCCGGGAGTCGGGGTGGGCTGAGGGGGCTGGGGGTGGGGAGGGGGTTCTAGCCAACACTTTCCCATCAGCCCCATCAGTCTGATCTTAGACACATGCGTCCAGGCTGCAGGCTGGAAGCTTCCCCTCTGTTTTTGGTTCATAGTGTGAACCACCCAGTCCCAGTGCATTTAAAACGGAGGCCAAGGACAGCCCTGTGGAAGGATCCTGATGTCCCTCCACTGCGGACCTGTCTACTTCCCATCAGGCCCCCCCGAGACGCAAAGTCCACTTTCTCTGGTAGAGGCTTCTGAGCTGAACTAAAGTGTCACTGAAGAGCCATGCATTCGGCCATCTGCAGTGTCTGACCAGTCGGCACTTCGTCGTCGCCAAACGAGCCGGCAGGAAACGGAGGTTTCCTAAAACCCGGTTTTAAAGCCCTTAGCACAGGAAACCGTTCCCGAGCACGTTAGATCTCTCTAATGACTGACTAACTAGAAACAGGCTATCTTAATGCTCTGCCTGGAGCCATTACAAATGGCTTTCTTTCCAGACTTCATTAGAATATTTACTGCGGATTTGGATAGAAGACTTTTGACACTGCAGTCATAAAATTTACAGGGGACCATTTTTTTTTTCTCCCTGCACCCTGAGAAGAGGCTTGGAAGAAGCGGGGGGACCCTCCAGCTCCCCCAGCCACCGATCTCACTCATTAGTGGCCTTTGTGTCTCGTGACCCCTAGTTAAGAAAACAAACAACCCTGTGGTCAGTTAATAAATTGCCTTCAGAGAAAAACAGTTAGATGGCTCCTGGATCAACTTCTGCCTCTTTCCTGTACATGTGGCGAGGAAGACAAAGTCCACACTGCGTGCCCGTCCTTGCGGTGGGCGTTTTTTTCCATCACGTCACCGAATCTTCGCAGCCACTTTGGGGACGGTGCGGTCATCAGCCCCATTTCCCCTCTGAGAAAACTGAGGCCCGAAGGTACCAAAAGTCGCACCGCTAGTGAGTGGCAGAGCTGGGACCGGCCCCCCCATCTCCTGGCTTCTCGACTTCACTCCACACGCCTGTGCTCAGAGCAGACCCCGGTCCACACAGCCAGCAGCCGCTTTGTGCAAAGGAGGCGGGGACTCACTTTCGCCTTGTTTTAAATCTCATGCATCCAGCGGCTTCAGAAAGCCGTCAGCCAGAACTCCAATGAAACCAAGGTTCAGTCCGCACCCAGAGAAGTCACTGTGGGACGACGCACCATGCTGTGGGCAGCGGTCCACATCTGCACTGCAGTTTGTCAAACGGTGATGACAGCCACAAGGGAAAATAAAGCAGGTAAATAAATAGAGCGTGACGCCAATGCGGGGTGGGTGGGGACTGATTTGGGCCGCGTGGTCATGGAAGGGCTCTGGTGACGGGTCGTTCGAGTGGGGACCTGGATGAAGGGAGAGCTACGCGGATGTGTGTGGGCGCATTCTCCAGGGAGGCGACAGGAAGGCCCGGAGCTCTGAAGCGGGGCGTGTGTGGTGGGCCTCAGGCGTCTCTCACACTGTGTCCCTATGATCTAAGTTTGCTTCGATGACTTGAGCGATCCAAAGTCCTTTATTTCCACCATGTTAACACACCGGAAATCTGCCTTCCTTCATCACATGGTTTATCCCAAGTCAGAAACATCGTCCCCGGATCTCACGCTACGGCTCTGCCTTTGGTTTTTGTCCAGGATGCGTGGGAAATGCTTCTCCACTCTCGGAAACGCTCTGTGGAAGACACGGTTCTCTGTGACGCTCTATGCGGGTAGAGGCAATAAAACACGATCGCTCCCACAGCAGTGTGCTTCACCTGGGAAGAGCACGTGGCCCATCACGTTTCTCCCTTTTTGCCTCGATTCCTAGGAAGCTCAATGTTAAATTTAATATTCAATCAAAACAAGAAAGGTAGCCTTCGAGGCTTTTGAGCATTTCTAATGCTTAATATTACATCCGCTTGTCATTGCAAGCGATCTCTGCTCTTTTGGGACGGGTATAGAACTAATGCATGCACACAGAATCACATATGCCAAGAATATAATAAATATTGATTTACCTAAAAAAAAACATTTATAATCAGCTCATTGGATAGCTGTTTCGTTTACTTGGAGGCCAACAATGCGACCCGACTGTGTCAGAAAAGAAAAACTAATCGTTGTCATAGATCGGCATGCTGACGTCCCTGCCTTGAACGAATGAATCAATGAGTCACCCGTCCCCAGAACCCACAGCCTTGTGCAGCCACCTCTCACAGGGACACTGGGCTTGGCCATGTGACTTGTTCTAGCCAGTAGGGCATTGGAGCGAAAGAGACATTGGAGTATAGAGGCTTGATAAGTGATTCCAGGTATTGGGGCATGCCCCCCTGAAGTGTCGCCCCCTGAAATGTCACTGCCACCATGTGAGACAGCCAGGCCCAGCCCCATTGAAGATACGACCTAAGAGAGAGAGTTCCAACTATCCTCGCCTCCCAGGGGAGCCCGGCACCACACTGACCCTCCGGCCTCGTGCGGCTTCATGGTCAGCCCGAGTAACAAGTAGGAGACTGTCCCAGACACTCACGGAGCCGTGGGAACGAATAAATCTTCATTTCAAGCCTCTAAGTGTTAAAGCAGCTCGTTACTAACAATACTGATGTCCAAAGACTCCTTTTAAGGGCAGAATTCTACAGAATCGTCACTAAAGTAGTTGGTCCACTAAGCACTTGGCACATATCTCAGATCGCCAGGGCCCCCTAGAGGGGCTCAGTCTCGCCAGAAAGTGAAGCACACTAACGACAACCTGACCACATATACCCATCTTTCCTGGGCTCAGGGATGCAGCGATGAACATACGTTCACTATCCTCAACATGCTTAGTAGATTTTTATAAGGTCAAAATAATTTAGACTGGGATTGATGGGAACGAACGGAGATATGAAAAAAAAAATAGAATAGAAATTCTAGAAACAGATCTTAACGAACACGAGCAGACACCGTATCCTAACAGCAGCAGCCCATATCAAAGGCATGTATAAAAAAAGGATTTTCCCCTATACTGTACCAGAATAATAAATTAGCTACTAGAAAGAACTCAATACCTCACTTCCTACTGAGTATATAGAGAATAGAGTACTTAAAATCAATAGTATTATGCTCATGCTGAATTTCATAAATATTCAGAAATTTTAATAGCCTATAAACTATTGTTATTTATTGTTAATAGGCCATAATAATAGAAATATCTATAACACATTAATTGTCAAATGCTACAGATCAGGGCTTTTATTTATTTGTTTATTTGAGAGCTGGTTTATCAGCACACCAGAGACGATGGGAAAGATTTATATATTTGACCACATATATATTTAAAATTTGTTTTCTAAAAAATCTGGGAAGTGACGTTGACTAGACAGTATATTTCATTTGTATGAAAAAAATTGACATATTTATAGAAAAACGTCACAAGGAAATAGTCCACCATATTTTTCTTCTTTTATACTAGTCTGTGGTTTCTATGTGGTTTCTGATGATGAGCCACGTTTTGCTCATCATCAGTCAAAACATCAAAACACAATAAATTTTTTAATATATAATTTTACAAAAAGAAAACAAAAATAGTTCTTCCCCTTAAAATATAGGAAAAATAGTTAATATGCCAAACATTGGATTAGAGAATCGACGTCTATTTCATCATGAAATCGTCACCACCTTCCAGGTTGCAGATGATCACACTGAACCTGGAAACATGAAATGACTCGGCCAGCTTCACGCAAGTGCAAAACAGCACGGTGAACTTCTACGTTCCTGTCACCATGCGGCACTGCTCCCGGTATGAAATTGTGACAGATGCTAAAAGTCGTTTTAAATCCCCGATTCTCATAAAATCCTATAAAATCTCACGGAATTCAGAGATCCATAGGTCTCTCAAGCTTTTGCACAGAGGTCGTTTATTCTTATTTTAGTTAGAATTACGTGGAGCATGATTAAAACAGTAAATCAGAAGGTGCTAAGTCTAAAGGTTCACGGGAACCAGGGTGACACTTGAGAGCGTTAAGTCCACAAGACACTCGAAGACGGACTGCATCTTGCTCGCAGTTAAATCCCACTACTTGGCTCCCCGAGGACTATAGTAGCCTCTCGAAATACATGTTTCATGTTGTTTTTTAATTTTTGAAACATTTAAAAGTTTTATCTATCGTCAGCAACTAGAGTCCCCGTGTTTTACATTCGCCCCTCAGACATTCATCTTATAGCTGAGAGTCTGTACCTTTTACCAGCCCCTCCCTATTTCCTTCACCTCGACCCCTACCCCCTCCCCTGGCAACCACTTTTCTACTCTGTTTCTATGACTTTGACTTTTCTTTCTTCCTTTTTTTTTCCCTCTGTCTGACTCACTTCACTTAGCATAACGCCCTCAGGGTCCATCCATGTTGTCCTAAACGGCAGGATTTCTTTCTTCCTCAGGGCTGAATAATATTTCATTGTCTGTATCTCTCACACATATTCTTTATTCATCGGTTGAAAGACACTTAGGTTGTTCCATACCTTGACTATCGTGAATAACGCTGCAGAGAGCGTGGGAATGCAGATCTCTCTTCCAGATTCTGTTTTCATTTCCTTTGGCTACGTACCCACAAGTGGCATTGCCGAATCGTAAGGTAGGTCTAGTTTCAATTTTCTGAAGAACCTCCCTATTGTTTTTCATAGTGGCTGCACCAGTTTACATTTCCAATATCTGTGTGTGTGTGTGTGTGTGTGTGTGTTTAACAGAAAGAACGTCAGGGAGAAAGAAAGAAGTAGAAAAGAAAGGAGTAGAGCAGGAAGATAAAAGATAGGTAGAAAAAACAATAAAACTACCAAGAAACACACATAGTGAAGGGCTGGTCCATGCAGGAACTGTCATCCAGTGCGCCTCGGCTGCCCCTGGTTGCATCCCCGTAATATTCCAGCCAAGAGCTGGTGTTCATCATTAAGGCCACACGTCATTAGAAAATAATGAATGATACACTGTATAATGCTTATCAGAAGGCATGAATAAAATATAGTACATTTTAGAAATGTTTCTTTCAGAAGTGATTAGGTTTGGTATTGAGATGGGTCAATAACAATCATCTAGGAAATTTATTTTTCTAGACTAAGCTCATGCCCGACTGAAAAGGGTCATTGTCGTTAATTATGGACACGTTTCTGTTCAGACAAATCCTGCAACGGAATTGATAGCAAACGAATCCTTCCAAAGGTCCATTTAGATGGACGCAGGTGTACGTGTCATCCGCATTTCACGTCATTGGAAAAAGTGAAACGTTCCTTGAAAGCTGTTTTTTCGCTTGTGTTTGCTTCTGTTTTGTTTTACCAAAAAATGTCAACATATTCTCTGGGATTTTTGTTCATCTTCCTTGTTTCTTGACCTTAGAGTGATTATTTTTTTCTACCCTAAACCAGAATCAAGAAGCTGGGCAGGATATTCCGGCAGCTAGCAACACCCGGTCGGGAATCCAGCAGACCTGGGCTATTCTCCTGCTCTGTACCTATTGCCACCTCCTTCAGCATCCCCACTTTTGAAATGAGGAAAATACTAATTTCTCCCTCAAAGTAGGAGAAAGTGATATAATGCTAGGACCCAGTTCTTACAATGGTACTTGGCACATAGTCAGTACTCGAGAGGTAGAAACTACAATTACTGAACTAAGTACAAAATGTATATTTCAAAGTTGTATTTGGGTTGTATTTTTTAAAGTTTTTGATTTGCATGCTTCGTTTGTGATCTCTGTTTACAATGCTAGCTTCTCAAGCCAAATTCTAGGTCATCTTTGGGGTACTCATTATTATAACTCAACAAGATTTTGTAGGGTACGTGTAGTTAGCTGAGCAGTGTTTGAATCGCGATCTTTAGTTCTGACTGAAAATAATTTGTTAGAGTTCTTACACAGTTGTTTAACAACTGTATCCTATACCCGAGCGTTCTTCCTCTACCCGAGCATTCTTCCTCTCCTGGGGAGGCGATGTCAGGTCTTAATTGAATTTGCCTTGGGTTGTTTTGGTCCCAAGTTTAGTGAACATTAGCTGTGAAACTCCAATTCCTGTCTGTCGTTTTCTTCAGAAATATTTGATCCCTCCTGTTCTTCTCCTTTTGATATCAGATTCAATAAACACGCCAAGCAAACAAAACCCCAAAACCCAATAAAGCCCTTCAGTTCAGAGCCATGTTTAAGAAATCCAAAATCCATGCCTTCTGTTTGATGATACACTGCCATCGCTGCCCCTTAACGAGCAAGCCAAACAACACCTCTAGCAGGGAGGGGCTGCAGGGAAGACCACCCTCGGGTGTTCCTCCACGGGAGACAGAAGCTCTCATCTCTGAGCCCTGTATTTCTCGATGGACTTTTACTCTTTAGAGGAAAGGTCCTCAGAAAACATACTACACCCTTGCCCACCACCCTGGGCTTGCTCCCGTGGTCCAGCCAGCTCTGACGTGAACTGCTGGGGAGGAAAAGTGGGGGAAGGTGCATCAATGACTGAGACCACAGTCCTTTTTGTAGGATGCATCATCTTTATCCTCCTGTATGACTGTAGAGGGGGGTGGGGCTCCCATCTATTTCTTCCGGGCATGGCGTCCAGTCTTATTTTGGCCTAGTTTGGGCGCAAAGGACAAAAAGACATCCTCTAGAGAACCCCAGCCAACTTCAGGTTTCGGCGGCCTTCTCTTTCGTGCCCTTTCAAGAGTTATTTTACAGCAGACGCAGAGGTCTCCAAATCATACATTTTCCTACCCTAAAAATTTACCGAGATTTACAACACGAGGCAGCCCTGCCGATGAGAGAAATGAACCAACTACCTCTTATTTTTTTTCTTTCCATGATGAAAAGCCACAGTGCCTTATTTGTTCTCAAGCTTGGCTTTGAAAAGAAACGTGTTCGCTTTGCTGGAAAAAAAAAAGGAAATTTCAGGGCTCCCATTTCTCAAGTTATTTACCCTTGCAGGAATCCTCACTCCTGCCATCTCGTGCTTTCTATCTCAAAACCATCCTTCCAAGCTTCCTGTAAGTTCCTTTGACCCTAAAAAGCTCGCGAGAATCATCTGATCGGCATATTGATCTGACTTCTGGAGCATTGCATGTGCATTTTATTCACTTTGGTAATTGATAACATACTGTTTTGTACTTATTTCTAATTAATTTTCAGCATACCTTGAAAACTGAGAGCAAATCTTAAACTCCTGTTCTTCACACGGTGACTCTTACTCTATATGATTCGAAACACGTAGTAGATGCCTCATACATACCCGTTAAGTCAGAATTCTGTCCTGAATGTCTTAATAAATTCTACATATTTTCGTAGAAGCGTTAAAGGTAAAGGCAGGTCAAAAGAAAAACCAGAGATTTCTAGAGTAATTAATTCCAGTGAAACGATCACTCGAATCCTTGACTGACAGATCGCTCGAATCATTAGGATCGAAAAAGCCTCGTCTGCCGCAAATCTCCATTCAGCCGTGAACCCTTACTA
>NW_011888832.1:4597480-4602507 GCF_000151845.1 Pteropus vampyrus
ATCACTCGAATCCTTGACTGACAGATCGCTCGAATCATTAGGATCGAAAAAGCCTCGTCTGCCGCAAATCTCCATTCAGCCGTGAACCCTTACTAACCTTTCCTGCAAAGTTATCGAAAGAAGCACTTTCTAATACATGAAAATCAGCACGGTCACCTCAAGACTGTTAACAGAAAAGAGAAAAGAGGAAGACCCAGAAACGACCCGTTCTTGCTGATCAGTTACCGCGGACGTCACGCACATGCGTCTCTGAAACACGCTCGGCTGCAGGAGGATCTGCGTTTCCTGTTACTGGCTCCAGGTTAAATTCCAAGGCATTGGCCAGGGGGATCAGAAGCGCTAGGAGCAGTGACCATAAGGTCCTCACGCCTGCCTTCCCATACAAAGCGGCCCATTCCTCTTCTGTCACCTTGCAAGCTCGCCACCGGCAACTCAACTCGCTGATGCGGCCAATTAGCCGACAAAGGAGGTGAGATTTCAGAAGCCCCTTCAGCGGGATCGGCATTCCCAGGCCTACAACACAAGGAACCGTGGCCTGTTGAGACTGTCGCTGAGAGCTCTCACGGCTGTCTTCCAGGACACATTGTCACCAAGAAACCTGAGCCGTCGGGCAATATGGCCTTTTCCCCTCCCTACACCTCTCCATGATTCTCATTTCTATCTGGTTACTTCTACGGAGCAAGAATCATCCCGCCAAAGATTCCTTTGGCCCCGCTGTCAAAATAGACCCCTTGGTGATGTCCGTTTTGAAAGGCATTTTCGATACGGAGTCTATTTTGAAAGTTTGAAAGAAGCATGATAGTTAGAGCATCTTTGTCACGAATGTCATTAAATAGCTATACACACACAACAGGTAACGATGTTTATTTACTCACATTTTTTATTTTCATTAACATCCGGATCCTTTTGGGCTTCTTGCTTTGTATCGATCTGTTCATCGAATGCGATGTTTAAATCCCGAAGAATTTCTAGCCGGTAAAAAGCACGAAGTATTAGATTAGATCGAGACCCTTTAATTTTCTTGTAGAGCCAGACTCCAAAGTCCCCGGATGATGGGGAAGTCCCCTGGCCAATGCAGATTCCCTGGGAGGTGAGAGAGGGCTGCCGGGGGTCGGGGAGCTTCTGCGTTTAGAGACACTGAGCAAAGGGAAGAGTTTTCTGTGCAGTCGAACTGATATGAGTTCCTTTTCCGATAGGAGATATTTTTCTGGCAAATATGCCCGTTCGGCATTCTTCCTCGGCATGTTTCAGAACAGCTGTTCGCCTTTCACTAATTTTCCTTAAACAAGAACACTGCA
Source organism: Pteropus vampyrus (assembly GCF_000151845.1). Taxonomy (NCBI): domain Eukaryota; kingdom Metazoa; phylum Chordata; class Mammalia; order Chiroptera; family Pteropodidae; genus Pteropus; species Pteropus vampyrus. The sequence goes on from NW_011888832.1 coordinate 4,598,779, forward strand.
AAATAAAGGAAGAAGAGCTCAATGCACTGGCCAAGATTCTGGTTCCATTATGAAACAAAATGGCCCCTGATGATTTTTAAGTGGATATTTTTAAGGCTTTTGTATGCTTTTAAAACAAATTTCGTAAAGAATGCAGGTAACAGAGATGCATGATTATAAGCCTTCTAATTAGATTTCACTTTTTCTAGCACTAGGAAGACAAGAATTAAAGCTCATATTGCATTCCAACAATTGGCTGGTTTAAATTAATGAGAAATATCTATGTAATATTTATGCCCAAGCTTTCAAGAAGAAGTTACCCAAGCTTTCAAGACACCTTTAAAATGTGATAATTTGGAAGATGGTTCATTAATGGGCTCATCTGACAGCTTCGGTTTCCTTTTTTAAAAAAAAAAAAAAAAAATTAAGTAATTAGGTTTGCTCTCATGTTTAGATATCCTTTCTAGGATGGCCTTGTGGCATGCCTTCTTTAAGAACATGCTTTAAAAAGGCAACGAACTTAAAACGACATTACAGACTGTTAAAAATGGAATCGTACCCCAAAGCTCATTCTATATCATTGTCTTGTTGTAGAGAAAACCTTTACATCCCTTCAGGATTTAGCTGTCAAAACTTCATATGACTAAAAGCAAAATAACCAAAAAATATTTTATTTATATATATAAATATATATACATATATATTTATACATACATACATATATATATATATATGATCAGAAAAGGATTAACACTAGTAAATTATCTTTTTGCTTTTTTTGTTTGTTTGCCTTAAAAAAAATGAAAACTCAGTATTGGTTGCAGTTAAGCTGACTTCAGGATTATATGCCCCAGAAGAATTTTGAAGATTAACATTAAAAAAAAAAAAAAAAAAAAGATCTTTTACACCCCTTTCAAAGTTGCCTGGGAAGAGAAAATAAACGCAGGTGGTGTGCCGATCCGATTTCAACAGTCCACTGAGAATTATCGAAAATTATACCATACAGAAAACAGTTTGCCATAAAAAGAATTTTGAACAAATTTGAGCATTCAATCGCATATGTAAACAAGAGGCCCTGTGTTTGAAGTGCTTTGGAGGAAAAACAAGGGAGAGAAACTACGTTTGGTTTAGAATCGCCAGCACCAGTGGACAATTTTACCCCGATGCTGCCCTCCACGGTGCAGACTATCAAAACCGTGAACCACGGGCAACTTTGAAGACAAAGAAGGAAGCCAGGATTCCAGAGTTAGCTTGTGACAGATGAGCTGGGTCTCCTTGGCCCGGGTACTTTTCTAAGCCTCAGTTTTTCCACCTGTAAAATGGAGGTGATAAGAGTGGCTACTCCCGCAGCGTGGTTTTAAGGATCAAATCAGATAAGTCATGCAAAAACATTGGGCACAGCTCCCGGCACGTGATGCGAACTCGGTAGGTACCAGTAACTATTACAGCAGGAAGGTTGCAAACGTTTGTGGGGCTGAGACACACCGTAAGCTCAGAGGGAGAAGCCAGAACCAGCAAAAGTGACTGACGATGCATCTTGGGAAACGCCAGGACGTTTTGTCTTCAGAGATTTTCAGCTGGAAAGTTATAGGTCGATATCTCACTCAAGGAAGGTGAAGTTTGGGGTTCATGTGCCATTTCCGCACCTTATTCATTGTACGACCTTGGTCATTCGCTATATTGTCTCTGTGCCTAGTTCTTCAGTCATAAAAGTGTTATTACAACTTACTTTATGCGTTCATCCTGATGTCCCAGCGAAATCCTATGTACCATGTCTAAATGTAGCCCCTGTGGTACTCTATAAAGAGTAGCAATTATTGTGGGGTATGCTGCTCAGATAGGGGGCATCAAAATGATGGCACAAGCAGGTTCAGGCCTGCATTCTTGATACAAATGTGTGTGAACAGCAATGGCGGATCAGTGTCAATCAAGGTGGAGGAATTATTGAAAACTTGGGAGAAAGCATCTGGAACCCCTGGTGGCAAGGAAAACGGATTTGGAACGTACCGGCCATTCTGGGTTGCGACAGAGGGTGGCTGGCTATTTGCCACACTCAGTTTCCCTTCCTCTGGGCACGTGGCCACGCTACTGGTACCAGCCTCTCTTACAAATAGGTATGGCCAGGAGAGAGGTCCTCCAGGAGTGGGGGAGTGTGGGTAGAAGTGATGAGCGCCATTTCCAGGCCCGGCTCCCGACGCCGCCTGAGGGACCTTCCCACACTCTCTCAGGACTTGGTCGTGGCTGCCCTTGAGCGCCTCATGGTGAAGATGGCGGAGCCTCCACCAGCCTGGGCCCCGAATGCCTGCATAGAGTCCCCTCCTCCTGTTCTCACTCCTGCATCTGTATCAATCTGACCTCCCATGACAGTGACCTAGATGTGGGTCACGTTAAGTCAATGAAACAGAGAGATTCTGATAGCTGGATACAGCTCCAAGGTGCGCCCCAACTTTTTCTCTAGCTTTATTTTTTTCTTTCCTGAAATTCAGTATGGGATCCAATCTTGACCCCCAAGGAATATTTTAAAATTTGGTTCTATTTGTTTTTAAAATGTAAATGAGGCAAATTATTCTCGGCATTTAATTAATTCTGTTCATGAACGTAACTTCGTCTTCAAGGAAATTCTAAGTAAATTAATATCGGAGAAAGTCTATGGGAGTACATACATTTTAGGACATCAAAGTACTACCCTCAGTGAGAACTGCGACAATGTGACAAACCCACATGCATCCAAACAGCTGTATCTCAACTAAAACTCTGCGCGGGGGATAGCCAAAAAAGCTGGCACACGAAATTAGGAATCAGTGTCCTACTTACACAATATTATCAAATACATTTTTAGCGTGCCTTTTGAAACTGAGAATAATTTTTCTCTCATCGTGAAAGGGATGCAGCTTTTAAAAATATTCAGAGAATACGCAAAGTTAGAAAACTAAAAGTCTATAATCTCACCTATAATCTCAAAGTTAGAAAACTAAAAGTCTATAATCTCACCAGAGGCAACTGTACTAGTAACAGACCATGTGAACACTTATTCCCATCAGCCCTCGCTGACCTGGCACTGCACTCTGCCAGAGGGACCAGTAAGACAGCGCACCCTCGTGGTAATTCGTTATTTCTTCGATTATCTGGGAGTATTGGTTGTGTGTATTTCCTTTGGCTTATTGCGTATATTTCTTTTGCGTGCTTTTTTTTTTTCCTTTTGAAATGTTCAAAAGAAAGCCGGTTTTTAAACGTTCTAAATGGAATACGAATTTGAATTTTTTTAAAGAGAAAAAAATGCAAATTCTACATATTCTAAATATATTTGAATATTTTAATACTTTGAAGTAGATTTATATAATATTCCTTGATCGAGCTTTTCTGATATCGATATTAATAGTAAGGATTCGAAACGCCACGCCCCCAAGTATTAACCTACGGCAGGAACCTGCGTTCAGGTAACACTTTCAACTCTTAACACACAAGCTCCCACTTAGCTTTTGCTGTAGCATTGTTTACAGCTGGCGAATGAAAAGACCATAGGTCCAAGCTTTGTTAATTGGCCGATGCTGTGGATATTACTTACAGTTTGTATTTTAGTCTCAATACTTTTAAATGATGTTCAAAAGGTTTTAAGTAATCTGGTGATAATTAAAGCTGTCATTCTATCTCGCCTGAAGATTTTCTGATTTGGAACAGTTTAAAAATCAAAATAATAATCACTTTCTTTTTATCTATACTTCGTAAGTCTCAAGTTGCTCGCAGTCCTGG
>NW_011888832.1:4604312-4615599 GCF_000151845.1 Pteropus vampyrus
TTTTTTTTTTTTCAAGGGGTCAAAAGCCAACAATCTGACACTTATAAAAGTGTCAGCCCGAAGCGGGAAGGCTCCTTGGAGGACGCGATGGCTCACCCAGCACGCATCCGAAACAGGGATTCAACACCACGCTTGCTTTCTCTTCTTTCCAACAGCCTCTGTTGCTCATGGCAGATTTAATGGTGTGATTTACAGCTCTGGGAGACCTTTGTCAAGGCCAGTAAAATGACAAACAATAAATATATGGAGCAGTATGTTAACAGCCCGCCACACAATACCTTGTCAGTTACAGCTTGATAGCGATACATTTTAATTTTGTCTTTCATAAAAATCTTGGCATGTATGCCTCATTTGAACACAGGCTTCCAAGTCAAGTGTGTCATCCAAGTATGCAGTTTATCACCCTCTATATTTTCTGTCCTTTTCATTTAATGTCATTCCTATGGCAACAGACATCGCCCTGGAAATCATTTTCAAAACAGCTTATTTGTTGAAAGGGACCGGGTGAGGCTGAAATATGTGTTTGGCCGGGAAGAATGTCAGAGTGTGAATATGGCTTAGTTACATTAATCATATTCTTTGAGGACTTTGTGTAATCGGATACTTGGAGGAGGCGTACTGTGGGGTGGGATTTGACATCCCCAGCCCACCCCCGGCTTTATACGGGTTTGTGTTTCATAAGGATAAAAATAAGAGAAGCGAATTTGCAGCGCACACTTGCTGCGAACGCAGCCCGGGGTACCTGTTCGCGGGGTGGGGTGGATGCGCGGGTTGCAGCTCCGCTGTCGATGCTGAGCTGCCGTCACTCTGGAGCTGGTTCTACAAACCCAGATTTATCCACCCGTCATTTGTGCGGCACACCCTCACCGAGCACCTTCTGTGTAATGGGCCTTATGCTGAGCTAAATGGTCAATGTAACAACGCAGGTCTTTGCTCCCCTGCAGGGTGCAGGGCAGGAGCCTAGACCTGAGCGGGGAGGACAAATCTTCAACAAGGAAACGAGCACGTTTTCTAAGTTCTCCAGGGACAGGGGCTGGGGCAGGGATTCTTGGGAGGGCGGCGTACTGAAGCCTCAATCAACCAGCCTTACAGGGGCTTAGGAGGAGGGATGGATGGTGTCGAGGGCAGGGGACGAAGCGAAGCAAAGCTGAGTCCAGCCTCGGCTTGATCGCAGGGGGACAGTGGGGTGTTTGTGGTCCCCAGAGCCAGCCCGCCGTGAGGCACTGCACCGGGGCTCAGCTTCGGGGCTCGGTCATGGTCAGTCACGGGTGCTGGCTCCCTCAAGTTGAAGGAGAATTTTTTAATCAAGGTACCCAAAGTGCAAGCCATAAAAGACTGACTAATTTGATGTCATTAGAATTAAAACTTCTATTAAAAAACTCACGTTGAACCAAGCGAAAAGACGGGCCGGGGACTATGAGAAGATTGTTGCAATGTGTATAACCGACAAGGAATAAGTATCTAAAAACCATAAAGAACAAAGGATGTTACCGGGTGATAGACAGGGGAAGAAATGGGAATAACCAGTAAACACATAAAGATCCATTAGTAGGACAATTAATGAATATATTGTTGAATATTCATATAATAGAATATTATATATACAATAGTTAAATAAATTAGTGATATAGTGATCTTCAGAAAACATAGCGTGTCATGGCTTCTCTGGGAAGGTTCCCGTGACAGCTCTAGGGCTTCGCTCCCCATCAGAGATGCTCACCATGCTACCTGTTCTGTGTTCGATTTAAACCCAACTTCCAGGGGAAAAGATCTGATTAGCCTATGTTGTACCACATGACTTCCCATAGTCAATGGATTGGGACATGTGACAGTTAGTTTCTCCAGGATCACAGGAAGTGAGAGAGGTCAATTGCATAAAAGAAGGAGTGGATCCAAACAAGCTACGTCCACTAACACTTGGTGTCGCGTCCTCCAGGAGGCCCTCCCCGAATCCCCAGTTTAACTTTGGGTTCATGGCTGTTCTCAGCACTCAGTCTACTTTTCTTCCAAGTTTAAAATTAAAAACTGGATTGATTTAATGCAGAGAAAAAGGAACCCTCATACACTGCTGGTGGGACTGCAAATTGGTACAGCCGCTATGGAAAACAGTATGGAGGTTCCTCAAAACACTAAGAATTGATCTATGATATGATCCAGCAATCCCTCTACTGGGTATTTACCCCAAAGACTTGAAAACCCATATCCGAAAAGATATTTGCACACCGATGTTCATAGCAGCATTATTCACAGTGGCCAGGACATGGAAGCAACTGAAGTGTCCTACGATAGATGGTTGGCTAAAGAAGCTGTGGTACATATATACAACGGAATATGACTCAGACATTAGAAGAGATGAAATACTGCCATTTGTGACCCCATTTACCCCGTCTACCTACCCCCTCCTCCCCCACCCCACTAGTAACAACTAGTCTATAGTCTATGCCCATGAGTCTCTGTTTGTTTGTCCTGCTCGTTTGTTGCTTTTAGGTTTATATCCCACATATAAGTGATATCATGTGATTTTCAACTTTCTCTGTCTAGCTTATTTCGCTTAGCATGATTATCTCGAGGTCCATCCATGTTGTCACAAAACAGGTAGCATGGATGGCGAGCGTCTCTGATGGGGAGCGAAGCCCTAGAGCTGTCATGGGAACCTTCCCAGAGAAGCCATGACACGCTACGTTTTCTGAAGATCACTATGTCACTATCTCCCGTCCTGCCTGCTCGGCTTCAGCTCCCACTGAGATGTAGGGTCTGCACTCCGTCCCCTTGAATCTGCGTGGCTTTGAGGTGATGGTAAAAATGATGCTCTGTGACTTCTGAGGCTGGGCCCGAAGAGGCAACGTGACATCTACCTGGTTCTCGTGGGTACTCGGAACGCGGCCACCGTGAAACCTCACGACTTGTCTCCAACAACCCTCTACGTTCCTGGCTCATGGCCACACCGCAGAGACGCTCAGGCGGCCATGGAGGGGGACCGAGGTACACAACCCCCCGAGCCCTAGCTGATGGCTGTCACCAGCTCACCACCAGGTGGGTGAGCCATCTGGACCACATGAACCAGAGACTTCGACTCCCTCTGATCCTCACCCAAACATAAGCAAACTGAATGATTGTTATTTTACACACCATCAAGTTTGGAGGCATTTTATTTCCCACTGATGACTACTAGAACAGCCACCCTGATTCACCTTTGTTCCATGGCCTGGCTCTTTGGCTCTTTATAATTCTATAGTCTATTCAGTATCCTTTTAATTAATTGACTCTTACCTAAATGAACCAACATTTCTTTTACTCGTAACTAAAGGACATTGACATATAGCCCCTGGCCAGGGATGGGGAGAGACATATCCACCTGAGAGGTGACACGGCATCTAAGGCCTCGCGTTCAGGAAGAGCCTGAGACTTTTAAGGGAATTAGAACAGTTCGTGAGGCTGGGGTGTGGTGAGCGATGGGGAATGTGGCTCAGTGAGGCCTGAGAGGGAGAGAAATTAGCACTAATTAGCTACCTGTGCAAACTGCTCGGTAAGACATCCCCTTCATCCGCTCATAAACCATAAGAAGGAAGTGCTGTAGTTAGCAACCCACGCACATGTCCCGTTTAAAGGAAAATGAGATTGAGGCTCAGGGACCGCTATTAAGTGCTGATCTTAAACTTGACCCCGCTCTATCTCTCTCTAAAGCTTGTCCTCCTGACACATCCATTGTGTGGCCCAAGAGAAGATTTATAACTTAGACAACAAAGCGTTGGGAGCATAATAAAGGGGAAGTGAATGGATGAATAAGCAGCCCAGTTGGGAAGACCCAATAATATTATGGAGCCATAAAGCTCATTTTACAAGAAAAAAAAAAAAGAGACCCAAACATGGCATATGACCGTCCTTAAGGCATAGGGGGAAAAAGTATGGACAGATGTGGGGAGTTCGGATCCTACTACTGTGAGGTGTGTCATCTCGGACATGTCAGGTGACCCCCCTCAGAATTCATTTCTTTTTCATCTCGAAAATGAAGGCGACAATACTCTCATCTCCACTGTAAGATCTGACGATGATACTTGTCAATTGGGTAGCACTTAGTAGACATCAAAATCATAATGGATAATCCTACACATTAACCATCACCGATAATCCTGGACAGTCCGAATAATTATAGTCCTGCTCCAGGTCGCACAGACAGAAACTCAAACGAGGAGGACGAAAGAAAAGGAGGGAGAAAAGGAAGGAAACGCGGCAGAATGGGAGGAAGGGACACGGGAAAGAAGAGATGACTGGAGGGAGAGAATGGAAACAGGAACCAGCACCACCAAAAAGTCAAACCTCGTGCTGGACAGTTTTTAGGCACCCAGGCAGAAAGCTGCTCCGTAGCCCGAAGCAATGCCTTGGGTCACCCCCTGTGGGAGGGGTGCTGGCCTCGGGCAGTCACGCCCGGCGAGCTGGTAAAGGTTCAGATGGAAGGATCATGCTCAGGATCAGAGCGTCTGTAACTCCCACGAAACCAGTCCCCGAGCGAACCTCGTCCTTCCTCTACCTTAGTCAGGTGCCACCAGCTCACCGAATTTTCGGTCACCGGGGGGCTCAGCCAACCAGGTGGCTGCGCTGCCCCTTGGTGTTCACTAGTGGGGGAGCCGCAGAAGGAACAGGAGGAGGCAGTGGGAGGACATTCGCCAAGGGCAAGCAATGGGCAACGGGCAGAGCGGCCAGCATTTCTAGGACTGGTTTCTAGACGAGGCAGAAAGGTGGATCAAACGGAAGGTCTTTCGTAAAAGGGAGGTGGATCCGCGTTGTGATAACTCAGAAGACGGGTAACTTGGGGGAAGCCTGCTTTCTGGCTCCTGGCCATCATTCTATCCTCGGTGGCCTTATTGAAAATTCCTGCCATCCTGCCCTCTGGGCTCGCTCTGCCCACGTCAAGGCAGAGCAATGCTCTCCTAAGAAAATGGCATAGTAATTCAGAGCATATGGTCGAAAATATTGTTTGCAATGGCTCGTGGGCTTATGATATTTAATTTAAAATAGATTTTCCTAAATAAAAAGAGACTTTATACAGATGGCCATTAAAAGCAAACCGTTTTCGCTGCACGGCATTGTTAAAATAGAATGTTTTTAAAGCATTTTATAGCCCCTTGGCCCTTTGGCGAAAATGGAATGTTCCGAAAAGATGGAGGCTTGGCACCAGGACAAGACGGTCCCGGCGCGACTGTCACCAGCCCCGTCCTGCTGGCCATTTTCATCTCCGTGAGCTCGATTTTCTTTTGTGTCGAACGTTTTCCTTGACTCCCGAAGTTTCGCTCAGATCTGAGCAAGGACGACTCTCGAGACGGAGCGGCCGCAGTGATGGGAGCGAACGCTTCATGATGTCATTTCTCGTTAAATGTGAACAGACTTTCCACAGCAAACATCCAGCAAGGAGGGCCAGGTGTCTGCCTGCTTTCCACGTCTCCGTCAGTGGGAGTGTGTGGGGTTTTCCTTTTCTCATTCTCTCTTTCTTTTGGGGAGGGGGGGTCTTCTTTTAACAGAAAGGGGGCCTGGTATTTTAAAGGCCCGGAGGTTGACATACACACGGGATACGGCTGGTGCACACAGAGTGTGTCGAGGTCACGGCGTGCTCCCCTCGGTAGTGGAGGCTGCTCGGCGTGTCTACAAAATGAAAACCCTTCCAGATGCATCTCCCTGAGGACCGTCCCACGAATTACATCAGTCCGGCCTGTTCCCTTCAGCCGATTCGCTTTAAATCTCAGACGATGGGCTCACGAAGCCGCTTAGCCGCGAAGAAGAACCCATAGGGTTGACTTACGGGCACCCGCTCAGAGTGAGGACACCCTGGGCGGCCGTGCGGCCACCGTCCCGCCCTCCTCCGGGAGCCAGCGACAGAGTCGTCCCCTCTGGAATACGATCGGGACGGGGATCAGACCTCGGGGGCGGATCTGCTGGGTTTGTTTTTATGATGCCATGTCAGTCGCGAAGGACTTTTGTGGGAGAAGCTGATACTTGAGAAATGGTTTCGTGTGAGTTTCCGGAGAGAGAAGAAAGCTGATCGCAGTTTCTAGATGGTCAGTAACCTTTTCTTCCGAGTGGCCTCAGAGGAGCAGCCCACTTCCGGAGGGGGCTCAGGGACGTCCGGGCACCCTTGGCTGAGATGAGGAAGGCACTGGCCGTGGCCCGGTGTGTTTTTCTAGTTCACTAACCTTTAACAACAGCCGTAATCAGTTGGGCTTTACGAAGTGGGGGTTGAAGGGGATGGGAGTTACGTTACACCTCGCACAGGCTCAGGGAAAAGGGCTCCAGGCCGGACACACCTTCCTGCCCGGTGGCTTTCTGTACCTTTGTTGGAAGGGATATAAACAAAGCTTAGGTGAACACACGGAGCAACCCTGCCGTCCCACGGGGCAGCTTTAGAGGGGACGCTGTCTCTTTTGTCCAAGGAATGAGGGATTCGGTTTGCAGGCAGCTAGAGGACTGCAAGCCTGCCTTCGGGGAGCTTTTGGGGACAGTTATTTACCTGGTCTGCACCTGGATATCAGTTACTCAGCTGAGTGCAAACCTGCCAGAGCTTGAAAGAGCCAGAATCTGTTCCTGGCAGAATTAAAGGAACTAGAAAACACCTTTGCAATTCAACTCCAGAAAATTCTTCACAGAGGTTATCAGTGAGCACGCGCTCTGGTGAACAGGAAGGTAAATATTGATTTGTCAAGTGGCTACCTCAGTGGCTGCCTTTGAGTGAACTCGTGGGGACTGACCCCTCTTAAGCAGGTATAAAAATGAAAGGGAAAAAAGAGGCTAAGGTTCGTTTCTGGTTAAAATGACTTTTCTTCCTGTTTATAAAAAGCACTACATATTCAGTACAGATAAATGAGGAAATATAGAGGCTAGAGATGGGTAAACCAAAAGCATCCAGCTTTAGCTGCTGTTAAGTGTGGCATACAACATTTCACATTTGAAAAATCCTATACGGTCTCTCACAGAAGTCAGGGCAGTGTGCGCATGCTAGTTTATAATCTACTTTTGTTGCTTTTGAGTCTTTATTGGCTCCTATTCGAGATTGTTCAGTTTGCATCGACATCATTTTTAATGATGGCCTAGTATCATACGCCACGGGTGAATGAAAGCTTAATTTAATTAATCCGTTATTTTTCAAACATTCAGGCAGCTTCCGACGTTTTGGTGTGTTGTAAACTGCTTCGGTGAGCCACCTCCCAGGTAAATATTTCCATTAAAGTGTTGTTGTCGTGGCTCAAATGCGATGACTTGGTGATGCTTTCGAAAGTTTTCTGAGAACTAAAATCAAGGCGAAGAGCTGGCACGAGCTCGTGAGGCAGTGGTCTCTCAAGCTGGCTAAACAAGAGACGTGAATCGAGTTTCCTAACAGGTGTGACCGAAATCGCTAGTAAAATAGGCAATGTTAAAAGAAATTCTGTAAAAATACCAGGCATTGAACCAAATTGCACAGGGCCGCCAACAACCTGCTAGCTGTCTGCCATCTCTAATTTTCAAGCATGCTATTCTAGGAGCCTCTGTTTGTATGACACATAAGTGCATGTGGCATCTTCCTGGGTTATTTGGACCAAATACTATAATTCTTTACGCTCAGCAGGCTGTTTTAGGGATTACGAGAAAACCTGGTTCGAATGGTGATATAGATCTGGGGGCGGAGGGTGTTGAAATGATAGTGGTCGAGGGCCAAATGCTAGGACAGGGCGCATCCAAGCTGTCCTTAGTGAACTCGAGATGTATGATTTGGTAAAAATAATCTTAAACTCTGCTTTCAAGGAGAATGTTTATAAGTAGCACGGACAACAATGAAGACAGCCGCACACAGCCCCAGGGATGGAGGACAAACACGAGGCACTGCGGTCACCACCGCCCCTCCCAGGCCCTCGTGTGCCGGGCATGATAAGCCCTCAGACCTCTCCCCCGTGGGTCCACGCAGCCTTGGACCGCTCTGCCGGGGCCTCAGGCGACCATGGCCAACCCACTGGAATCGGCCCTTGAGGGGGAAACGTATTTTTATCGCTGGCCAAGGCAGGGATGTGTTGGAGGGAGGGGGTGGGCTCAGCTTGGGCGGAGAGTGACAGGTGGCTGCCTGGGCCGATGGAGCTGAGAGAGAGAGAAGGGGGCTCCGTGGGGGACGCTGAGAACCCGTCCTTGGGACAACCCCAGGCGGCTTGCTCTCCTTCGTGCCATCTGGCTTTTCCCGAAGCCTTCCGTCGCCTCCCCACCAAGACAAGAGGCGCAGGTGACCCAACGTGGCGGAACGTGAGCCCGCGTTTCCATGTAGGGACCCTTCAATTAGTCAACGTTTGTCCAATGCCTTTTGGCTTAACTTGGTTTCCCCAAGAACGAAGAACCAGGACAAGGGTTTGGGGGCAGCTGACTTGTCATGGGGCCTGAGTTCAGGGCACCTTGGTGAGCGACGGGAAAGAATGACGCACGAAAGCGGGTCTCATCGGGATGGCTGCCTCCATGGGCTCGATTCCCCCAGGAGCCTCTGAGGAGCTTCTGGAATGTTCCTCAGACTTATCTACTGAGGGACCGAAGAGGGGAGTACTTATCCATCCCCCTCAACCCCCATAGGTCAAAGATGGCCCCGTGTGACCGCCAAGTGGGTCCCTGCAGGCTGATCTGAAACAGAAGGTGACAGATACACGATGCGGCCCCGCCCGGGGCCCTGTCAGATTTCCTGCCTACGGGGCAGGTCGCTACAGCTCTGGCTGGACTAAGATAAAGGCCAGGAGAACGTCAGGGGGTGCCATGGGAGGTGCGCGACACATGGCCTCTGCAGCAGCCCCGGGCTGGTTGCCCAGCCTGTCACCCACAATGGCGCCTGGCTGGGCCTGACTGATCTGTCCAAGGAGAGGGCGGTGCCAGGCTGCATCCTCCTCAGAGAGCCCGAGGTTACCTGGCCCACCCGCTGTGAGCGCAGCGTTCGCGAACTGCCCCCTCGGCCTCCTCCGGGGGCTGTGACAGTGTTCTAGTGTCTTCTGTGGACGTGGGACGGGGTAAAGAGCCGGCGATGGGCCTGCTACAAGGCAGACGCTCACTGTCCTGAACCGCAGCCGACTGGGAAGAGAAACAGCAAGGCGCTGCCTCAAAGGCTTCGAGCCCCGCAGACGGGGCTTGCTCTACAAGAAAAACTGGGTCCCCCTGCCCCTCCCCGCCCCCACTCTATAGTATGCAAACCAGACGCCTTTGGATACAAGTCCTTCACAGACGTGGCCACTCATTTTTGCAAATTTTCAAAATCTGTTGCTAATTTTAAAATTGGGATGACCTCACATAAATAAATACCAAGATTACTGTTTTCTCTTTCGAAATAAAATAAAATCAAACCTGTCCAGGATCTGTGGCTACGCACTGAGGCTGTGTGGCAGCCAGTCTCTTAAATAGGCCCGCACCCCCCAAGTCACTGCGGTCCCCACACTCCGTGTTGATATGCATCCCTGTTACCTGACTGGCCCCTGCAGACACTAGAGTTTGTGCCTCGTGTCTTCATTCCAGTTTCTCATTTGACTTCATCATTTAAAAGCTGTTTCCCAAATGGTTAAATAAACAGTGGAGATTTAAGTGACCTTCAGTAGTATTGCCTGGTTCTATGCTCTGAGATCTGGTCATTTTCTCCAGAAACCACTAGAATAAGACTTGGAGTGACTCCCTCTGCCTCGAGCTAAGAGGCCTCAAAACGCCGCTTCGAGAGTCTCACGACCCCTCTTACGGTATAGTAGCCGTTCCTTGCCCCCCAGTCCCACCTCCTGGCTTCTGGGTGTGAGGGGCCACAGTCTACTTGGCAGTCAGCAAACTGACAGTAGAAGTGACATGTATCACTTCTGGGCTAACGGTTTAGTTGTAGTCGTGTGACTCCCAGAGATCTCTTTCCTTGTGGCACAGTAACTGGAAACATTCGTGATGACAGCTGCCCCATCAGCCTGGGTCCAGGAGGGACAAGGATGAGAAGAGCCCCTCCCAACCCACAGTGGACACGCAGCATGAGCAAGCATGAAGTCTGTCGCTTTGAGCCCTCGACAATTTTTCTCTATGAAAAGGCAGACAGCAAATAGTTTCAACTTTGTGGGATTTACCTCCATCACATACTCTTCTCCTTTTTAATAACGCTTAATAAAAATTATTCTTAGCTTGTGGACCACACCAAAGTAAGTTACCACGGACCACACGCTGTCGACCTATTTGAAGCGGCTGATACTTGGGGACTGTTTGCTGCCGTGGCTTACACTACGTGACACACATGGATTTCATACTCTTTCCTGGACACCAGAATGTCCAAAACAGTGCCTGCACACAGACGTGATTCTTTTCAAGTTATGGCCCTTTGGCTGTCTTTAATCTTCTCAAACTTTCAAACTCCCTACATAACATAAGTACTCATTTATAACACAGCAGAAAATAACCCATGCCCACACAACTATGGTTATTTTTTATGAGACCGCGTATCATATTGACTTGTGAGGTCATATAGATATAGATAATAGATACAGATACAGATATAGATATTTGTACCCTTGTTTCCACTGAACGCTAAGTCCTTAAATTTTTTTCTTACTATAAATTCTTTTAAACGTGATTTTAAAAAGCCGTACATTATTATATCGAAGAAATAGCTGCCTTATTGGTGAATATAGTTTCCAATTCTTTCTTATCATTCAATCATTAACAAATATGAATTCCGTGCCTCGCATGAAGCAGATTATACTCTGGAACGTGGGGACAAAGAGGCGACAAGATAGACAAAAGTCTCTGCCTTCGTGGGATCTCCATTCTCTGGAGGAGGACACACAGATAACCTCAGAAGAAATCGCGTATATCGAAATTCCAGAGAGTACCATCTGCTGTGACGGGGAATCCAGCACGTCAGGGGAGACAGAGCGCAGATGAAACCTTAGGAACAACCTCTCTGAGTACGTGACACCCCAACGATGAGAAAGAATGAGCCTTCACGGAGGCAAAGTGAGTCTGGCACGTTCTGAGACCAGGAAGTCCAAAATGGCTGGAGGCAAATGAAGAATTAACAAGGAGGTAAACGGTAACAGAGGCCGAGCTCCGACGGGCACGCTAGGCCATGAGAAAGCTGTATCGATGGAAAGATGGAGAGCCCGCACGTGGAGGAATGGCATCGTCTGATTTAGCGTAACGCGTGCGCACACACACACACACACACACACACACACACACACTGGTGACTGGGTGGAGAATTGACAGTTGGCAAGAAATGATTGACAGTGGGAAGGGCAAGCGTAGAAGCTGTGGGAGCGGGGGTGGGGGAGGTGATTGTAGAAGC
>NW_011888832.1:4616442-4617528 GCF_000151845.1 Pteropus vampyrus
TCTGTGGTTTTGTCAAGGAAAGTGGCGAGAATCACTGGGGTCAGAGTAAACACGAAAGGCGGAGGCTCAGGACTTGCCGATGGAGCAGACGCGGGGTGGGAGTAGGTGGAGGGAGTCCAAGATGGCATCTCGGGTGTTAGGGCCAGCAATGGGAGTAAGGGAGTCGGGTACATGATAACAAATACGCTTTGTAGTCTCGGCGGCTTGAGAAACAGGTGTTTGTCTCTTATTCAGGCAAAGCCCGCTGTGGGTTAGGACTGACTCTGGGCTTCTGGATTTCTCCAAGGTGTGATGCTGCCATGTCAATGCATGTCTTTTAAGGTGCCAGGAGGGAAAGAGAGAGGTGCCCCAGGCTGTAACTTCTTTGTCTTGGAACTGACTCAGGTGACTTTTGCTTAGAGTCCATTCGCCGGAATGAATCACCTTGTCCTAAACCAACCATGTACGAGGCTGGATGTAGGCCACACGTACATTTTGTGGGTGCCATCTTGGCCACACTAGCTTTTGGCATGGGGAACTAGATGAATGATGTTTCTGTAGGTTCGTTGCAAACCAGAGTTTTGGGGAAAAGACAATAGTTTTCATCTAAAAAAAGAAACAGGCAAGACCAGTGGAAATATATGAAAAATAAGACCAGTGAGAAGGACTTCCCCACCAAATATGGAAATGTATTACAAATCTAAAATAATTACCATGGGCGGTTTCAAAAGAATGAAAGAGAAAACCTTAAAATAGATCTTATATATATAAACTCTCAATGTATGATGGAAAAGCAGCCTCATGGGATACCTGTGCCACTATTTATACCACGACTAAGACAAATTACAGGTGGGTTCGAGGGTTGAACGAAAAACAAAATACTTATTTAAAAAATGATCTTGAGCTTATTAAATTAAAAAAGCCATTATTTGAATTATTCGAAATAAACAAGGAATTCCTGAGCAAAAAAAAACAGTAGAAAAAAAGAAAAATAGGAAAAAAGAGAGAGAGAAAAAAAAGGAGGGACAAGCAATAGTGGAAATCATGAGAGAAAAGACTAATACATCGGAGAATATTTTTTAAATTTTTTGTCAGTGAGCAATACAA
>NW_011888832.1:4618188-4620211 GCF_000151845.1 Pteropus vampyrus
TTAAAAGAAGTGAAGAGAGTTTGGGATGTTTCCGTTCTGCGTAAAATCACAGAAAAACGTTCATACCGTTGAACTCCGTTAATTCCACTGACACAGATTATCTTAAAGAAATAATCAAATGTATAGTTCAAGTTCGTGTGTAAGATGTTCATTGCAGTGTAGCGTACAAGAGTGAAACTTAGAAAAAGCATCACTATACTGCAAAACAGGAAAAGGCATTTCTTTTTTAAATATGATGACAATTTTAAAAAATGGAATATAAGCATCCATTAAATAGCATGCTTTCCAGAAATACTTTTAAACTGAGATAATTATCACAATATGATGTTCCATGTCAATCCAGAATAAAACAGCTTTAGAGATATAACTGGGTCCCATTTTTAAATATATTCATAGGCAAATAAAAACATCTAGAAAAGAAAATGGATGATAAATATGAAAATAATAGTAGTAGTTATCTCGGAGGGATTTTTATTTTTCTTCTCCACATTCTCCTATTTTAAATAATGAATACTAAATAATTATAATGAATGTTAGTAATATAAATAGAAAAATAACAACGGTTATATACTCTGAAACTACGACCTTCGGGCCTTCAGCTTTGGCCGAACCCGCAAAATCACTCGGAGCGGGAGGTTCCTTGCCCGAGACCCACCCCTGGTCCAGGCCTCCCCTCTGAGCAGCCTCCGTAGACCACAGCGTGTCCAGCTGTAAGTTACAGGTTAACTCCCACGGGGCCAGCACTGGGCCCGCTCACCAGTGCGATTTACGGCAAAGGGGTCCTGAAACTCAACACACCCTCTGAAACGTGAGAGGTGAAGAGAGAGCAGAAAAGCTGCCTGGATTTTGTTTGTCTTACAGGAGAAGATTTGTCATTCCGGTCAGGAAGAAGTCACCCGTCATCGTGGGCAGTTAACCCGCGAGGGTATCTTTCTCTGCCTCTGCCCAAAGTCACTCAGATGCCCTCCAGTCTTCCTCCGACCCGAGGCCGCAGAAGACTGACAGGGCAAACGTGGCTGACTCTACACACACCCACCCCGCTCCCCAGCCTGTCTTCACGCTCCTCTTGTCAACACCCTGACTTTGGTTGGGGTCCAGCTCTAGTCCTGACGGCCATTCCAGCCCTACTCGGCAAATATTCTTTTGGCAAACTTCCTTGCAGCTGGAAGTAGACCCACATAGGAGTCTAGCTTTTCAAGGAAAAGTTTCCTCGTAAGATAAAAAGACAGAGCCTCGTGAGGAAACAGCCTTTTGCCTCTGCCACCCTCTCCCACTGGGAGGCTAGCTGGTGCCCGGAGCCATGGGACCGTAAGAGAACACGTAAGAGAATTCATTGGAAGCCTATCGAATGCTAGGGCACCGTTCAGCTACTGAGCCAGCTCTAAAGGGTCTGTCCACAAATTCATAAATTCCTTGAGATATTAAGCTTTTGATGGGTCAGGTAGGGGTTTGGTTTGGTTTGGTTTGGTTTTACTTGCAGCTAAATGCCTTTTAATTAGCTATAATGAGGCTTTAGCGGTGGCCTTGATTTGCTCATGGTCTTGTTCTTAACTCCCCAAATATGTGACTTGTGGCTATTTATGACAACTGTAATGGGGTTTCCTACACATTTTTGTGTTCTTGCAAACTAACGCGGTGAGCGAAGAAGGCCGTGCCACCCGATGGTCACCTGTGAGATGAGGCCTATGTCAGTCATATCGTTCAAACTCTCTGACGCTCCAGACTTCCATCATTTCTCTTGTCCAGGTGTTGACCATTTTTGATTAACTTCTCTGGTGTCCGGTGTTCTGATTCTGTTCCCTGGATCTACTCTTTGGGAAAAGTGCCATGTTTAGAAATATCTCCCAGTGTTTCTTACAAAGATTTCTGTTTTATTACCTTAATTCCTTGGTTTGCACCGTCATAGCTAGCAGGCAACCCGTGGAAAATTTATTCTTATCTAAGACACATCTATCAGTGTCTTGTCACGAACTTCTTAGTGAGAATTTACCTTATCCCATGAGAGCCGATCTAATAGAATTTT
>NW_011888832.1:4620261-4637932 GCF_000151845.1 Pteropus vampyrus
AAAAAAAGGAGGGACAAGCAATAGTGGAAATCATGAGAGAAAAGACTAATACATCGGAGAATATTTTTTAAATTTTTTGTCAGTGAGCAATACAAACACAATTAAAAGGCAAATGACAAACCGGAAATGATACTTTAAAAATTTCAGACGAAGGGTTAACAATCTTAATCTAGAGACAATTAGAATATGTGATACCACCAGCACACTTATTTTTCATGGTGAAAGATAAGGTAATGCATACTAGAAACACAAATAACTAAGAAAGACCATGGGATTGCAACATAAAATCATAATTTTGCCCACGAAATTGTCAGATAGTTTAAGCGTTATGGGTCAATGCTGGCAAGACTTTACTGAGAACGATGCGGACACATCCTGCTGGAAGAAGTATGAGTTGGTACTAACTTCCTGGGAAGCAAGTCGTAATATGTGATCGACCCTGAGACTTGAAGATGCTGGAGCTAACGTACCACGCCTGGTGATTATACGTGTAATATTCATTTATCTGTATAACAGGGATGTACTCCACTGTATGTAAATTTTAATCTTAATTTAAATTATGCCTCGTTTAAAAGAAGTGAAGAGAGTTTGGGATGTTTACATTCTGCGTAAAATCACAGAAAAACGTTCATACCGTTGAACTCCGTTAATTCCACTGACACAGATTATCTTAAAGAAATAATCAAATGTATAGTTCAAGTTCGTGTGTATGATGTTCACTGCAGTGTAACGTACAAGAGTGAAACTTAGAAAAAGCATCACTATACTGCAAAACAGGAAAAGGCATTTCTTTTTTAAATATGATGACAATTTTAAAAAATGGAATATAAGCATCCATTAAATAGCATGCTTTCCAGAAATACTTTTAAACTGAGATAATTATCACAATATGATGTTCCATGTCAATCCAGAATGAAACAGCTTTAGAGATATAACTGGGTCCCATTTTTAAATATATTCATAGGCAAATAAAAACATCTAGAAAAGAAAATGGATGATAAATATGAAAATAATAGTAGTAGTTATCTCGGAGGGATTTTTATTTTTCTTCTCCACATTCTCCTATTTTAAATAATGAATACTAAATAATTATAATGAATGTTAGTAATATAAATAGAAAAATAACAACGGTTATATACTCTGAAACTACGACCTTCGGGCCTTCAGCTTTGGCCGAACCCGCAAAATCACTCGGAGCGGGAGGTTCCTTGCCCGAGACCCACCCCTGGTCCAGGCCTCCCCTCTGAGCAGCCTCCGTAGACCACAGTGTGTCCAGCTGTAAGTCACAGGTTAACTCCCACGGGGCCAGCACTGGGCCCGCTCACCAGTGCGATTTACAGCAAAGGGGTCCTGAAACTCAACACGCCCTCTGAAACGTGAGAGGTGAAGAGAGAGCAGAAAAGCTGCCTGGATTTTGTTTGTCTTACAGGAGAAGATTTGTCATTCCGATCAGGAAGAAGTCACCCGTCGTCGTGGGCAGTTAACCCGCGAGGGTATCTTTCTCTGCCTCTGCCCAAAGTCACTCAGATGCCCTCCAGTCTTCCTCCGACCCGAGGCCGCAGAAGACTGACAGGGCAAACGTGGCTGACTCTACACACACCCACCCCGCTCCCCAGCCTGTCTTCACGCTCCTCTTGTCAACACCCTGACTTTGGTTGGGGTCCAGCTCTAGTCCTGAGGGCCATTCCAGCTCTCCTCGGCAAATATTCTTTTGGCAAACTTCCTTGCAGCTGGAAGTAGACCCACATAGGAGTCTAGCTTTTCAAGGAAAAGTTTCCTCGTAAGATAAAAAGACAGAGCCTCGTGAGGAAACAGCCTTTTGCCTCTGCCACCCTCTCCCACTGGGAGGCTAGCTGGTGCCCGGAGCGATGGGACCGTAAGAGAACACGTAAGAGAATTCACTGGAAGCCTATCGAATGCTAGGGTACCGTTCAGCTACTGAGCCAGCTCTAAAGGGTCTGTCCACAAATTCATAAATTCCTTGAGATATTAAGCTTTTGATGGGTCAGGTAGGGGTTTGGTTTGAATTGTGGTTTGGTTTTACTTGCAGCTAAATGCCTTTTAATTAGCTATAATGAGGCTTTAGCGGTGGCCTGATTTGCTCATGTCTGTCTAACTCCCCAAATATGTGACTGTGGCTATTTATGACAACTGTAATGGGGTTCATACACATTTTTGTGTCTTGCAAACTAACGCGGTGAGCGAAGAAGGCCGTGCCACGTGATGGTCACCTGTGAGATGAGGCATATGTCAGTCATATCGTTCAAACTCTCTGACGCTCCAGACTTCCATCATTTCTCTTGTCCAGGTGTTGACCATTTTTGATTAACTTCTCTGGTGTCCGGTGTTCTGATTCTGTTCCCTGGATCTACTCTTTGGGAAAAGTGCCATGTTTAGAAATATCTCCCAGTGTTTCTTACAAAGATTTCTGTTTTATTACCTTAATTCCTTGGTTTGTACTGTCATAGCTAGCAGGCAACCCGTGGAAAATTTATTCTTATCTAAGACACATCTATCAGTGTCTTGTCACGAACTTCTTAGTGAGAATTTACCTTATCCCATGAGAGCCGATCTAATAGAATTTTTGGCCAGGTGGTTTAAAATTTTAAAACCTCTCTGACACCCACGTAAAGGACTGCCCCTTTTGTCAGCGTATAAACTAAGCTTACATTACACCCATAAGGTTACAAACAGACACACGTGCCCCAAAACTTCCACATGATCTCGACTCAAATACAGGTAAAAAAGAACCCTTAAAATCATAACCCGTCTAAAGAGTTTAGTGCAGTGTGGACACGCACCCCAGTTACCAGCTACCATGGCCCAGACCCAGCATTCCCACTGACACGTCGTGAGGTGTCCTGTACCCAAACACTGCCAGGAGCCTGGCGAACGCACAGTGCTCAGGGTACCAGGACTTTGGGCCTCTTCCTCTTCCTGCCATGAAGTCATTCTGATTTTGAGAGAGTCCTTTTCCCAATCTGCACCTTATTAAATTATTTTTATTTATAAAAGGGTGATCTTAGAAGCTCTTCCTAAAGTAAAAATCTCCAGACTTCTTGTAGATTCTCTTGCCTAGGAACATAGGCAAGCAGAAAGAAATCTTGCCTTTCATCTGTTAAATGATGCCTAGTCTTTCACCTAATATTATTCACACGAATAATATTTGAAATGCAGTGTGTACTGAGCACTCGTTATTTGCCAGGCACTAGACCAAACAGCTTCCACGTATTATCTCATTTAATCCTTACAGTATGTAAATATTATCACTCGCATTTTGCAGATAAGGACACGGGTGTGAAGGGGGCTCCCTGACTGTGCCTGAATCACAGAAATGAGAGGACAGAGTTCAGATTCCAAAACCCAACCTCGTAACCATCACACCGCCCTATAACCATAAAGAATTTTGCATGGTTCAAACAGTATATAAAAGCTTCATTACAGAAAAGAACAGGACTCGAAAAGACCCGATTCCTGTCTAAAATCAAAACATGCATTTCAGTAAAATATCACGCTTGGTATTTCTTGGAGGGTATGATTTAGGTCCCCTTGGCACATGGCATTGTTTTTGATAAAAAGCAGACAAGAGAAAGAACAATCTGTTAAGTCTGATCATATGACTCACGTGAGACTTTTTCTGGCCCGTTACAATTTGGATGCTCACAAACTGGCGTCGCTGCATCCCGTAAACATCCCTTGTGTTCAGTATCTTGCCGCACCTCCTGGAAAGGTATTGTGTACTGTGCTGAGGACAAACACACCTACTGTCTGCAGGCTATGGTTTGGCTTTGAAATCTCTGTAATTAACACATTCGCATGTCAGGCACCGGGTATTATTGAGTTCAAAGAAACAAAGATGTATTTCATTTTTTTGCCTCCAGATGATTCATCAATCCCACTCCTCCCGCCTACAGACAGCTAAATTTCAGTTTTCTGAGGAGCTACAAAGCGTGAAGTGGCATCTACGCGTTGAGTCAGAGGACACGCACATTAAACTGTAATGCCGCCAACAGTTCGGTGTCAGCCCTCTTAAGCTGCTTTCCGGTGTAGGCCTCATTAACCGTGCTCTTTGCCCTTGAGCACTAAAAGAAAAGGACCGCCGGTGACCTCACACCAGCAGTTCCGCTTAAGTGACTGCCTGATGCACGGTTATCTCTCCAGCCCATCCGGTGCGGGGCGTGAAAACGTTTGCTCCTGTGTCGCCGGCAAGCTGGTTAACGCTCGTCAAAGCAACCGCTCGCTGCTCCCTGAGGCTGCTTCCCTGTGTTTGAATTTGCACACTCATGAAACCAGAGAGGACTCAGGTGTGTTCTTGCTGGGTCACGGGACAGCACAAACATCAGCATGGCCACTTAAAAATCACGCACGCACGTGCGCGCGCGCACACGCACGCAAACCACATGAAGAGGAAACATCATTGCACATCGAAAGGCCCAAGTTAGCTTTCCAGGTGAGTCTACACGGATTTGAAATGTCCCTAGCGATCTCCAGATAATGAGTTTAGAAGCTTCCTCGTCGATAGTTCCTTTATTTGTTCAAGTAAATACAGTCATCGATGTTTTCTTTATACGCTCAAGTAACTATATTAAGTATCTAAATATTCACTAATGATTTGGTTAAAAGAGCTATCGGCATTTTTTTCAACGTATTAAAACTACCCCTGGCTGCCTTCCTGAGTCTTGACCAATAGGTGCAGCTAATTAGGTTGAATATTCCAGATAAAGGGAAGTCCCCACCGAGAGAGATAATTCAAGCCATTCCCCAGTTTATAATAACATTGTAAAAAATGATTTCTTCGTTATGAGAGGAAGGGGCTGCTGCTCAGAGCGGGTAGGAACCAGCAGGGGATTCTTGGGTTTTGCAGAGGGACTATTTCCCACGGGCGGATCCTCAACATTTTTAAATGTTCTTTGAGGATCACGGAGTCCAATGATTCCAACTCTTCAATCATTTTTCAACCCAAGATCAAAAGTGACATTTTCAAAGAGGTACATAAAGAAAAAGAAGGAGAAATTGCTGCATTCGAGAAATCCCAAGGTCTCGCTGACTCGTACACAAATGAGTCCTGTGTATAATCGCACGTTCGTGTATAACTCTGATCCACGCCGTCTGCCAGGGAATATCTGTGGCCATCGTTAAACAGGATACGGCCCATCTCGCCTGTGGCTCTGCTGGCTTTGAGCAGCGCCCAATACATTTTTGTCCCCGGGGTAGAGACGATAAAGTGCACCTTTATTTGCTGGCTGCAAGTTGAGTGTGGAGGGCGAGTCAGGTCACCTTCTCACGCGGGTTGTTCTAAGAACGTTCCACAGAAAAGGCCACCCTGAGCTTCTCTCCTTCTGCCAGGAATATGTATTTCTATCCTCTAGACCTATGTACTCTTTGGAGACGTGATGGGGTACAGGGCTTGAGTTCTCCCTCAAGCAGCCAGCTGTATCCCAAGAAGTCCTATCTAAACCTCCCACGTTTCAAGTTGCTTTTACGCCTTGTTGAATACAAGAGCAGATGCCAGGTCACTCCACAGGTGCAGGCGAGTAACGCCTTGTCCTGAGACGCAGCGTTGCCATCTTTCTGTTCTCCATTTGAAGCAAGCCTTTCTTTACGTCCACCCCGAGTCTGCCCCACACTCTAAATCTAAGAGCAGATTGCCTTCAGCAAGTTATAGCCATAGCTGACCTTGACTGCCTACTGCACCAGTCCTGATTCTTTGGCTTAAATTTGAAGAATCTCTATTATCCGGTCCCCAATCATCTAAATCCATGCTATGTCCCCACTGATCACTTATGTTAAACCCTTGCTGCCATCTCTCTGCTTTCTTTAATATCATATTTGTCCCTACCTCTGAGCCTTTGTTCACACTGTTTCTGATCCAGGACTTCAGGTTTAGATCCACGGATGCTATTTTATCAAGTGCTGGCTATGTGCCGAGTACTGTGCTGGTCCCTTTGCTTATGGTTTATTATCTCACCTGGACAGCGTCCAAGGAGATCAAGTATGGCAGCCTCTGCTACATCAAACAGGAAATGCGGGGCCAGAGACTATACTTGTGCTAATGTGCCTCGCTTTGAATGGCCCCCTATTCAAGACCAAGGCCCTGATCCTCATGGCCACCGAGGGTGTTGACTGCTGACAGCTCACACTGTCACCCGTCCCCAGGAATTGCAAAGGGGCTGCTTTCCCTCCTTGGGGCAGCCCACATCCTGTGACTCGTTGGGACAGAGACAGAAGCCTGCCCCCATTGCCTTAACTGAGGACATTTCTGAAGGACATCCTCTGTCCAGAGCTCCCTGTGGAGTCAGCGAAGGCCTCTGAGGTAACTGCGTCAAGGCTCAACTTCTCGCTGTGCCGGGTCCTGGGGCCCTCCCCCAGCCCGGGCGTTGATTCTGACAGCGCTCTTTTCTGCACTAAGGGACAATCCTCCTGCACACAAATCTCAGAGTCCATCTCCTGGGGAAACTGACATAAGAAGGAAGGTCGCTTTATTTGCCCAAAATAAAGACCAAGTAGGCAGTAGATCTGGGATGTGAACACAACTTTGTTTCAAAGACGGTTCCTTTCTCTCTGCTGCGCCTTCTTCCATCCGAAGACCTCCCACCTTCCCTTTCTCAGACGGGCAGTAGGTCTTTATCGGGCCTCTCCGGCCTCCAGGTACCAGAAGGAAAGCCTCTGAAAGTGTGTGTAAGCACGTGGATCCAGCACGTGCATGTGTTTTATTTGTCCTGTGTCATCCTAAAAGAAGACACTGGCATTTTAAAAATCATCAGATTTCACTACAATGTACCGATTTCCAACTTCTCTCGAAAAATCAGAACGTTGTGCTAGGCCCACATCGTCACATGAGCACAGTGCCTGCAGTTGGGTAGTGGCGGCCCCTTTGGACACTTTGCAATTTGCTGCTGTCCCCAAGCAATTCCCAACACGGAGCCTCTGGACAATTGCCACTTATCATGTTGCTAGTCCATTTTAATTCTTTTAACGGAGAAATAGTTTCTATATGTGTATCCCTCCCCGCAAAGTAGGAAGACAGAAGACAGGCCTGGAAGACATAGAGCTCGCAGCAAATAAATGGAGGATGGAGGGGGAAGCTTCATTCCACCTGCTTCATGTGTAAACAGAAAAGATGTGTTACAAAAATACGTCTCACACTGGTCACTTCGATATCTTCCTGGCACCTGTGGAAGACAAATGCTGGGAACCCTTCGTCTATAAACAAGATCGAGGAATGATATTATCGGGCAGGTGTTGTCCGTGGTCTTGCGGGAAAAGCCCCAAGTTTGGAGTGCAGGACGGGAGTGTAAGGGTGGACAGGGCTCTGGTCTTGCCTCTGCCATGATGTGGACCAAACCCGAAGCCCTCCCCATCTCAGGCTCTAGGTGGAATGAGTGTCGCACTAGATGTCCAGCTGTAAAACCCGAAGATCTATGATTTATTTGCTGATTGCTCAGCATGATAAAATTTGCCAGAGTAATAAACGTACGAGGGACAGACTATGCCAGATAGTTCCTTGTCTCTCTCACAGAGTAAAAAGGAAGGTCTGCGTCGCGTACATGTCGATTGATTAAATGACAGCTCTGCAGAACTCCAAGTTCGAACTTCATTCTCAAAAGCAGAACCTCATACAGACCACAGACATCCATCAAACAAGAAAGAAAAAGCGAACAAACAGAAATACACTGGAAATAGCGGGAGCTGCGTACTGCATGGAAGAAAAGTAACCACAGCTCACAAATGGAAAATGTCGTAACAATTCTGGAGGAAAACGAGTCGAAAATGAGTTTCCTCCAGCACCGAGGTTTCTCATGAACAGAAAAAGCCCTTTGGACGTCTGGAGGGAATTGAAACTCACTACTCTGGAAAATCGATTCATCAGGATGGGAGAAAGTCACGGCTTTCTACTTGAGACCTCTCTCCCGCCCTCTGTACCCCACTCGGTTTCAGAAGAGGATGGGGGATGGCTGAGATTGATAGGAATCACCCAGAGTTTGGCTAAGCCTCTACTCCCTGTTTAGTTCCCTGTGATTTTTCTGGCATAATTGTTTCAAGAGGATTTTTCCTGAATTATTTCTTCAACCCCGTTGCTTTCTCGGTCTAGACATACGCCACACTGCAGTCTCTGTGCCATTTTCCTAAAAAAAATCAAATCCTTGGATGGCTAATAACTTTGCTGAAGCCCTAGGAAGGGAACCAGCTCCCTGCCCCTCCCCCACTCGGTTTGGGCTTCGGCGTCTTCCGAAAGCTCACATTCCTGCCCATGTCTTTCTCTGGCCCAAATCTGAGAAGAGTAGCTTAGATCCCCTCTTTCAACTGCTTCTCTTTTGGGGAACAGACTTCCCCATGCTAGCCCATCTGGAATTCTCTCCCCGACACTTGCATTTGATTCTTATTCTAGAATATTAAAACCGAGTGAAAATTTTAATGATTATTTAGCTTAACCTTCTTGTTTTATAGCTAGGGAAGCTGAGGCCCAGCAAAATCAAATTCTCCCAGAATTCCAAACGTAAGTCAACTACTTCGACCAACGATCAAACGAAGAAATAGCTCTTTGCTCCACGTGGGGAACCAGCTCTGTCCTACCCACAGCACGTGTCATCTGTGCTATGAGAGCTATACTAAGGCTTCTCCAAGGTAATTCTTTAAAGCGCACTTGATGTTTTTCCCTGCACTCTGATATTAAAATTAATGCCCACGCAACGCGGACGTCCACTGTGCATCGTGAGTGCTACGTGACCACACCTCATTGGGGTGGTGAATATACCCAGAGACCCACGAGTACAAAGCAGAGTTTGACACACTGTGAGAACTTCCTGGATGAATAGGAATTTGGGATGGGTCAAGGCACAGGGGTTTATGTGGCATGGGAGGTGGAGAGTTCGGTGGCCGGGTAGGGGAGCCGAGGGCCTTATGCTTTGTGTCGTGGGCAGTGAAATCACTGAGGACGTCTACGAAGGGAGGGACTTGGTGACTTGTTGCCGCTACTTCCACAGGAAGGCAGACCATGTGCAGAGGGGTGAAACTGGAAGCCAAGAAGACTTTTAAGGGACTCTAGCAGTGATCCAAGAAAGAGATGATGTCATAGCAGTGAGGGGCGGGGGAAGATAAAGGAAAGGATGGAGACATATTCAGGGAAGAGAAGCGGCAGGATCTGAGACGCCATTGGGTCCGGCCAGTGATTACAAAAACCAGGCAGGTGAGACGTCTGTGAGCAAGAAGCTACTTACTTGGTAATTGTCATTCAAATCATACCAGCTGCGGTACAGTTTTTATAGTTAGACTGCAAATCTGACTAATAATTCTATGCGTTCAAGCTCTACATGCTGCCTCGGCCACATTTAAACACGAACGAGTAGATGGTCTTCCTTTGACTCTTCAGTCCTCAATTTAATCACACATAAAATTTTCCAGTAGTTTCAAAATCCAAGAGTCGCCGAGGCCCAAGCCTCTTAGTTAACTTCATTGCTGTTTCCTCTTGTTCACAGGGCTACTTTTACATATAGCCTTTGAAGTGTCAGAAGTTGGTAATAATGCCACGAAAAGCATCGATCGATAGCTTGAGGACAAAAGAGTAAAGGAGGAACAATACACTAGTTTACGATTTGGGAAAATATCAGTCAATGCTATTGACAAACTAAACAATGGATCAGAGATGCAAATTCAAGTGCCTACACCGTCCAGGCCAACAACGAATGCAGTGGCGAGGGTAGCGTGGCTGCAGGAAATCGGGGCACGTGTCTAAGGGCAAGGCTTTCACCCCTCTCCAGCCTTCAGTGACCGTGCAAGAATGCTGGTCCAGGCTTACCAGATACTAGGCATTTATTTAAGGCCAGGTGAAAATTTGGCTAATATTTTTAAAACGAACAAACCAACGAACCATGCCTGAGAGACACATTCAACCCATGACCCGTCAGTTTGCAGACTCTTGCTATTCAAGGTCTGGTCCAGGGACCAGCGACATCAGCATCACCTGGGCGCTTGCCAGAAACACCGACCGACTCTCAAGCTCCGTTCCGGATTGGCTCAATCAGAATCTACGTTCTTAACAAGGTCATGGGGGATTTGTGCCCACTTTCAAGTTTGAGAAGTGCTGGCTCCAACGACCTCCTGCCCAGAGCCTAGACCGAACAGTTCCCCGTCTCTCTCCAGAGCAGACACGCAGAAGACTGTTCTGTTACCCGAGCTGAGCACGGGTTGTGCTTGGGGGAGAAGGAAGGAGACAGCATCCCTAACAGGCTCCCTTTGAGTCAATTCCAGGAGTGACACGGGATGTCTTCTGAAGTCCTCAGAACCCTGCTGAGGTGTGTCTTATGCTGGATCCGGACTAGGTTCAGGCCACTGAGGCATGTGGGTGCAAAATTTAAGGGGACACCCAAACACTCTGTAATTAAAATGCGAATACAATAATTTTTCATGCCTTATTGCGGTAACTATTAATTATTAATAAAATGACGCTTGAATGCAACAACTTTCAAAATCGAAATTAATGCCAAAAATACCCCATGACGAATAAAACATGGAAATTTTCAACTCGTCTCCCCACCTCGTTCCAGCTCTGCTTCTGTTGATGCCATTTTGAATATCTCTTTAATTCACTGCCCACTGCCTCCTGTCATTCAAACTCATCCTTCAAAAGCCACTGAACGAGATGCATAGTTTTAAACCTATCCAAAATGAACCCATTAAAAACATGTTTTTGAACTTAGAAATCTAAGGCTTTCTTCCAACTCTAGGAGAGTTTAAGACGCTCCAGCCAAACAGATGAAAGCAAGCTCAGTGAAATGTAGGTGCTGGTGTCACCTCTGGCTTAGCCAAGAGGCAGCCAGCTGCCACCCCTTGGCCCCATTATCCCCACGCCAGCCCAGGAGCTGGAGCTGCTCTAAAGGCGTGAAGAAGCATTGCTTTCATCCTCCGCTTTGGAATCCCAGTAACTTTAGAAGGGGAGATAGGCTGGCAGTGGTGCCTTGGCAAGCTGGCAGAGACAAAAATAACTGGGAAGCTGCCTTTGTGTGTCTTTCACACAGGGACTTCCTTTTCAAGGCCAGAACCTGGAAGTGCCTCGGGGTACAGGAAAGATGAAACTCGAGGTGGGAATGAATGAATGACCACTAAGCGTGTTTCACTTCCTGTCTGGGGCGTAGCAGCTGCAGAGAGCAAGAAACACTAGCTTTTCTCACCAACTCTACGCAGGCTGCAACCTGGAAGGAAGAGCTGGCAGAGTGAGCCCCAAGCCGCAGCTCCAGGAGGCAATTCCTCGCCATTCACATGGCATTTGCGTCTGCACCATCCATGCAGAATGTCTTCCAGGTTCTCCCATTGTTACCTGGCTTCGTGAGCAGGCAGGCGGGGTGCGGGATGAACCAGGCGGGATACGGCATCAGAGAGTCTGCACCGTCCCCAGCCCTCGTCCTTGCAGGATGGGTGTGAGGTTACGCTTATGAAATTCCTTAATATGTGACTTAGTGTGGAATCTGAAACCTAAGAAGTGACAACAGCCCTCCTTCCCAACCAACCGTAAGATTCCAAAAACCACGGGGCCCTCTGTTCTGTCACCGGGCACTCAGCAGAAACTTACATTTGCATGGTACACGTAACAATGTTTCAGAGCACTTTCTCTCCAGACCGCGATACGGTGTCCCCACCAGCGTTCCAGTGAGTTAGGCAAGGCAAGAGTTACCATCACTATTCGTACACGTAAAAACCAGAACAACCGGTAGAGAACGGGTCTTCTGGCTTTGAAGCCAATAATATTTCCACGCTGCCCTCTCTGTTTGGCAAATAATGGGGACTCCATAAATGTTCGTTGACGATACAATTTTGGGGACATCGATATACGGATGCCTGCATACATTACACATGTGCACATGATTTCGCGAGTCAATGACATAGAGAATGAGCGTCTGTTCACGTCAGTTTTAGCGAAGCATTAACGCTTAGCGCACACAATCCCTGACAGCCACCACCAGGGCAGTCCCTCGGGGATGGTTTTGTCCTGAGTTCGCCAGAGTCACCTCACTTCTGCCTGAGCAGTCAGAGCTTCCGGAGTTCATCTTTCACAAACACGTTACAAATCCCGAAGCCGCTCCACGGGTCAGCGCCGAATTTAAGGAGCTACATATCAACTTGAATCAGACCGATTATGACTCCTCTGAACCTAACTGGCAAAACCTAACTGCGTTCATGTTTTATTAAAAGCAACTTTCGTTACACAGGCGGTGCTGTCAGAAAAATAAATTACATCTGCAAGTACTTAGGTATAAAATTTTGCAGATAACTTCCAGTCGTCGGTAATTTTATATTAGAAACCATTTTTCCAATACATGCTAAAACTTTGCTCGCCAGTATTAAACACCCTTTACCTACCACTTGCGAAATATTTATGGGGTTTGTACTATAAGCATTTTTTTCTCCTTTAGAGATTCAGTAAACCGTTTTCTGCCAACTTTATTTTTTGGCAGCATCCCTCGGCCCTTTGGAAACTATAAATGGGTTTTCATTTTATATTCCACTGTTTACTATTTCCCCTCCCCCTTAGAATAGATGCCAATCCATTTTTTAAAAAAATTAGTGGTAGGGGTTGGCTGCAAAATGAGTGGATTGTACTTGAAACTGTGACGAACGATTCAAATGACCTTTGAGACAGAGAATAAAAAAGACCCATTTCACTTTCTAATGCTGAATACAACCTGTGGATCCCCAGAGTTCCTTGTTCTTGACCGTACTCCCAATTAGCAACAATGTGATTTGGGGGCGTATTTGTCGCCACCACCATATTCCAAGTTCGAGCTTCGTATTACTTCAGGATGCTTTCGCGAGCCATGAAGACTGACTAGCAGTAGCTTAAGAAAGCAGCTCTTTGCTTCGACATCGTTTGAGATTTACAGAAGCATCGCGTGGAAGACACAGGAAGTCCCCACACATCCGTCACCGAGCATCCTCCGGTGATGCCGTCTCCCGAAACCATCATCCGTTTGTCACATGTGAGAAATTAACCTTGGTGTGATACTTTTCACTCGTCTACAGATTTCTTTTGGGTTTTCCGTTTTCCCACTAAGGTCTTTTTCTGTTCCAGGCTTCAGTCCAGGATCCACGCTGCATTTCATTTTCGTCTTCGGAATCCCCTGCCATCTGGGACGGCTACGTAGTCTTCCCTTGTCTCTTGTGATCTGAAACCCTTTGAAGAGTACGGGCCAGTTATTCTGTATAACGGTTCCCCATTTGGGTTCGTATGGTATTTCTCCATGTTTGTATTAGGGTTACACTGTACTGGGGAGAACGCCATAAGGCAAACTGCTGTGCGGCCAGGGGCATAAGATGATACGGTGTCTTAGCACAGGTGACGTCAGCCTTGGTCACGTGGACAAGGTGGCGACTGCCCGCTTCCTCCACTGTGATGTTCCCCTCTTTCCCTTTGCGATTCATAAATATTTATCTGGAGGAGCGGGGGTCGAGCTTTCGAGGCTTTGCCAATATCTTATTTCTTCTTACATTTCTGCCCGCTGATTTTAGCATTCATCTGCAGATCCTACCTGCAGCAGCCCCTGTGGCGTTCTCGTGGCGAGTTTCTATTTTCTCTCTCCTTCCTATTTATTGATGGGGATCCTTCCCTAAAGAAGAGCTGTCCTTTCTGCCTCGGATCTTTACTTATTCAATGATCTCTTTATCGGTATGAATTCCGGGGCATTCCTCCTAGATTATAGCGATCGTCTCATTATTTATTTTGTTGCTTACATTTTCCCCAGTGCCTCGGTCACTGGGAATTTTTCCAGGTCGGCTCCTGGTCTGCTAACATACCACTTCCTTTTTCCTCAGAAGCACACTATGCCCCGGGCTCATCTTGGATTTTCCGAGTCCCAGCCCTGCAGTCGACCACTTTTTTTTCTGAGGAGAATGATCCTTAGGTACGGGGAGTACTCATTGATACTGGGGTGTTACTATTTTTATGCTTTGTCGGAAGACAGAGCTCGGAAAGGTGTGTCTGTGTACGTACACTAACTCATATCCCTATGTTCATTTTTGTATCTGCCCGATCCGCCATATACGTTTGTAAAACCACGAGTTTATGCTGATCCCTCTGACTCTGACCCGGGGCTGGTCTAGCCTGTGCCACTTCCTCATTTGTAACTTCTTCCTCTGACACTGGGAGACCTGCTTCTCATCACCTACAGGATATTTACTCACCTGTCTCAACCTGGTATCCGTGCCGATTCTGCATTGCTAGCCCCGCCTGTGAAAAGCGAATTTACTAATTAGGACACAGCGCTGCCCAGCATTCTTTCTGCCTCGAGCCTTACGGTATCCAGTCAGAACGCTGACTTCCAAACTTACTTAGGTCAGCAGCTTTCTTCACTCGGTTCAGCGTTATTATCCATTTGCGACAACGTTTGATTCCTCTGTCACAGGCTGCATTCTATCTTGGGTTCCCTCCACAACCTGGTTGAGCTTCTTCTTAAATGTATATCAGGTAATGTTCCCTCTTCGGGGTGCACAGTTCTGCGGGCTTCGACAGACGCACAGAATTGTGCATCCACCACTCACGAACCAGTCCATCGCCCTCCAAGCTCCCTCCGGCCCACCACCCCCGCTCCCCATGCCTGCCAATCACCGATCTGTCTTCGGTTTCTGTGACTTTGCTTTCTCCAGAATGTCACTAAATGGACTCACACGAGACGTAGCCTTTGAGGTCGAGCCTCTCTCTCAGCAAAATGGACTTATGATACATTGCAGATTTTGTGTCAGTTCCGAGTTAGTTCCTTTTTTATTGTTCGGTAATATGCCATTGAATGGAGTTATCATACTTTGTTTATCCCCTCCCCAGCCGAAGCACACTGGCTGGTTTCTCTCTCGCAGCACGTGTTCATGCTGGGCGAGTCAGATGCCATCCGATTCACGACGGGCAGCTCAGGTCGTGTGGTAACTTGGTGGCACGTGCTTAAACTTTCAGTCTGTCCCAAAGCCCGGTCCCAGGCCATGAGCTTTGTTTCCTGAGGGTTGTAGTTATCCATGGATGATGGCAGGGCTTTGTCCCCCCAAATCCTAAGGGCCTGTGCTGAGATTCACCTACAGAGCCCTTCCCAAGGCCCCAGACAACATCCCTACCCACCACTGACACCTCAGGCACCACTGGATCTGCCGGGTCACGTGGCCTAAGTTCAGAGCAGCTCGCACAGTAGCCCAGACCTTGTTTCGGGTCCCACTCAAAACGAGCAGCTTTCAGGCTCACTTGGTGACCCACCCTGAAGAGTGATATGCCCCCTCAAATCCAAGGAGGCCTGTGAGGCATCGTGCCTCTTTCTTGGCTTTAAAAGGAACCAGATGCGGCATGTCACCCTTCCCCTTAGAAGGTCCATCCTGACGCACCCCACACCACCGGCCCCCTGGAAATTCCACCGAGGCAGAGGTACCTGAATTTTAGTTCGATTTCTTCTCCGCCCTCTAGCATGCCATGTCTTCCCAGTGAGCCCTGAGTAGTTGCTACTTCTTCCTGCTCGCTGGTGACACGGTCGGCATAGTGTCATCAAGGCGATGGACCCGCGTGACGCCTTGTGGAAGAGAAAGGCGGTCAGGACCTCTGTGAACTAGATCACGACACAGAGCTGGAGAATGACGCTCCCCCAAGGGGGGACAGTGACAGCGTCTTGCCGGCCCCGCCAGCTGGAAACGGAGTGCTTCTGGTGGGTCTTCCAGACGGAGACGGAGAAAAAGGCGCTGGCCAGACCGACGGCTACGAATCAGGCTCCACGATGCGTATTCTTTTGCTCGAGCGAGGGGAGCTGTGACCGGGGCCACCACCTGCGTAAACGCACAGCGACCCTCTGCCACTCCTCAAGGCCCGTCCGTCACCCGCACCGGCCGAGCAGGTGAAGCGGGTAGGGATGTGGTGGGAACCGCCACCACCGCCGCCATCGTCTTTGAAGTCCCCAGCGGTGGCACTGATCTCTGCGGTTCCCCCAGGAATGTGACGCAGCGTTTGGTTCACAGTTTGCCTGGTGGAAACAGTTCTGGTGCTTTCTATTTGGCCTTTCCCATCGTCATAGCCCTCGCTCCACAGGTCAGGGAACCGACGTGTGATTCTGTCAGCAAACGAGCACCTCTGTTCCCATTATGGATGCTGGACCTTGCGAGAGAAGCACGGGACGTGTTTAGAGACCCGCTGGGCCCACTGTGAATGGACTTCAGCTAAATCTCCATCGAGCACCTGGACTCCTCAGGAAAGGGACCACAATGACGTCCGGAGTCTCCCGGAATTAGCACCAGTACCAAGCCAGGGTCCACTAGTCTCTAAAGGTAATTTATACCATTAATCCTTCTCTAGAGGGACCTCTGGCCTTTCCCGGGCTAACTGGGGTAAAGAAAACGGTCACACCTCTGGAGACCGGTGGACACTGGCTTGGAGCTGACACTAATTCTGACTTCGGGTTCGCTTTATTTCTGCACCTATCACAAGACACCACCTGCCCAGTTTGAAGAGTAAATGGTGAGAGCAGAGGATGGAGCCGCCTCGGCACCGCCCCCCGCTTCCCCGGCTCTCCCCCCAGCAGGTGGGAGGGACGCGGAGCTGACGGTGGGCTCCCCTGGTCTCTTTCCATTCTGTGAAACGTGCATTTTCTGGTCTCGGCTTAATAGCGTAGCTGTGACGCACCCGGATTACACATGTGCAGCTGAGGAACGTGAAATCGGAGCCCGGCGGGACCTCCCCTGAGAAGGGCGGCCTATAAATCGTAAAACCCTTAAATGAATAGCTTAGAGGCACAGGGTTGCCTTGGGTTAGGGTTAATTGGGTCGGGTACAAAGAGTTTTATGTTCATAACTTGCTGTCTATCTAGCCTCTTCCTGATTTTCCGAAAGTTATTTTGCTCTGGGGCAAATTTGTATTTGCTTTTCTGACAACGATTGGTTTGAAGCTGAACTCTTTCTAGCTGTCGGGAACCTGGAACGGGCTCAGAATCGACCTGATTTTCTCTCTCTGATGCATCCCTTTCAGATATGTCAAAACCGAGTCTGAGGTTTCTGGTTTTTTGTTTTTGTTTTTTTTTTAAATCCTCCTCTATCTAGAAAATCGCTTCAAACTTCTCGTTTTCACTTTGCTCGTTTTAAGCCCTCATAACAGATTTGTTTTTCTTTTCTGACGTTCTCTGCTGAGACTCCAGCCTCTGTACGTCAGTGTTAAGCTAAGAACGTGAAGCCCAGTGGCTACGAGCCCAGATGTGGTGACCAGCTGGACGTGACTCCAAATGCCGGCTCTGTCGCCGCTCGAGACCAACCATTTAACCTCACCGCGCTTCACTTTCTACATCTTCAGGATGGTTCTGGCGACCAGTCACGGCTTTTGTGTAGACATCATGAAACAAAATGTACAAAGTGCCACAATGTTCCAGGTGAGTAGCCGACATACGAATAGTCGTCACGGAATACGGACAAGGGTGGTGGTCAACAGCACAGGCGCTGCCGCTAGACCGCCGGGGTTCAAATCCCAGCTCCGCCTTGTTTACCTCAGGAAAGTTCTCTGTGCCTCAGTTTCCTGAATTGTAAAAGGGAACCCAATCCTCATTGCTGCCCTGGATTATCGGGAGGACGAAATGAGCCAATGTGTGGGAAATGCTCAGAGCCATGCCTGCCACATAATGAACAATCAAAAAAGTGTTAGCTATTAAGATTATAGGAGAGTAGTAAAAAGAGT
>NW_011888832.1:4639721-4640304 GCF_000151845.1 Pteropus vampyrus
AACATGAGATGCAATGAGAAGAAGGGCACTGGATGCAGCCTAACAGGCTCACAGTAGCTCCCTCTTGGTAGAGAGTCCGCCATCGTCCCCGCCTCGTTCCTTAGAGGCCGACGGTCACCATGGCGCTTTTCAGGATTCAACAGCACCACTTCTCAATGCGTAACTGTTCACGATAGCTTTGAATCTCGACAAGCATAGAGTCTGACCCCGAGCCCTAACTCTAGCCCTTGGAGCCTTCTGATTTTGCAAAGTGATTTCGCTTCCCCAAGCCTGTGTCCTTGTGCGTGCAACGGGGACATGTGCAGCGTGTCCTTCGGAGGGTTGTCGATGGGACATCATTTATGCACACCCCATACTCCCCGACCTGCCAACACTGCTGTTCAGTATGTGTCGGCCGAGATCATTCTTCTGAATCTAACAGAGTCCCACGACGACTCTACCATGCCCTTGGAGTAAGACAGCCCGGGGTTGTTTGGCATGGGAGCCTTGCTGTTGCTAGAAAGTGAACACCTCTTCTTGACTTACAAACAACTTGCACACACTCCTCAGACCCGTGATTCGAGTCATGGGAAGAGACACCGAA
>NW_011888832.1:4641009-4642972 GCF_000151845.1 Pteropus vampyrus
TGCTCCTCTGATTTCTAAAGGCCCCTCCGTCTTCTTGCCTGGTCTTAAAACAATCAGCTCAGGTGAGAACGCTCAGCCACCAATGACGTGGAAATTCTCAACATGAGATGCAATGAGAAGAAGGGCACTGGATGCAGCCTAACAGGCTCACAGTAGCTCCCTCTTGGTAGAGAGTCCGCCATCGTCCCCGCCTCATTCCTTAGAGGCCGATGGTCACCATGGCACTTTTCAGGATTCAACAGCACCACTTCTCAATGCGTAACTGTTCACGATAGCTTTGAATTTCGACAAGCATAGAGTCTGACCCCGAGCCCTAACTCTAGCCCTTGGAGCCATCTGATTTTGCAAAGTGATTTCGCTTCCCCAAGCCTGTGTCCTTGTGCGTGCAACGGGGACATGCGCAGCGTGTCCTTCGGAGGGTTGTCGATGGGAGATCATTTATGCACACCCCAAACTCCCCGACCTGCCAACACTGCCGTTCAGTATGTGTCGGCCGAGATCATTCTTCTGAATCTGACAGAGTCCCACGACGACTCCACCATGCCCTTGGAGTAAGACAGCCCGGGGTTGTTTGGCATGGGAGCCTCGCTGTTGCTAGAAAGTGAACACCTCTTCTTGACTTACAAACAACTTGCACACACTCCTCAGACCCGTGATTCGAGTCATGGGAAGAGACACCGAAACCACCGCGTTGTTTAGCCCCACGCCCTTAAGCAATATTTTCCCCACTATTTTTAAGCCGTCTGTCCCCTCTCCCTCCCCAGCTTGGCCCGTCCCCTACTTCAACCCCTGGCAGCCCAGCTCCTTATTCGGTTCAGCTATTTCAGTTTTGGGTTGAATGGTCTAGACAGGAACCAAAAAATGCACAGTCTGCATACTGGTCCCCCAACGGGCCTCACAATTAGTCCGAAAAGAGCATAGGGCCATGGGACCCATGGAGAAAGAAACTTCAATTCAATGATATAATACTTCTGAAGCACATACCACAGAGCCTGGCACGGCACAGTGCTCAATAAATTGTCAAAATACAATAATACGATTATATTTACACGTTACTTCCTTTGGCCTTTTTTCTAGCCCTAAGACAGTGTCCTGGAACCACAGCCGACCCCTTGAAGAAAGTGGGAAAGTCAATTCTATCTGATTTCGGCGGGCTTCTCCAGCCCTTGGCTCAGTTTGTGACACACCGCCCCACGGTTAGCGGTAGCCGTGTATCCCATAACAACACAACATCGGTGGCACATGCTCAGCTCGCATACCTATGGGTTGGCTGATCTCATTTCTCCTTGGTACCAGGCAGCTAGTTAGGTCATGACTTCTTACAGGGATGGTGGAAATGCAAAAGTATGCACTGAACCACACACACATCCTCTCCCGGACTCAGGCAAACCAGAAGAAGGAGAGGTAGAAGGAATCGAGAAGACATTCGAGATGGAGGGAAGAACACATGGAAAGTTCCTGAGGTGGGAGTGACCAGGGCACCTTCGAAGGACTGAAAGAAATTCAGTGAGGCCGGAGCATTGAGAGCGAGCTGGAGGGGGGCAGTCCAAGATGCCCACGGGGCAGGGGGGGCCTAGATCTGCCGGAGCCTTGTCAGTCACTTTCAGATATCAAGTCCCAGCTCCTCCCCTTAGAAGCTACATCCTTCTGTTGCGTGACTTTGGGTAAGTCACTAACCCGAGTTCCAATTTTGTCATCTGTAAAATGGGGATAATAATATCAAATTCTGGATGGGGAGATACTCTGAAGTTACTGCGACTTAAAAACTCACTTGAGAAGAGTATTCGAAGAGTTACCTAAAGAGAACACAATGTATCCCGCCCTCCAAGCCAGAAGCTACAAACGCCAATACCACCAAGGACCAGGCAGGTCCCATTCCTGAATGAAGACGGCTCGAGTCGACGGTGGTGGGCTGGGCAGCTCACTCACGCCTCATTTATAAACGGCAGGTGCTGCCCCGAGC
>NW_011888832.1:4643332-4644592 GCF_000151845.1 Pteropus vampyrus
CACTATTTTAAAAAGCTCCCAAAAGCCCATCTGTTTGCTGTAAGGATGTGACTGAAAATATCGTTTACTTCATCCCACGACATCTTCTCTATGAGCAAAATATTGAAATAACACATTTTCTTCTGCCTTTAACCCCAGGAGTGCTCATTCTTATCGCGAGCAATGGGATTTTGATTTCAAATTTGATAAGTGCCGAATATCATAAGGCATATAACCCTCTTTGCATTAATTGCTAGAAACCTAGGAGTAAAAATTATGGCCTGCCTTTAGTGGTCCATGTAGACCCTTGAAACTAATATACTATTGTATGCCAACTGTAATTGAAAAAAGAAAAATATTATTTAAAAAAAAAGAAATAAACTTCATTGAAGTTGGCTTGGCACCCGAGCCTAGATCTGGCCAGTGAGTCACGAGGTGGGCGGTGGGGGCGGGGGGGGAGGAGGGGTGCTACCTCTGGGCTGAAGCATTTAATTGCTGGTTCAAGACTCTCCAGAAGTCTCCTTCCCTCTGTTAAAGTGATGCTTAAGAGAGCAGTTGCTCTCTCATTCTGAGACCTGGAGTCCAAACCTATATGAGAAGCAGAGCCTCCAGTCACTCTTCATTGGACATAGTCACAGGTGAGGAGTAAACGTTTGTTGAGGTTCTTTGTTAGTGCAGCAAAACTTAACCCATCTTAACCAATACATCGTTAGTAAGTATCAAATTAAAGGGTTGGATCCAGAGTTCCCTTTCTCCAGAGCCCTCAGACCCTACCTAACACAAACCAGTAATCGGTAAAAGGAGTCAGTGCACAGATAAGATCGAATGGAAGGATAGAGACAAAAGTGCTTTGTAATGTGTAAACATTTCATAAATGTTTTATAAAAGCAAGTGATATTGGCAAACTTGATGATATTGATCTTACTAACTCCTTAACAAGACTGTAAGATCCTTACGGGAAGGGATTCTGTCCTGAATGTTTTGAGATCTTAGATATTCCTCGAGTTTGCCTGCCTTGTTATACGGCACATTACCAGTTCTCAAAGAATTCTTGAATCATATTTGACGGGTGATGCAGAGGATCGAGAAAATCGCTGTGACACAGGCTCTCTTTTTTTTTTTTTTCTTTTTTAACGATCCTCATAATAGGCATTTTCCCGTTAAAACTTGGGAAGCAAAAGTGCTCACCTTTATGGAGGACAAAAACTAGGGGGTTCTTGTAGATGACGCTGGTTTTCTGAGGAAGGTGTGAGAGGGGAAGGTGGAGGTCTCGGGGACCGT
>NW_011888832.1:4645367-4656614 GCF_000151845.1 Pteropus vampyrus
GTTCCCTTTCTCCAGAGCCCTCAGACCCTACCTAACACAAACCAGTAATCGGTAAAAGGAGTCAGTGCACAGATAAGATCGAATGGAAGGATAGAGACAAAAGTGCTTTGTAATGTGTAAACATTTCATAAATGTTTTATAAAAGCAAGTGATATTGGCAAACTTGATGATATTGATCTTACTAACTCCTTAACAAGACTGTAAGATCCTTACGGGAAGGGATTCTGTCCTGAATGTTTTGAGATCTTAGATATTCCTCGAGTTTGCCTGCCTTGTTATACGGCACGTTACCAGTTCTCAAAGAATTCTTGAAGTATATTTGACGGGTGATGCAGAGGATCGAGAAAATCGCTGTGACACAGGCTCTCTCTCTTTTTTTTTTTTTTTTAACGATCCTCATAATAGGCATTTTCCCGTTAAAACTTGGGAAGCAAAAGTGCTTACCTTTATGGAGGACAAAAACTAGGGGGTTCTTGTAGATGACGCTGGTTTTCTGAGGAAGGTGTGAGAGGGGAAGGTGGAGGTCTCGGGGACCGTCCCCGACCCCAGGGATGAGGGCGAAGGAAATGCATCACGACCACGATCAGCGCTGGAGCCGAGAGAGAGCCGATTAGTGTCACGTGATCGATTTCAAAAAGATACAGTTGCACTTAGGGTACTGAAACCTTGGAGGTTTAAACTAAATCATACATGTCACATGCACAGAGTGTCGCGAAGGAGCGTATGTAAATATTTAATCTTCTCTATTTGCATTTCGCAGCCCGACCCGCCTTGCCAGCCTCTTCTCCCAGCCTTTTCCAACACCACGATCCACCGTCCTGAAAGTACTTTGGTTTCTGAAACGCGCCCCGCTCTTTCATGCCCCCACGTTCGCGTGCGCACTTGTCCCTGTCTGGACTCCCAACTCGCCTTCCCTTCCGCCCACGAAACACCTGCTCATCCTCCAAGGATCAGCTCAAATGCGTCTCCCCGTTTGCGAAAGCTTTCCTGAAACATCTATAACTCCCCATCCTAGTAGGATTTTCATTTCCTCTTCTGTGCACCCATTACACTTTGCTAACAGTCCATAAACTTGAACGTTACATCTATTTTTTTTAAAATAAACATTTATAAACTCTTACTAAATGCCATCTATTGGACCAGGCGCTAAGTATGCAGAGGTGAATAAGAAATTACAATTATTTCGATTACGAATCACGATTTCTGAGTTCATTGACAGCTAGTGTCTTATTTTTTTTTTTTTTAACTTTTAAGCATCATGATTCGTAAGTTTAAATGAATACACAGTGTGTTCTCTTAAAACTGTGTCCATATCCTACTTCTATATCCATGAGGACTGCTTTGGAAGTGACAGAAATGCAATTCACGTGAGATTAGTCACAAAAGGAAATATATTGGCTTGTGGATTCCAGGAAAGATCGACCATCCAAGCTGGGGGAAGGTCAAAGATGGGGCCCAAATTTAGGAGCAACAATAATAACACCAAATAGTGACTTGAAGGCTTTTCAGAGCCTGTTTCTACTCTCTGCGGCCTGGTGTCCTTGGCATGAGAGGGAAGCACAGCCACCGAGATTTTCCAGGCTTTATGTCTTACAGCTTTTACCACTGATGACAGACCGCCGGTCTTTTGTGGTTATAAAATGAAAAGTCCCAGGGAAGGATTCTCACTGGCTCAGCCATGACCACTTGCCCAATCCTGGAGCTACCCTGTGTTACCAGGAGGTCAAAGAGCCATAACCGGCTAGGTTGTCTCAACTGTGCAACCCCCAAACAACCAGCAAAGGCTGGAGGGGTAAATTAGTGTGACCAGGTTCTCAGGAGATAAGGGTAAGCAGATAGGCACAGTTTTCTATGCCAATGATTCTGTCATTCATTCAACATCCTCTGTGTTCTTATCACGTTTCAAGCACCGTGCTAGGATGAGCCAGGGCAAAGAAATAAATCCCATGCAATTCCTATTTGATCATCCGGTAGGACAAGCTACAAAGGACATTTGAGTTGAGACTGTGAAGAAACGGAAAGCCAAGCTAAAGGATCTGAACTTTATTCAGTAGCTAACGGAGCCACTGAAGGTTCTGGAGTAAGGGAATGAGTGACGAGATCCATTTGCACATTTGTCACTGAATAAAGACTTTCATTAGAGCCTCGATTGCTAAAAAATAAATCGGAACTCACTTTTAGATACTTGCATCGTTCCCTTTTTGGTAGACATGGGTGAGGAAAAATATTTCTCCATCATAAGGACAAATGGCAACCGACACTCAGGTTCAGGATTGGGAATCGATAAGGCATCATGGGACTGTGGCAAAGAAGAGACTATGTGTCCCTCAGAAGGGGACCACCCCATCTCAGTTTCATTAAATGTTTAACATGCAGGAGGGAACGCCCAGTGGGAGCAAATATTCTGATGATGTGGGAGAAGCTTAAAATCTAGACTTCTGTATGAAGTCCTGTTGGTTTCATGTTGGCCCCAAGTTTTTAAAAATTCTATAGGCTAAACAAAATACACTGGTGGACTAAACATGTCCAGGATAAGTATTGATGTGACTCTCCACATACTTCTACACTGTGGCCATTCCAAGATGTCGCTAAAGGACTCAGAAGAGAAAACAAAGAAAAAGAATACCGTGCATGAGCCGTATGGACAGTAAACCAAAGAAGAGGTTCAAAGAGCTGAAGTTTGCAAATGTAAAATAAATAACTATAAATATAAACAAGAGCGATATAGAGTTCATAACAGCCATGGATGGATTTTCACACTTGGACCCATAAGCTAGGAGTCTGATCGTCCATCCCATCTGGTATCTTCCACAAACGCTACTTAAAAAAAGACTAGGAACCAGCACCACGGAAGGAACTCAGGCTTTGGAGTTTGAGACTTCTGAGTTAAAATGGCTAATTCCGACAACAACACTTATAAGCTTAGAAGTATTACCTATAGCAGCTTGTATCAATTACCTATTGCTGAGTAATACTGCACAACAAACAACTACAAAATATTAGCATCATACAACGATAAGCATTTATCGTACGCATTCAAGTGATTTGGGTTGGCCTGGCTCGTGGCTTTTTGAGTTTGTTCTGTTCCACGTGTCTCTCATCCACCTGTTCGCATGAGCAGCCTCCCACGCTCATGGCCTTCTCTAGGTGATGAGAGAGGCGCAGGAGAGTAGGTAGAAACACATAAGTCCTCATGATTCTCTGGCTCGCGCCTGACACGCCATCACCGCTTTATTAGCCAAAGTATGTCATTTGACAGAGAGCATGGAGGCAGAGAGGCTTAAAGAATTTCTGCAGCCTACCACACACACCAGAGCTTGAACCAGCTCGGATGTCAACCGACTCAGAATGAACAGATAAGTCAGAGTGCAGTCCCAGAACGGAATACGATACAGCAATAAAAAAGATGAATGCATCACACAAGTGAATCTTACAAACTTAATATCGAAGAAAAGGAGGCACACACGAATAACCAAATGCAAAATGCATATATTCCTATAAAGTTCTAAAAGAGGCGAACTCTACTGTATTGTTTATGGATACTCGTATAGGTGGTAAAACCATATAATAAAGAAAGAAAATGATTCTCGGACAAGTCAAAATAATG
The DNA here is from genome assembly GCF_000151845.1 of Pteropus vampyrus. NCBI lineage: Eukaryota > Metazoa > Chordata > Mammalia > Chiroptera > Pteropodidae > Pteropus > Pteropus vampyrus. The sequence goes on from NW_011888832.1 coordinate 4,648,975, forward strand.
GCTTTATCTGTTCTGGGTGCCTTGATGAAAAAGGAACAGAAAGAGACACGGAGATTTTTCTATCTCGACCTGAACCGTAGCTGCTCGGCCAGCTGCTTTATTAAACTACGCGTTTATATTTCATACATTATTCGAAAGTATGAATGTTCTATTTGACTGTGGTTAGCCTTTTAAAGTTCAGCGTTAGACCACAATGGAAAAAAAGTAATGAATGAAAAATGGTTAGTTTTGCTACTTGAAAGTAATGAAATTGGAAGGGGACTATGTCACCTCAGAACCTTTATTTTCTCCTTGGTGACAGAAGGATTTGTAATATTCCCTTAGGCTGGTCCTAAGGAGTAGGTGAGAAAGTGCCCAGGAGGGGGTCATTTCAATGTCAGTAAACAGTTGCAGAGAAGGATGTCTTCTGCATCGAGGTAAGGAAAGAGAGACTGATTCTGAATCCTGTCTCTTAACAGTGCTTTTTGTATATTCTCACTTCTTTAAAAAGGGGGGGAGGCGGGTTAGCATATATATTCAAGCCCATGTGATTCCAAAATAATTCTAACTCGAGGAGAGGAGGGTCTCCAAAAGCATAAAACATCCAAAGATGAGCCACAAGGCAATATGGAGCCCCCTGGTATATTGGGGAGCACCACGTAAATAGACAGTACTTGAAGATTTTCTCCAGCTCATCACCCCCACTCTTCACATGTGAGGGAAGTAAGCTGCTAAGTGTGTAGCTCAGAGCCATCGTGGTGGTCATTTATACTGGAGCCTCTCGGGGTGGCTCTGGGGTCCAGGGAGGGGCTTGGTGTGGCCACTTGACACAGGGCTCCCCGCTGCCTGCCAGATGGGTCCTCGCGGGAGGTCTGGCTCCATAGCAAATGGTTATCTTTAAACCCATCCTTCATTTCCCCCCTTATCAGCGGAGGAATGTGGGGAGGTTGCGGGCGTTTGCTGTGCAGGCATTTGGGAGCCTCGGTGGGGGAGCATGTGAGAAAGAGGCGTGCAAGCCTGCAGCACACTGTCAGACGAGGTGAGTGTGACCTGCCGCGGTGAGATTCTCTGGTCCAGCAGAAAGTGTGAGCCTCTAAGACTGCACAGACACTGGGCAAACAAGCTAGCGTTTCTCGAGTCCTCGCTGTTTGCAAACGCTGCCTTAAGAGCTTTACGACGGCCACTGTCTCTACCCTCTTTTTAACCTGAGAGAGATGCGGGGGCGGGAGAGATGGCGATGAGCTTGAGGTGACACAGACAGAGTGGAGTCCGATGGAGGTGACAGGCGTGCCCCTGTGGTGGACAGCTGACCTGAGCAGCGAAAAGAAGGGGACAGGGCAAAGTTAAAGGTGGGTACAGGACCGTCACCACGGCCGGCTCTCCGGGCCTTTATTCAATGGCTTTGTCATTTCATACACACATCATACACACAGACACACAGACACACACACACACACACACACTTCCACTTTAGCAGAAAATCCTTCCCCAAACCAACTGTTTGGGATCATTTGCTCCGATATTTACTGTCCTTGGCACAGAAAACAGAGAAATCGACGTGTAGCGTTTGCTGTCCACCAAAGTTAATCGCACCGTCTTCCAGCCCACTTCGGTCCGTGAGTGCTCGCTCATCTGCTTTCAGAGTTTCCCTTTCTTGCTAGACAGGCAGTGGTCGGAATAATCATTCAGAACAGGTACAACTCCCCTGAGCCTGGAAGTCTCTGCCACCCCTCACCCACCAGCCACAGCCGCGGGGGGCCCGGCCCTCTCCTCTTTGTGGACGAGGAGGATTCCAAGGAGAACCTCGGCTGCTTTATTTTTAATTGTTGACCTCCGAGGCCTCCTGTTCGCATCTGTTTATTAAATTGTGAGCTCGGCTGTGAAATGCCCTTTATGATGTTGTTTTATTGGGGGGCCATTCAGGGACCCAGAGCCACACAAACAGGATAAATATTTTTCTTTGCAGCGTCCACCCTGCTGTCGGAGGATCGTTTGTTTACGAGCTCTGATTCATTCATGCCTTGGCCAGGAGCTGTGAAATGTAAATCTCACATTCCGAAGGACAATCGCCAGGCCAGCTTGAGCTCATTTGGAGGTGTGATGTCCCACTCAAAAGGAGGCTGTTAATTTTATTGACCAAATTTGGAAAGCGGGAGCTCCGAAATTAAATAGAGCCTTTGGAAGAGAAATGAACACTGAGGTTTCTCAAAGACCTAGAAACTGGTCACATGGCTTTGTTTTTTGTTTTTTGGTTGTTTTTTGTTTTTTTTTTTTGGTTTTTTGCTTTTTTTTCCCCCTTCCTCCCCAGAAGGAAGCTTCAAACGCCAGTGACATGGAATTGCTATCTGGAGCCTAGTTTCAAAAGATTTGCTGTGCGATATGTTTGTTGGTATCAATTATAGAGACCATCATGGAGCTCAGCTCCTGGCTTTAAATATACGTCTCTAATTCACACAGTCACTCTTGGAAGTTTATACTGTTATCACCCCAGTAACAGACTGGGAACCGAAGCTCAGGCTCCACGTGGAGAAGGCTTTTGCCTTGGGCGCCAGAGCTGATAACCACCTGGCTCACCTGCTCTGTCTTTGCTATCATTCTCGTAACCAAAAAGTTGACTTTCCTGGTGATTTAGAGAGAGCCAAAGCGTCCAACAGTTACTAAGAAGCAGCCACGGCGGCAGCGTCCCCTCAGAACTGAGAAGGAATCCAACCTGCTCAAAGATTTCTAAAGTCACATACTGTCTCCACTGATCTGTGTCCTGTCGCCAGGCACAGGGTCCGTGGAGAAGGATACCTGCAACTCTAGAAGTCCTCCTTGGGGTGCCTGGGAAGCCCACAGCGTGTTCTTTATGCCTAGCAGGGAAGGGTACATTCAAACCAAATGAGGCAAAGCCGTGCACACAGTCTGGGATGGCACAGACCCTGGGCTCGACCGGGGTGTTTACCCACAGAACGGGCGGGCCCCTGTCAATATTTGGACTTGGAGAAGGCCCGGGTTCTAATTGTTCAGACTTGTCTCTGAATCGGGCTTTGAAACCTACAGTTTCCTTCAAGGCCTCATTCTTTCCATAGGGGGCAGGCTGTTTGGGGAGATTTTCTTTAGAAAGGTTGCTGGGGGCACTAGAGAAAGACGACAAGTTCAGAATATCACAAGGCGATATGAAGAAAAACAATGTAAACCGTGTCACAAAAGCTCTGCCATTAAGAAATGTTATTGTTGGTTGGCTGGTAGGGACCATCTGGGTCTCCTTTAACGACCGGGGGCCCCTCTGTGGATGGTACAGATGCTTCTTTTGTTATTGGTTCGATCTTGTAAATAGTTAAAATATTTACCAAGGCACCTCTGAGCCGGAGCTATCCCATTTTATTATTTATACCTTTTCAGAGGGACAAAAATGGAGGTGTCCACTAAACGTGATGGATTAGGCTTATAAACAGCCATTATGGCCGTCAAACCTCGAATGTCAGCTTCTCCTTTGTGTCTGCGCATTTCTAAGCTAACCAGTGATCCATGCATAAGATAGGAGGTTAAGAATGCGCAGAAAAAAGGAGCGTTGTCTCCCGGCAAGATGTATCTTCTGCTGATTAGAAATACAGCTGCGGAAAGCGAGGGGGACACTGGGCGCGAGGCGACGGAAGGGGACGTGCGTGCGCGTGCGAGCCCGCGGGGTGTGCGCACGGGCAGAGCACAGGGAACGGGGAGGTGCAGAAGTCGTGCAACCTGACACCCTGCATTTCAAGTCTCACCATCTGAGACCGAAAACCTGCAAGTCCTCTACCTGCCAGGATCCTTCCGCCGCTTCCTCAACCGACGGCAGCTGGCTTGTGTTTTCCCAAGATAAAAATCAGGAAATGCAAAAATTAAATAGGATTGGAGAAGAAAAGGGATAGGCCCTCCTGGGGAAGAAGGTACAAAGGGCGAGCGGGCAGGTCCCAAGACTTGTGGACAGAGGGAGACCCCATCTCCTTGTAATTAAGTAAAGAAATCTTAAAACGAGGTGGAGGCGCCCTGTATTGGGAGAGCTCCGTGCCATGCCTAGATGACTTCCAACAGTTAGACCAAAAATACTGGATAAAGTGAAATTTGAGGCAAGAGGATATTTCTAGGTCAAACTGTTGACAGTTTATAATTGGATACACTGTCAGCCCCATGAATGGAAGGACACAAAGCACCTTCTCTTGCAGGTAAAGGGGGTAAGCGTAAGTTCTATCATTGTTGGCCCAGGGTCCCCACGCATCTGTTGGAAACTGTTTCTGTCAAAAAGTGGCTTCCATTATATTTCACTCGGACTTCCCAGCCCCTTGAGTCTCCCACTGTCTGTCACTGACTTCCTGCCGTACCAGAAACGACGTCTGCTTCCTCATCGAGCGAAGCAGTAGATTAAACGGGCAAAGGGGCTCACGCTTGCCTTAGATGGGACCCGGCTCCGAGCGGCTGAATATCATCAAACAACTCTACATATAGACCAGAATTTTAATTTTGGTAAATTATTTCCTAGCCATCGCCTCTTAGATCTGCTTAAGAAATCATGACCTCATTCATTTATTTTCTTATTTATCCTAAGGACTTGGATGAGAACTTATGGATGGAAGCAATAGAAAATTATATGTCTGCGTGCTTTGCCAATAAAAGAGAAAAAAATTTTGGAAGACACTAAGAATCCAACTAACTTCCTCCTGAGATTAGTAACAGAGGGGCTCCCTCCTGGGGTCTCCTTCAATCACCTCCTGGAGAAATCTCTCTCTCTCTCTCTCTCTCTCTCTCTCTCTCTCTCTCTCATTCTCTCTTTCTCTCTCTCTTTCTCTCTCTGTCTCTGTCTCTGTCTCTGTCTCTCTGTCTCTGTCTCTCTGTCTCTCTGTGTCTCTCTCTCTCTCTCTCTCTCACACACACGCACACACACAACCCAACCAGGCTGGCATTGGCCACATTAGCATGCTGGTGCATCAACTAATTTGCCTCTGTAAATACAGGGATCTGAATCACACTGCTGTGGTGGCTAGAGACTAAATATTCTTTTCATCACTCTCTTTGGAGAAAGAAAAAGAAAGAAAAAGAAACACACATGCTCACAGTTTCTAGACAGCTTTCTTACGCAGGCAGCACGACGCCCTGACATTACAAGCCGTAGTGGTAGATAATGATAAGCTCAGTGGGAAGCACCTTCTGTAAAATGGATATTCTTATAAACCTCCTCTGAGTCAGTGATTTTACTCTTTATTCATGATTTTTAGGAATACTAATAAGTTTTATCAGCTGAGCCTCATATAACAATCACAAAAACCTAGCCAGCCTCGCTCGATAGCTCCCACGGCAAATTCCAAAATAAAACACAGTACCATGCCCCACGTTTGAGTGTTCCTCTACTTAATCTCACTCATTCATGAGTAAATTAGGACTTGCGGCAACTCAGAAAAAGTTAGCAAAGCAAAAAGAACTTGGAAAGTTTCAGGCAATTGTACCAAGTAGCTTAGCCATTCGGCTAAACATTTTATATGTCTATACAAAAATAAAAGGCATATGTGTTATACATCACATAGTTCATAGAACCCATCAACACGGCTGTACAGAAGCCACTAATTGTATCCTTCCCGTGGCCCTTGCTCTCCTCACACACACACGCACGCACGCACACACACACGCACACACACACACACACATACACCATAAATACCACATTGAAATCTGAAAAAACACACAAAACCTCCAGAAGACATAGTCTTCCATCCTCTTAGACAGCCATGGACAGCAACTTCGAGAATGGCCCTTACTACTTGTATGAGAAACAGGGAGACTTGTGTTCTCATCGACACCCCTCTCTCCTTCCATCTCCCTAAAACTTTTGAATATTCCTGAAAAGAACCAGCTCCAGATGCCCAACTGACCCCTGTCTCTTTAGGGATACAGGACAGCTGACCAAAACATCTGTGAGGAAAATCCCCAGGTAGGGCTTTCAGAGTTCACAAATAAAAATACAAGATATCCAGTTAAATATGAATTTTAGATAACCAATAAATCATTTTTTAGCATTAGTATGTCCCCAAGCAATAGTCGAGACATACCGGTCCTTATCTGGCAGCACTATTCCGTGAAAGCCCGAGACCAGACGCCTTTCTGGTGGACACGGAAAATTTAGACCCACGAAGAGGCCTGGAGCCTGGCGACTCTGGGGAAGTGACTGATCCTGGGTATTTTATTTCTTCCTTTGTGATTATAAACAAGGGAGAAGATACTGAGTAAGATCACAGGTGTCCAGGTCTCTCGATGACACAAAAAACAACCCTGGGAGGAAAGTATCTCGGGGTGGGAAAGGCAGACACATGCAGGCTGTCACCAGCAACCACCCAGAACTAACATCTCATCGGATATATTAACTCGCTGTGCCCCAAACAGTCTAATGAGATCGGACTTCTATTATGTCCATTTCGCAGTCCCGGAAACTGAGGCACAGAGCCACAGAGCTATAGAACATGGATTTTTGACCCAGACAGTCTGGCTTTGGAGTCTATCCTTCAAATAACATGAAAAGAAATCGTAACATAAACAATTTTATTTTCAAAAAGACTTAAACTGTATGCAAAGTCTAAAATTGAAATGCTTGCTTCCCCGCCCCACCCCTGCCTCTGCCCCAGACCATGCTTGGTCTGCCCAGTGAGAAAGCCAGTGCTGGAAACGGCGGAGAGGAATATGTGTGAGCCTTAGAGAAGACCGATACAATGGATGTCGCCTCTTGTACCCACCAGGTCCCCCCCTACCCACGCTTCTCCCAACACGCAGGGGCAGAGAGCAATGAGAAGTATGGAGACCGTGGGCCCAAATGGAGAGCTCTGGCAAAAGCTTTTTTCTAATTTAAAGACCACCCAGATGTGTGCTGGTCTGTCCCCATTTTAGGGTCTCTGCCTCTTGCTTTCCAGCAAGAAAAGAAACAGATGCGATGCCCATTCATGCCTAATGGAGACAGAAGGGGAGGGAGGAACGGGGTGGGGGGTGGGGGAGCTCTTTGGCCTGCAAATCCTGTCTTGAAGAACTGGCACGTTAACTTCCACAGAGTTTACGTCTGTGGCCGTCACCTGTCAACTCGAAGTCCAGCACCTAGTAGGCCGTCTATACATGCACATTCAATCAAATTAAAATTAAATAATGCCATCGGATGTCTCGGTGGTGCCCAGGGAGTAGGTTTAGGACCAGCCTGGTCTTGGATTTGGAGCCTGACCAGATGAGTTTCACTCGGTTGCAGTTGCCAGTCGATGGAGTGGGGGTGGGGGTCCCGCCCTCCCCTCCCCTCCCCGCTCTCCACCCCCAACCCTGCCTTCGGCCCTGGGCTGGGTCAGCTCAGATTGTCCTCAACAATTATCCCCAAAGTCGGAAAAAGCCCCGTTGAACAAATCTTCCACTTTTGTCTGTGCTGGGGCTGCAGACCGTGGTCCCGGCTCATTCGGCCCTCCCTCTCCCCATCCTGCACCCAGCCGGCCTGTGGTTATGAGTCAACGATCAGACAGAGAGAGGGCAGTCTTACCGGAGGGGAGGTGGAGGGGAGGAGGACTCGCAGGGCCCTGTGCTTTGATGCTGGCTCTCCTACATCCTGAACGCATGAAAGGCCATGGGAGGGAGAGGAAGAAATATAAAAGCAGAAAGGAAGAAAATGTTATTAAAAAAAAAAAAAA
>NW_011888832.1:4656664-4670405 GCF_000151845.1 Pteropus vampyrus
AAGAAGAAGAAGAAGAAGAAGAAGTTGAAGAAGTGGGGGGTGGGGGTGGAAAGTGCCCGGTTTGAAATGTTGCCTCATGGACAAACATCTCCGGGAGACAAAAGCTAGTTAAAGACTGAGTGGAGTTAAGCCATCTCCTCCCGTGACTCATCTCCCAGGAAATAATGGCAAAGGGGCGGTGTTGAGGAGGGAGCCGATGTGCAAATAGCAGCTTCGGTGAAGCTGGGGTTAATTACAGGAAGGACTTCTAGGGTAATTGCCGATAAACAACACAGGCTCGGAAGTCAGCTCTCTGGGGTTTGAATATGGTCCCCCAACACTGTCCCAGAGGCAGCAGCTGGAGGGCTCCCCAGGCGGGCTCTTTAGAGGAGCCTCAGGCCCGGGTCCCGTGGCTCGTGGGCTGACCCCGTATCCTCACCGCCGTCATGCAGGATGTCGCCTCCTCTCATCGGCCCCTGAAAATCCGTTCGTGAAAAAATTAGGAATAAAATGTTGTTTGCAATGCTGTTAGAAAATTAACCAGGGGGACCGAAAGAAAAGCAGGAAGCTCCCCTAAACCATCAGCTGAGTCCGGGCTGGCTGTGGACAAACAGGGTTTTTGTACCTCAGTGGTTTTTCGAAGGAGTGGGTGTCACCAGGATGGAGCACAGCAGCTTGGTCCTGCACCATGACGCCTTTAAGAGATGAAGACATGCTATAACCGCACCACACAAGTACAAGTGGTGACAATTAAGCCCAGAAACCCCCTCCATCCTGGGGAAGCTGGAAACTGGGGTGGGGGGGCATGGAGTTAGAAGAAGTTTGAGAAGCACTTGGAAATGTCAGTAAATAAATCCTTTCACCTGCCCGCCAGCTGCCTGTGGAGTCACTGTCTTGTGTGAACTGATGCATTTTTCATGGCATCCTGAACGAACATAGCTTCTTCCTCTGCTGCTTTGCAGAAGTGACCCAAAGTCCTTGGGACAGGGACAGAGGTGAGGAGCGTTCTCTAACTCTCTCAAGTATCTCTCGGCTGATCTAAGGCGGTTCGGTGGAGACTGACATGAAACAGGTGCTCAGTCCAAAGGGACTGTCCCTGGTCATGACACGGGGGATGCATCAGGGCAAGGACACGGGACTGAAATGCTGATATCGGCCGCCAACCTCCTGATTCAGGCCTCAGTTTCTCCACCTATGAAACGAGGGGCTAAGAAAGACCACGTCTCTAGCCGTCACCTGTGATTCTCTGAAACCTCCTCAAACAGGTAGCCCAACCTCGAGCACAAAGACGCTATTTCTCAGTCCCTTTCTCCTCCCTACCACCTTAAATAACGCCTTCACCACAGAAAGAACTCAATCGATAAATATTTTGAGTGAATTTATGCATGCACTATTGGGCAAGTTTTACAGCTCTTTGTTTAAAATAAAATGTATGTGGGTGGGTATGGCGGGGGATGGGTTACTTCTCTATCTTTCCGTTCCATAGAGTTGCTTTGAAAGACCAAATAAGACTATCTAATAGTCATTTAAGCTAACATTTAGTATGTTCAAACACATTACATACTTTTCCTAATTATGTCTCAAAACATCCCTCTGTGGAGGCGGCTCTTAGGCTCCTCACTCCACAGGTGAGGAAATGAAGGCCCACGAGGACCGAGGAATGAGCCGTCTAGCGGGACGATGTGGGTATTGGGCTCAGCCCCTTTTGACTACGGGGTTGGGGAGTGGGATTTGCTTTACCCCTGTGCCTGCTTTGCTGAGTGTCCTTGGGCAAGTCCTTGGCCTGATCTGGTCATAAGTCACCCCTCCTGAGTCAGAGACACCCCTGGTTCCTTCCGTCCAGCCCTCAGTTCTCGGATCGAACAGCCCCTCCTCTGCTTCCCCACCGCGGCCTCCCACTAACCCAGAATCCCCCTCCTCATCGGCTGCGCTTTTCGCCTGAATTCTATACTTATTTTGTGATTATTGGACTCCCTGTTCCCGGTTCCACTAAGCTGTTAGCTCCTCTGGAGTGAGGACCCTGTGTGTCTTGTTTATCCCTGTACCCCAGCCTCAGCCTGACACCCCCCAGTATAGTGCTTGGCGTGAAAAAAATGCTCAAATATGTCCAAGCTTCTGGAGGGGTCCCAGTGGCTGGGAAATATACGGACCTTGCAGGGTCAGCCTCCACCCCATGAAGAGATTCCTGACCCCGGCCCCTGAGGACAGCACGCAAAGACCCCCTGGAGCCTTAGAAGAGAACTTTGACAGTTTCAAACAAGGCAAGACCAAGACACCTCCGACATTGCTTGTCAGATAAGCGACGGGCGATATCCATCCGGTGGGAGACGAGTCGTCTCACAGAGATTCCCAAAGTTGGCGGCAGTGGCAGTTCCTAGGTCTCGTCTTCTTTCTTTCTCACCCGTTCTGAGATGCAGGTGGGACCCGGAAGGGCATGGGATCAGAATGCTGGAGACTTTTGTAATCGTGCAACCCGGGCCTGTCTGGGGGTGGGGGGTGGGGGCATTTGGGATGCACGCAAGCCCCCAGGAACAGATCGTAGCAACCAAGCATGCCTTGAGGAGGGGGGCGCCTTTCTGGTTGTACACAAGAGCCGATAATAAAAGCACAATGAAGAGGCCTCACTCTCCAGCTGGCCGTGCACGCCCAATTCAGATGCCAGGATGGCCGCCTCCCTTTCAAGTGGGCTCTGGTCCCCCTCTGCCGCTGCCACCTCCTCCTCACTTGGTCTTTTAGTCACATACCAGACACGTCTCACAGAGCAGACCCGAAACCCCAGGTGGCAGAATCCCAGTTTCATATAAATTAGGCTGGGTAACGCTGTTCAGACACATTTTTTTTTTTTTGTTTAAATCATGCAAAAATAGGATTTTCTCAGGGGCATAAATCTGGCCCAAATCTAAACCTGAATGTACAATTGACTGATATAGTTTACAGTGCAAACATAGAATTATCTGGAAGACTTCTGCTTCCAAAGAGGAGATCCCATTTTTTATCCAATCTGAAAGAAACGATTTATTTGCCGTTTAAAAAAAAAAAAAAACCTGCAAAAGTCAGTGCATGGCAAAAAGAGCAGATGCAAGCCCTGATCCACCAGAAAATGCATCCCGCCCCAAGCAGACGGGTGTCACCCAGAGCCACTCGAAGTGACTGATCCAAATGCACGTTCCCCACCATGGACCAAGAGCAGAGAAGTTTGGGCATTTAGCCTCATCTAAGGTAGATTTATGTTGATTTTTCCAAAGTAGGAAATAAGAACAAAGAACAGGAAAAAGAGAATTAAGGACATTTTAAAAAGAAAAAGAAAAAAAAACCCAACAACTTTTCGACAAAGACTCTAATGCCCTCCGAATAACCCCTCTAAATATGGCACATTGTGCATTATAATAGAAGCATTGCTTTACTGAAATCAATTAAAGACAGTTTCTTCAACACGTCTCTTAATTTATCCCAATCCTCAAATTTTCAAAGACGTCAAGTCAATATGATGACCTCGAAGTTTTTACTGGGAGCAGGAAGTGGGGGGTGTGAGTAAAAACCGTGTTAGCTCCCAAGAATTTTACACTGAGGTTTGGGAGTGCGAGAGCCTGCACAAAGGGACAGTCACTAGTAAGCAATATCTGTCCCCACCGTTCCATGGGATGGTCTTGGGAATTTAAAATAACAGAAAAAGATAATAATACCCCCTCTCCCGAGTTGTTTAAATTCTCATGGCAGTTTGCCATCCAACATCAGATTTATTCAATTCACGGTGACTTCAAAGAGTGCACAACAGCGACCTGCATTTCTCAGAAAAATATGTCAGCAGTAAGGAGGGGAAAAAATATTTCCTGAGATAGATATAAAAGAAAGTGACACGAGGTACCTAAACCCTAATGTTTGCCAGAAGGTTTGATTTAGGGGTAAGTTATTTTTTTTTAAGGTAGCATGTTTCTAATCCTTATTCGATGACAGTTGAAAACCGGGCATTTAAGTATAAAAAGAAAATACAAAGGGAAAAGAATTAGAGAGAAGAGTAAATGAGAACCGAGAAGGGCCCGGAGTCAGTGAGAGGTACGAGAGAGAGGCTGTGAAAGCAGCCAGGGAGCTTCCTGTATGTCCGTGGAGAAGGTGAAGTTGAAGCATAGCCACCGTTAACCTAGTAAAATGCCGGAGAAAATGAACTTGGCTTGGCCTGGCGTTGGCGCTGCAGGGCCGACGATGAGAAGCAGCGGGCTCCTATGAGGCTGGCCAGCTCCCTTCTCTCCCGGTCAGTCAAGGCCCATGCCCCGGGCTTGTTTTCAACGCGCTCCTTGGGTCAACCACGCCACCATCCTCTCTGCATGGCCCACAGTGCAGGCTCGACCTGGCCCTCGCCTACCCCGTCAGCCTCCCGCTCTCTCTTACCCACGGTCTACCGTGTAGAGTCTACACTGCGGCCATCAGCAGCTGCCCCCTGGCCTTCTTTTAACGAAAGCCTACTCATTCCTCCTCTAAAGGCCACCGGCTCACGGCCAGCTTCCCTACCCTCTGAAATGAACCAGCTGCGAGTGTGCCAACAGCAAGCCCAAGACCTCATCCGGTCACTAGCCATGTTTTGTTTCCATTTTCATTGCATCTGTGTTTTTAAAACATGGCTATTTCACATAAAAATCTGGACTACTAGCTCTTTTTTGAAAATCAGAAGGTCTACCAGTGCTGGAGTCACATCTCCCAGAAGTTCGGCCAGAGAGATGGGGGAAGGTGAGAGCCTCACCAGCCATTTCAGAGAACATTCTCCACAAGTGGCATCTTTTATGACATTTTGAAAAAGAAAATATGCTAGTATCGAAATGATGCTGGAAGCAAGCTGAAAGAATCTTTCAGTATGGGTCTAATGGTGACATATCTTAGTCGTGATGCAGGTGGAAGGGGACAGCAAGGGACAGCAAGTGGCTGGCTGAGCAGAGGCTCTGCCCATGGAGGGAGGTGTGAGCTATTCACTTGCGTAGCCCCCAATTCTATAAGTCACGCTCCCACCAAAATCTGCATCCAGAAGGGCCAGCTCAGACCTATCCTGGTCTCGACTGAATCCCTAATACAACTGTCTTCAAAAGTGTTCTCTCCAGTCTCAAGGATTATTTTGAAAATTACTCCTAAACCCAGACATGCTTTTTAGGACAAAGGATCGAGTGCCACATACATGCCCTATGATCTTGGGCAGGTCATGGAACCCCTCCCTACTTTATGATAATGACGGTTATGTGAATCAGACTGTTCTTTCACAGTCTATGCTGAGTATTAAATGAAAAGGTTTAAGTGTAAGAATAATGTCACCTTACAATGGCAACGCAAGTTTTAGATATTCTGATGCTTATGGTGACTAGTGAGCATGTACTACATTCCAGGGACTACGTGAGTCGCTTTCTAAGCCATGTCTCACTTACCCTACAAGACAGGCATTGAAAACTACTCATGTTACAGATGAGGACACTGAAACTTAAGTTACGTCATTTGCCCAAGATCAGCAGCTATAATAAGGCAGACCCAGATCCGAGCCCAGCTCGGTGTCATTTTTTCAATAATATTATAGTACTTAAAAAAAAATTTTAATCACAAAATGATCATTGTAGTAACAGTTGGAGCTATTATTTATATTGAGCTATTTCTTGTGTTACGAACGAAGCCTGCTGTAAAGCACGTGGCTCTCTGAACAACAGTCATGAAGCGGGAAGCTGCTTTATTCTCTATTGTTCTTGGCCGGATGGGTATGGCAAAATATCACGAGTTTTATCGCTCAAGAGAAGTGATGACAAGCTGAAATTAACCGAAGGTGTTAACTTGCAGAAAGTTCACTGCTACCTTATTGGATCCGATCTCCCTTGTATTCCCAGTGTTTAGCGCAATGCTCAACACACAGCAGAGACTCAGTTAATGAGCGTAGGTCTTGATACCTATGCAGTTAGTAAATGAATGAAAACTGCTAGCTCTTAAGAGATGCTAGAAACATGACTTGACTAAAAACACACTTCTACTATTGAACATTCCACACTGTCCAACTTTAGCTCTAGCCCGTGATGGAGACTATTCTGTACCTTTCAGGTTATTCACTACCATAAGATAAAAATGGGTTAATGCGCCAGGATCAAATCCCCGTTAACCCAGGCGTCTTTCTGCAACCAATATGGGCTTACTACGTGCAAGATACATGCATTTTTTTCAATCCCAAATGTGTGATTACCATCATCTCTATTTTTTTGACAAAGTAAAAGCTGGGAAAGTTTGAGTAATTTGCCCCAAATTCTACAACTATAGTAAGGAAGGGGGTAGGATATGAACTCAGCTTTGTCCGACTTCAGAACCTATGTTATTGACGAAAATGCCATGTATCTGTGGGCTGACACGGCTTTCAAATTAGGCTCTAGAAACTAAAAACTAAAATTGTACCACATGAATTGGTACCTTCCCATTTGAGTCTGGGGAATACGTTCTGTTAATTTTCAAGCTTACCTTTCAAACTTTTTTTAAAAAAGCATAGGGCATTTTTTAAAATAGTATTGTGTATTTGTGAAATTCCTTAGGATTATACGTAGACAGTTTTATTGTTATTAGCTTCTATTCTATTTCAATTGCTTTGGGGCTTAACATGACTTCTTAATATCATTCAGAATTCTCAAAAATGTGCATTTGTGATAGTATGTTCCACAGGCTTTTGTGAATAATTTTTTACAGGGGTGGAGATCTTTCTAATTAATATAGTAACTTTCTAATTATTTGAAACCATTTAATTCAGAATTTATAATATTTCATACAGAATCTGAGCAAAATTTAATTTCCTGAAAAATTTAAAAGGCTAGTGAGCATATTACTAAGGTAATTAAGTTCATAAGAGGGGCATACAGATCCCTTAAGAGAGCAAACTATTTTCAAGCGATTTAGAGGCACCCTGTCATTAGGTTGGTGTGCTAATTACAAATCATTCTAATTGATTCAATAGCCTCCCCAAAGACTTCCATAATGTACTAGACAAACACTTTATTAGCCAAACTGAGTTACTGTAGGTTCTTTTCAAAAAAAATTTTAAAAAGCTTTCTTAAAAACAATACCAAGTCAGAAACATTCACTGTGAGAGAAGGGCCCTGACTTCGATTTTATTCTCAACTGGTGTTTGTTCTACTGATTGACTTGCTTTTATTTAATGAATGCTAATGTGGGACAGAAAAGAAGAAAATGGACTTGGTTTCTTTCCCTCCATCCATCTTGTCTCCCTTTGTCAAAAACATCTGTTGTCATTCTTGACCAGGATCAACTCCCCTTTTTTAACTGTCCTGTGTGTGTGTGTGTGTGTGTGTGTTCCTTTGGGAGTCACCCTATCTCTACTGTCTGTCCATGTGGCTTAGCTAGGTTGACCCTACCTTCCTGAATCCAGGATGCACACATGACCCAGTGCTGTCCAATCAGCACATTCCATACCTTGTTAACTATGATGGACACGTCCCAAGGCAGGCCAGGGAGAAGGGCTGGCTGTGCTGAGTTGCCAGGTTGGGAGGATGTCAGCCAGGAGCCTGAGGGGCGCCACATGGGGGCACTTTCTTGAGGAGTGAAGCCAGTGTAGTAAAGGGGACACAGAAATTCCTGATAATGTGATTAGAAGCTGGATGAAGTTGCCTTTGGAGTCATCTGCACTCCTGGATTCTCCACTCATATAGCCCGATACATTTCTTATTTATTTTCTTGTCCTAAACTTTGTTTAGGTTGTGTTTTTATTCTCTTAACAGAATTTAAGTGAATTTTATTTTTACTTAAGAAATCCCTCAAAATAAAAATTTGTTCCATGTGGATAATTTTATCTCTTGAGTATAAGATTGACCTCCTGTGAGATGGTTCAAATTGAAAAGGCCAATAGTTCATTTACAACATAAGTAAAGACGGTCCATCTGGCTTTTGATGTAAAACCAAGTTAAGCAATTACTTCATGTATCTGTGTTTTCGATCATTTTAATTGTGATTCTGAGCCTCCGTCTCCAACTCCCGTCATCTCTGGGAACCACCCTTTAGTCCAGGAGGAGTCCTTGACCCCGATAACACAAGCTCTGCAAGGAGCTTAAGGTTCTGGAAATAAAAACTAGGAGGCTCTGCCATAAACCCCCTCGAAGCCAGGGAAGCACAGAACCGGCTTCATGCCCGACCAGGGAGCGACTCATCCAACAACAAACACAAAGTAAGAGCAAAAATATAATTTGATGCAAAGAAATATCCCACTACTGCTGCCTCAGAAGGTTAATTTTAGCCCAGCAAAGAACAGCTTGAATGTAGCAAGTTGCCTGCAGATTCTGCTGAATAAAAAGTGCTGGTAATACCCTTAGGAAAAAGGCAAAATATTTAAACCTAATTCTGGTCTTGGGTGCAAGACATTACTGGTCATTTTCCATTTCTGGGTGTCAGCTTTGCCATCTGTGATGTGGAGATAAGCAGACCTCCTTCCTCCAAAACATAGCAAAGATACAAGAGCTCCCTAACTCCCTCTATGTCCACAACAGTTATGTAAGCGTTTGATCCAATATCCAGATAAAATCGGTCCCCTAGACCAGTCCCTAAAGAGACATATTTTGTAAAGCTTGCCAGGTAAGTTTGAAGAACAAGCAAATTTGAGAGAGGAAGTGTTAATGCTTTTATTAAAGTGAGGGCTCTCAAAATGGTCTAGATTCACCAGTAAAGCTATCTATAAAAATAAATGTCCCCAGGTCAGACTCTCAGGCCAGTCGAATGAGGTCCAGGAGCCTCCCTGTTCAGGAGTAGCATTGACAACTCAGAGCCTGGGGTGGGGACAAAGCTCTGGGTGACCCTCCAGAGAACCTTCTGTCCCCATTTGCTGGCTTGGCCTTTGTCATTCTGGAAAACTGAGACCTCCCAGAGTAAACACACTCTGAGCTGCCTCAGGGTGTCTGTCATCGAGTCCTGGGCTGCCCGCTCATGCCGGCCACTGACGGGGCCACACTACTCTGTTTGGTCTTCTTCAAAAACACAGAAATAGGTTCTCTGGTTCCCACAAATGTGACATGGCCAAAGTTTGCTTTTTGTGCCTTGTTGATCAAGTGAAGGGGCATTCTGGGGATTACCTTAGGCCTCAGGAAGAGGGGTTGTGGGGGCAGGAGCTCCTGACAAATCTCAACTGCATTCCCATTGAGAAATAATGGCCGAGGGCGGGGCCAGCGTTCTCTACCAAGGGATGAAAAGCTCAGAAGACAGTTATCACACACTGGATCGAAGAGAATCTTTGTTATCTGAGGATTCTGTGAAGTAGTCAGTGAGTTGTGGTATAGATTCCAGAAAACTACGTCGAAGAGTCGAAAGCGCTAACACTAACGCGTGGCCCACCAATAGACGTGAGGAAGGGCCGTGTCGCCTTCCTCCGTGTCCCCAAGTTCAGCCTGGCGTGGACGGCAGGAGCAACGGTGCAAATCACAAAACACTCCGCCTGGTTTTGCTGCAGATGACAGACTGATCGACCGTTTTTCAACTAGATACATTTCGTTTTTAAACGAAACGCACACAGAATTCTCAGTAATTCTTACCTTAGCCTTTGACACTTAGACTTCTTGAGATTTCACATTCAAATCCACATGCTGAGCTTCTACTGAAAGAATTCAGACTTGTCGGCAGTGGGTGGCATTTCTGGGAATCTGCGTCGGTGGCACTAGGTCACTGCTGCCACTGGAGAGGAGCCCGTCATGCTTCGGTTCCAACGCTTCTGTCACCAGCTTGGTCTTTCCGCATTTGCATTTCTGAGCATCACGTAGCACTTCCTTCTTCTTCGGAATCCTTTTTACATATTTCTTGCACGGGGTCACCTCAGCGACCCAGTGAGCTGGGCAGGACCAGGCGGATGCGTCCCATGTCACAGATGGCGAGACCAAAGCCCAGGGAGACTAAAGGATTCGCCTGAGATCAAAGAGTGCCGTGACCTCAATAAATCAGATGTTCCCCTCCTTCCCCAGCCCCCCACCTAGTTCCGAGCGAAGTTATTTCCACTCAGGTGTTCCCGGCTTGGTGCCTCCATAAAAGAATTGGATTTAGCTCTGTGTGGCTGGCCTGTCCTCTTCCTGACAGCGCCATTTAATGGATAAACAGTTTGTTTTATTTATCTGACAGGGCTTCTTCACGTCGTTTCGGGTTATCTGTCCTCCCCGCAGATCACATTACGGCTTGTGCTGGGGGTCGACCCTCCGTTGGGTTCACTCTAAATCAGATGCTTATCGTTCCCGCAGTGATAAGTAGGGAGGCTCTGGAAGCGCACAGCCAGGTTATTTACTTAGAGCCTCTGTGGATCGTGTTTTATGCGGCCGGGCCTCCGTGCCAGGCCTTTACCCACCCAGCTTAGGTTGCGTTCAGGAACTTAAGCCCAAAGCCCCTTAAATAACGTTAACTTCATAGCTGACATTTTTATGAAATAAGTCTGTGCGGAAG
The DNA here is from genome assembly GCF_000151845.1 of Pteropus vampyrus. Taxonomy (NCBI): domain Eukaryota; kingdom Metazoa; phylum Chordata; class Mammalia; order Chiroptera; family Pteropodidae; genus Pteropus; species Pteropus vampyrus. The sequence continues at coordinate 4,667,069 of NW_011888832.1, forward strand.
GGGCAGAAAAGGGATGACGCAGACAGAGGACTGGAGCTGGGTTTCAGTGTGTGCGCGTGCGTGCACGTGTGTGTGTGCGTGTGTGTGTGCGTGTGGTGTGAAGGGGGCTGAGAGAGGAGAGCAGAGAGGGGCTTTGATTTTCAGGCTTATTCCGAAGCAACAGAGAATACTTAGTGCTGAGGTGAAGTCTCTCTCGGAGGGCTATGGCTTTCTAGAAGGAGAAAGAAAAAATAAGAGGAGTTGGAGTAGACATAGGATGCTTCTTGGGGAGGTGGCCGTGTGAGGGGTGAGGCCTTCTGTGCAGGGGCTGTCTGTGTTGTGGGGGGGGCGGGCATCCTCTCGGTAGAAGCATGGTGGACGGAACCATCTGGAGGTGGTGGGGGGGCCTGAGGACCATCTGTCAGGAGCCTCATTTTCATCCTGTTCCTCAAATACAAACTTTTGACATTATCCGCAGATGAAGTCACACATATAATCAATGCAGAGTGTGTGTGTGTTAAACGTGTTATGTTGCCGAAAGTCAGCATTCGACAAAGCCATTTTGTTTATTGTGTTTTGATTTTTTGCGATTGTCCTATGGCATTTCTTCTTTTTCGAATACACTGGCAGTCTAAAAAGTGGAAGTAGCACACGTGACTTTCCACCTTCAAGGTTCGGCAGGAACGTGTGACACAGGGCTGCCGTCCCGTCCTTCCAGAGCTCCCCGGGTCATCATGTGAGCCCCCGGCCCCACCCCAGCTAGAGTTTCAGGGGGAAGGCATGATCCTGTTTAAACAGCCTCAAAACTGAACTGCACCTTCCAATCGAGGCAGGAAGAACAGGCTTTCGACGTGTTCCGCCAGAGGAACGCGGATTCTCCCCTATCTCTGAGATGCCTGGGCCTGCCCTTATCTCTTTTTACTGTAACCTGCTTAGCTCTTGCACCGAATGAATGAAACAAAGAGTCTTTCTGTCAACAAAAAGAAGAGGAAAGAGAGTAGATCGCGCACCCTCTTCCTCCGTCCTCGCCAAGTCCTTGCCTGGCCCCTGTCTTTCTGTTTGTCACTAACCACCGGGCTGACGGCGCCACTGCGAGAGTCAGGCTTCCCACCGAACAGCTGAGTCGTCTTGGCAACGCTCCTACCTGACAGCCCCTACTTCGATCTGAGTCTACTGAGCATTATGGCCTGTCTTTCTACTCCTGGTCTGTCTGTTGGATCGGATCGCAGGCTTCTCATTGTGTCCTGGTCTCTGGTCCTCTGGGTCCTCCGTTCCTGTCTACCTGGTACTCACACTCAGCTCTCATGTTCCCTCGTCTCTTGCATCTTCCTGCTCCTATTACAGTCTCCAGCCTCCATCACTGGCCTGCAGATGGCAACTACTGTCTAGTAGGTAAAAGATATTCAGAGAATGTTTGTTGAATGAATGCATGAGTGAATAAATGACAAATACACAAACTAGGCCTCTGTAAAGTGCCAAGACCCTATACCTGGCCTCCAGTGGCACACCCCCACTTGCAACAATTATCCAAACACATTAATTCCCGAAAGAAGCCAGAGCCAGGAGGCCATTACTTAGAGAACAGAAGTTAAAAGTAGTTCTTTCCTTGAGACCCCACACGTGGTTTCAGCACAGAGGGAACAAATTCATTCCAGCCTTGACATCTTTCTAGAAAGCACTGGTAAACCCTTGTGGGGAAAAAAATGCTGGCAAAATAATGCTAAAAGAAATGAACAAAATACAAAAATCTTATTATAACCACGTAAAAATGACATTTGCCTATGGCCAAAGACTAGGAAGGAATATAAAAACATTAAATGGCTTATTGTTTAAGGCGTTGAAATTGGGACTTTCCTAAAATACCTCCTGATGGTTGTTGGTGCTGCTATTGTTTGTGTGTCCACGTGAGGGTGCGTACTCACTTAGGTGCGCACAGGAGGATGTCAGGATATAAAAGCAAACATTGTTCCACCTTCCAAGGGAACTTTGCACTTAGCTATCAAATAACCCTAACCTGTTCTTCAAAAGTAGGTCGATCTCTGATTAAATTGTCCAGGTGATTGGCCAAGTCCTAACTTCACAAAGACAATGGTGGTCAACACCAAGTCGATACAGTTACTATTATTGAGTCAGCATGGTTCTCTGGGCTTAAGATAAGCGTTCTTTGATGACACGTGGAAGGTATTTGACATTTAAAGGGCAGCTGAATCAACATTGCAACTGGCTGTTACAAATATACTAGAATGACTGCAATAGAAGAAAACAAACTTACTAACAAAAAACAAACAAACAAAAAAAAAACTCATTCCTGTCAATTTAGTGACATGAATCCTATCTTTATTGAAGTAATATTCAACAGCACTCTCTATATGCAGTTTGAGATTATTTATCTCTTCTTAAAATGATGCTCGACATTGCCCAACAATCATGTTCAATGGTATTTGACAGATGAATGATCTCATGTATGTGGATTTGGGAAGATCTTTTTTAACTTGATATTTAATAATGTCCGTACATAATAATTAACTCACGTGTTGTTATCTAAAGAGTTAAAATTGGACTTTTCCTTTGTAAAAGGATAAATGTCTTAACTTGTCCAGAAGGAGGTCTGGAGAAAAGGACGTAAGTATTTGATTTAAGAGGGTATCTCAAGAGGAGAGGGAGGAAATGAAAGAGGGAAAGAAGTCAACCCAGAGGCATTGATGAGTAGGTTTCCAGCATAGGCAACTAGAGTCAATATCTATTTGGGCGGCATATCTCAGAGTCAACCCAAGGGGCAAAGAAGCTGGTACCCAGTGCTTTCATCACTGGTTGAGGGCTGCTTCTGGAGGCCTGGACAGAGTCTGTTGCATGCCAGCCCAGCCGCTCCCAGTGCCCAGGAAAGCCTTTGGAAGAGAGTCTTAGATGCTACCAGCAAGAAATCTTTAGCCAGAAGGGCGACCATCAAGGCTACATGGACAGGGCACCAACTGTATCCGCTACTAGCCAACATCTCAAGTAACTCATGATGATTTAGTTTGGTATTCACGCCAGGAAGGCCTCTCTACTTCGACTTAATCTATAACCTCAATGTGGAACGCCATCAATTCCCTCTGCCAATTCTTTGTCATCACAGCTCGTGTAGCCTGCCACACAGTAGATAATCAATCAATATTTTTTAAATAAACAAGTAACATGTCAGTCAAGGCCCAGTTCAAATCTCATTCCCTTTAAGAAACATTCTCTCATCTGCTCTATGGTCCCAGGACAGTTTGTTCTTCAATTAAAGCTCTTACGCTCTTCACCTCTTCTTGAAAAGAGAATAATTTGTCTAACGCAGCCTTGTAGTCAGCTTCTTGGTAACGGTATGGATAGTACC
>NW_011888832.1:4670455-4672541 GCF_000151845.1 Pteropus vampyrus
CTCATTCCTGTCAATTTAGTGACATGAATCCTATCTTTATTGAAGTAATATTCAACAGCACTCTCTATATGCAGTTTGAGATTATTTATCTCTTCTTAAAATGATGCTCAACATTGCCCAACAATCATGTTCAATGGTATTTGACAGATGAATGATCTCATGTATATGGATTTGGGAAGATCTTTTTTAACTTGATATTTAATAATGTCCGTACATAATAATTAACTCACGTGTTGTTATCTAAAGAGTTAAAATTGGACTTTTCCTTTGTAAAAGGATAAATGTCTTAACTTGTCCAGAAGGAGGTCTGGAGAAAAGGACGTAAGTATTTGATTTAAGAGGGTATCTCAAGAGGAGAGGGAGGAAACGAAAGAGGGAAAGAAGTCAACCCAGAGGCATTGATGAGTAGGTTTCCAGCATAGGCAACTAGAGTCAATATCTATTTGGGCGGCATATCTCAGAGTCAACCCAAGGGGCAAAGAAGCTGGTACCCAGTGCTTTCATCACTGGTTGAGGGCTGCTTCTGGAGGCCTGGACAGAGTCTGTTGCATGCCAGCCCAGCCGCTCCCAGTGCCCAGGAAAGCCTTTGGAAGAGAGTCTTAGATGCTACCAGCAAGAAATCTTTAGCCAGAAGGGCGACCATCAAGGCTACATGGACAGGGCACCAACTGTATCCGCTACTAGCCAACATCTCAAGTAACTCATGATGATTTAGTTTGGTATTCACGCCAGGAAGGCCTCTCTACTTCGACTTAATCTATAACCTCAGTGTGGAACGCCATCAATTCCCTCTGCCAATTCTTTGTCATCACAGCTCGTGTAGCCTGCCACATAGTAGATAATCAATCAATATTTTTTAAATAAACAAGTAACATGTCAGTCAAGGCCCAGTTCAAATCTCATTCCCTTTAAGAAACATTCTCTCATCTGCTCTATGGTCCCAGGACAGTTTGTTCTTCAATTAAAGCTCTTACGCTCTTCACCTCTTCTTGAAAAGAGAATAATTTGTCTAACGCAGCCTTGTAGTCAGCTTCTTGGTAACGGTATGGATAGTACCTGGAAATCAAGTCAGCAGTTTTTTACCATTACATGTGACCAGATGGGGAAGTCTAATTCTCAGGTGTAAAGGAAACCTTTTATTTCCATGCATCTGAGCCATGCTGTCTAATCTCAACTTTATCCACAATAAAGCCGATACTGATTTGCCTGCTTAGGCCAATTGCTTCTGGACTCAGGCGGGGAAGAAGGTTGTTATTTATCGCTGCCCCCTCAAATTCCTATCCATACGAGGCAGAGACCTCAAGCTTACAAATCAAAACTGGTAAGAACGCTTCTACAGGCCAAAGCATTCAGGGTTCTTATGGATAATAACCCCTGCTGGAGGTGACTTCACACTAAAAACTACAAACAGATGGGGAAGTAAACCACGAGGTTTGTCAGCATAGCCCACAAATTGGAAAATTCACTCCCCAATATCAGAGACAATGGAAAAATCTCACTATCGAGTGTGTGTGCTCCTTCAGATTCATGTTTTCCTATAATTCCAGTCCATTCTCCATACCAGAGACAGAGCAATAGTATAAAAAAATTCAAATCAGACCCCCTCCTCCCCTACCCCCGCTTAATTCCCTGCCATGGCTTCCAGTCACTCTTCGGATAAACACGCATGCTGTAGGTTATTCCACTCTTAGATTTGTAAACCAAAAGGAAAAAAAAAAAAAGCAGTCTGAATAAAACCTTGTTCACGTGCCTTCGTAGAAGCGTTATTCACAAGAACCCAAACGTGGGAGGAACCCAAGTGTCCATCAATTGATAAATGCACATACAATGGAATGTTATTAGGCTGTAAAAAGGAATAAAGTACTGATATACGCTACGACATGAATGAACAGCAAAAACATAATGTTAAGCGAAACGAGCCAGACCGAAAAGGCCATATATTTTATGATTCCATTTACATGAAATATCCAGAATCGGAAAATCCATAGGGACAGAGAGCAGATTCGTGGCTGCCAGGGCTGGGGGAAGGGGGAATGTGAGGACTCCTGGTGGGTATGGATTCTCTTTTGAGGTGAAGAAAAGTTCT
>NW_011888832.1:4673521-4675449 GCF_000151845.1 Pteropus vampyrus
GTGCCTTCGTAGAAGCGTTATTCACAAGAACCCAAACGTGGGAGGAACCCAAGTGTCCATCAATTGATAAATGCACATACAATGGAATGTTATTAGGCTGTAAAAAGGAATAAAGTACTGATATACGCTACGACATGAATGAACCGCAAAAACATAATGTTAAGCGAAAGGAGCCAGACCGAAAAGGCCATATATTTTATGATTCCATTTACATGAAATATCCAGAATCAGAAAATCCATAGGGACAGAGAGCAGATTCGTGGCTGCCAGGGCTGGGGGAAGGGGGAATGTGAGGACTCCTGGTGGGTATGGATTCTCTTTTGAGGTGAAGAAAAGTTCTAGCATTAGATACCGGTAAAGATGGCACCACATAGCGAACGTACTTAACGTTCCTGAATTGTGCATTTTAAAGTAGTTAAATGGTAAATTTTATTTCAGTGTATTTCACCACCATACAAGCAAGGACACCTCTATGGCATGACATTGCTCCAGAGTATCCTGCAGATAAGGCCAATTTTAGACCTTACCTGGGGCCACTCGCCCTCTTCCCTGTTCAGCCCCTCATTCTCTTAAAAGGAAAAGCCTAAGAGCCTCCATCAATAAAGCAAAGGCATCTGAATCCCTGTCTCAGGCTCAGCTTCCACGCAACTTGACAATAAACGAACCAGCGAATAAAATGAATGAGTAAATAAAATGTTTCAATGACACGCTCACAACTCAGAGCTACCACATGGGTTTGACTCCAACCTCCACACTTTAACCACTGAGCTACCTCTTCTAATGAGTTCACCAATGAAAAAGCCACCTAGCCAGGCCAGCACTGTAGGGCCAGACCACGTTCCTTTAGCAACCATGCCTCTGCTGCTTCTCCTGTCTTCTGGGAATGTCTGAACCTCAGACTAAATGGGAAGCCTATATCAGTGGTTCTTTCCCTGCAACCTCAAGCCCTATATAACAATAATTTTTAAAAAGAGAGAAAGAAACATATAAACAGCTCACCCCCCACCCATTCAATGTAACAGAGAAGTTATTGTGTGTGGGAAACCAGCTGTCCAAGATGACATCGCCAAAGAGTCTCTAAGGATATAGAAAGATTGTATTAACTCACTTGTCCTTGTGAAGACATTAGTATTTTCCCATCTTCGAGCAGCTGAAACCCCCAATAAATCCCCATTTAAAGGCAAATTTGTAAATGCCTAAGTGTAGTCACAATAATGGTACTGTAATTTATATTGACCATGCTCAAAGCCGTGGATTATTTATAGCATCACGGTCAATGTTAAACATTTCAGGACAAGAATTATAAACTCTTAGAGCTTGGGGGAAGTTTATAAGAATATAGAACAGCAGAAGTAAAATCTAATACAGAGAAATCATAGTGAGAACTTACTCAACCAAATTAGAAATCATTTTTACTTACCTCGTGGATGGCATTCAGACTGACAAATGGAAAGGATGATGAATAATTTTCCAGAAAGTACAAGTAGTAGGTGGATATATATTCTCATTCCTCATTCTTCCTTATAGCTAGATTGGAAAGAGAAGACGTCTTTGTCAGCTACTGCTATGTAACAAATAGCTTCAAAATCTCAATAGCACGTAACAAGCTTTACTTCTCACTCATGCATCTATGGTTCAGTTGGAGTTCAGCATATCTTGTCTAAACCTGGCTAGGCTTGGTTTCAGGTGGCAAATCAGATATGTTCTCCATCATGAAGACAAAGCAAATTGTAGATGTACTAATCTATTTCAAAGGAACAGGGGGTAGGACCAACAATTAAATCGTCATAGAGGGCCTGACTCACCCAAATAGTTCTGTGTGTGTGTGTGTTTTTTATGTAGACTAAGAAAATAGAAAAAGAAAACATTATTAGTGGGCATTTTTGCCTGCTCAGTTCTAGTAATAATAGCAATTTCTCTTTAGAAAA
>NW_011888832.1:4675499-4685083 GCF_000151845.1 Pteropus vampyrus
ATGCTCAAAGCCGTGGATTATTTATAGCATCACGGTCAATGTTAAACATTTCAGGACAAGAATTATAAACTCTTAGAGCTTGGGGGAAGTTTATAGGAATATAGAACAGCAGAAGTAAAATCTAATACAGAGAAATCATAGTGAGAACTTACTCAACCAAATTAGAAATCATTTTTACTTACCTCGTGGATGGCATTCAGACTGACAAATGGAAAGGATGATGAATAATTTTCCAGAAAGTACAAGTAGTAGGTGGATATATATTCTCATTCCTCATTCTTCCTTATAGCTAGATTGGAAAGAGAAGACGTCTTTGTCAGCTACTGCTATGTAACAAACAGCTTCAAAATCTCAATAGCACGTAACAAGCTTTACTTCTCACTCATGCATCTATGGTTCAGTTGGAGTTCAGCATATCTTGTCTAAACCTGGCTAGGCTTGGTTTCAGGTGGCAAATCAGATATGTTCTCCATCATGAAGACAAAGCAAATTGTAGATGTACTAATCTATTTCAAAGGAACAGGGGGTAGGACCAACAATTAAATCGTCATAGAGGGCCTGACTCACCCAAATAGTTCTGTGTGTGTGTGTGTTTTTTATGTAGACTAAGAAAATAGAAAAAGAAAACATTATTAGTGGGCATTTTTGCCTGCTCAGTTCTAGTAATAATAGCAATTTCTCTTTAGAAAACTATCCCTCCCCTTTCTCCTTATAATTCAGATAGTGTTGATCTCTCCCTGCCTCTAGCAAAGAGCAGGAGACTGCAGCTTGGCCAATCAGAGTAAGTCATCTTCTTGGCTATTCTGATTGGCTCAAGGATGGTCATGTGACCTAAGACAAGCCAATAGAAGCCCAACCCAGAATTTTTGGTATAGCTATCAGGGAAAAAAAAAAAAATCATTAGGCACATGCAAAGTGGGTTAAAGTTTGATAACTATTTTTATCATACGCATGTCCACAGGGGCCTTTCTTTTGCCACGTTATGCTGTTTTCCAAGGCCTTTCCAACCTCTGCATCTACATAAACATCACTTTCTGAGAGAAGCGTCCGCTGGTACGACCGGCCTAGACTTCGTTCTAACTTTCTAATCATTGAGCGGCTTCATTCTCGGTCTACCCTCTTGAACTCAAGAAAATCAGAAAAAAACATTTCAGAAGCATCACTATCCTCATAGCAATGCCAGTTAACGTAAAATGCTCCACTATTTTGAAATGTAACCGGTTTATGTGGAAGCCAGAACTATTTTTAAAAATTCACTAAGAACAAAAGAAAAAAGAGATTCCAACGAGTAAATTAAATGCGTGAGTGCTAATACCGTTAGTGTTTGAAAAAGAAATGTTGGATGTAGGAAAATAAGAAATATGAATAGATATGCTTTACGAGGTTGATTTAAACAATTGAGTGTTTTTCTGTAATCTACTTTCCTGCCTCTCTGATTAATAGTAAAGTTTTCATGGTTTTCTAAGTGATGCTTTGGAATGTCAAGTGTTTGGTTTTAAAGCGTGGGGGCAGATAAACGTTTTAGGTGATTAAAAAAAACATATTTAGGAAATGATGTTCTTGAAGGCCTGAGGGAAGAAATTGACACCGTTCTTTACAATTTCATTACAAAAGATGAATAAACGTCTGTCAAATTAACTTTGCTCAGTCTCACAAATGGTGGGAAATGCAACAGCGAATGCAAATACCAAAGCACAATTTATTTTCCCTCAGTCACTTGATGGGAAAGGTTCTGGTTTCTGCCACACATAATGTAGGCACCCATCAAAAAACCCCGGTTTCCAGATCCAGCATCAAGATGTGCGCAGAGAAGATGCGGGAAGGCAAAAGGGAGAAGAGCACTAGAGACAGCGCTCCGCATGTGTCTCTGGCACCTCCTGATTTGAGGCTCTTGTGACAATAACTTGAGAGCCCAGTATCCAAAATCACAATTCCAGAACTATCTGCCTTCTTGACCTCTAGCAACCCAGTTCATTACCTGCACATAGGTGATCCAAGTCAATCTAAGCTTGATTACCACTACTATTCATCTTATTTATTATAACATGAGTGTTGCTATGTAATAAACTACCACAAACCGCGATGGCTTACAACAATCACAAATTATTTCCTATGCCTGGGGAGTCAGCTGATTTCAACCGTTGGGCCATGGGTAGCTCTGCTGCAGGTCTCTCATCCTCTACGGAGACCGATGGGCTATCCCAGCCATGTCCTTCTTATTTCATTGGTAGAAGTTAAAAAAAAAAAAAAAAAAAACACACCCCAGCGCGGACACAGAACACACTCACACCTCCGTCACACCACACACACAAATAAGTCACATAGCCGAACCAATGCCAACGGGGGAAAAACAGACTCTTCCCCTTTTGTGGGTGGAGCTTCAAAGTCACACAGCAAAAGACATGCAGAGAGAGAAAGGTGAGGAATTACAGCTATCCGTTCATCTGATCGCATGTATTATTTTAAAAAATGTATCCTACATATATTCATTTGGTTATTCACTTACTCACTCGATAAATATTTGCAGAGTACAAATTCATGTGCCGAACACACAGAAGCCAAAAGTATAAGAGGATAAGCTTCCCGTCCTCATAGAACTTACATTTTCATGAAAAGGACACTCAACAAACAGGCAAAAAAAAAAAACAAAAAAAAAAAAAAAAAAAAAAAAAAAAACAACAAATAAAACAGTAGGATATCGATATAGGTAATGTGAAAGATACAAAGAATGAGGGGACAGTAGAAGAGGGAGGGGAGAGACTAATTTAGGAGAGTCAGGAAAGGGTACCCTCCCCGTTTATCTGCCTGATTCTCTCAGCATTTCTTGGAAATACCTGGGTAGGAATTAGATAGCAAGACATGGGTAAGATGGGACACTGTGGAGCACTGAAGAAAGGGCATCCTGGAAGGGTACTCTCCAAGAAAAAAGGAAAACAGTAAGAATGGAATAAAGGGATAAAAGTAGAGGGGATTTTGTGGGTGGGCAAGAGGTCTGAAAACTAATGACCCAAATACATGGCTGTTGACATCTAGCTGCCCCTCCACACAAAGCATTCTGAGAAGATGAAGAAGATGAGAGGATTTTACTAGTTTCGTGTGTCAGCCCATAATATCGAATGCTATGTTTTCCTTAAAATATAATCTAGTAATATAATTCTGTTTTGGTTTTTTTTTTTCCAGTAAGATCAGCAAAATGTACAAAGGAAAGATGACTACCTAGTATAACAGAGCTTAAATTCTTGGGGAGAATGTACAATGAGCAAACAATTTAGGTAGAAATGTACAGCTTTTTTTCCAGCTTAGAGAATGGGCTGGGAAGAATGCAGTAATGGACTGGGGGTCACCCAGAGCCTGGAACCTGGGCTCCACTCATTTCCTTCTGGATGGCGATCTCTCTCCCAACCAGAGATCTTAATTAGGGAATCAAGGCAGTTTGTGTTTGGGGGTTGAATATCCATTTGTTTTAAAATCATAAGTCTTGTTGCCCTTGGTTTTTTTTTTTTCTTCCTAGAAACTTCGCATGTAGCTTCATGATTGTATTTTTAACATATTCAAATTACAGTTCCCCTTTCTTCTTTGCCTCCCAAGAAGAGTAGTCAGAATTCAACAGATATTGACTTTTACTAAGACAAATTCTAGATTTATTGACCTGAGAAATAAATATTAATAGAGGTTAAATTGGGGTCAATTTTTACTCCAAGAGATGATAAATCTTGATATCGTTCCTGGGTTGGCGGGTCAATATGTCCCCTATGCCAACCATATGCTCCTGTCATCAGGTTCTCCTGAGGAAAAGGCCAGTGCACAAGACAGAATCTGGAGGAGCCATAGCTCCCATCGGCACTCTGCTGGTGACGTGCTTAAGATACACCGATCTCATTTTAACCTGGCTGGTTGTTACCAGGCTTTGACCGCTGTCCAGGTCAAGTCTCATGTCTAAGAAAATAATAACCTTCTTTGGTATTTCAGCAATCATTTTAGGGGCTTTCTTTTCTCATATATACACACACACACACACATATTTTCCATCCTCTCCAGACCATCCACCATCATGAGGGAAAGGTAGAGAACACATGTCGGTAATCCTCGGATTTTACTCCAGGAAGAAGTTTCGGCTTGTTCATCCACTAAAACTCCGAGGACAAGCTTCTCTCCCTTGCCCTGTTCACCTGTTTCTGCTTTACTGTTAAAAAGAGGGTGGTGGATATTTTATTTAATAAATATCGACTGCCTGGTATTCACTCCTAGATCATACTTACATGTGCCAAGTACTATTTTAAAAGCCTTATATGCATTAATTCATTTATTGCTCACAACTATCCCACGAGGTAAGCACAATTATGATGCCGCATCACATGTATCAGATGAGGAAACTTTGATATGAAAAGGTAAAATGATTTGTCCAGGATCACATGGCCAAGGTCTAAACCCTGGCAGTCAGGCTGCAAACTCATACTTGCTCCAACCACTTCCCATAGCTTATCTTACAATGCTGGTTACTGAGAATACGACCATGAGTGAGACACAGGATGTGTACTTATACATAGAAATGATGAACAGTTTATATAAAACTGAAAGCTATAGCTATTATCTTTGCGTAATAGGAATTTATGACTTCTTCTTTTTTCCTTGTCACAGTTTTGCTTCCTACACATCCCACAATTTCGTTTGGAAGGTAACATGACTCGTCCAGGAAATCCGCAAATAATTGACAAGGAGTATAGAGGGCATAGGCGTTACAATCTAGGTTGCCATTTGAAGGTTAAGTCCAAGTGGTAGAGATGATCTATAAATGTCTGAGGAACTGTAAGAGCGGAGGCTTCATTCAGAAGCAATCTAAAGCCAGAGCAGAAAGTTTCCAGGACACAGTCCCATGATCAATGAGTAATGTCTCTAAGTTAGGAATATGTTCAGCTGCAATTAGTAGAAAACCTGACCCTATATGAGTTTAAACGGGTTGTCTGTCTGTCTGTCTGTCTGTCTGTCTGTCTGTCTCTCTCACTTCCCGTAACAAGAGGTTGGGGGCAAATGATAGATTTGTGCTGGTTTAGAGGCTCACCAACACTGCCAACAGTGACCCCAGCCCAGGAGAGCAGTTTTTTCCTGCCCATCCAAAGTGCTACCTTCTGCTTATCAGCTTTCAGTTCTCCTGCTTGTCATCTCACGCATCACAATGTGGTGGCCTTGGCTCCCTATACCATGGGCTATACGCAATGGCAACACACAGTACTGATAGGTGTTTGGTATCTCATTATGGTCTTAATTTGCATTTCTCTGACGTCCAGTATGATCATTGGTTATTTTATATATTGATTTGTGAAAACCTGTTCAGGGCTTTCGCCCATTTCGTGTTTTATTGGGTTGTCTTTTTCTTATTGATATGTGGGTATTATATTCAGGATACAAATCCTCTGTTGAATATAATTTTGCCCTTCCCACCCACACTACACAAACAGAAGGTATAGAGAAATGTGTGTGTAGATATGTATATGTCATTGTATACTTATCCAAACATATTACCTCATTTCACTTAGGATCTAGCAAAACATTCTAACTCTTTTCAATTTGCATAGGCATAAAATAGTATAGGGACCCTTTCTGTCGTTTTTGCTTTTAATTGTTAATACTTATAGTTTGTGAGATATTTAAGAGAAATTAAACGAACCTAAGGAGTTTTTATTATAAAATGTACTGTATCTTTTAGCCTAAACAGTAATGTGGGATTTGATCCAGCCTTCTATGTGAGATGACTCCAAGGCTAATGCCCTCCATGGGAGGAAATGATATTCCGCAAACTGAAAGTTACATTGTTTTAATGCTGATGATCTGCAGATTAAAATCGGGAACAACTCAAAGGAGAGGTTGCGATTTCTTCTTCCATGTCTAATAATTTGAGGCTTTGAAGTTAAGTATAGTTGAATAGAGGATCTGTTTTGGCTGCCGTGGCATTTAACTGGGAATGGTAAGTGTTAGTGGAGATAGGCCCGCACTCATAAGATTGGATCTCTTTGTTTACTTCAGGCTTATTTGTCTTCTTAACAGGCACATGTGGCCTGTTGCATGCACATGCTGTGGTGGGCCCTCATCACCAGTCTGTGGATTATAAACGCAATGCATAAACAATGAGGTACCATGGAAAATAATAATAATGTAATTTCATTTATCTCTTTCTATGAAGCTGACCTACACTACAATAAAAAAAAAATGGGGGGTGGGCAGGGATCCAAACAATCACAAATCTTAAATAATCTGAGTTTAAATGGGAAGGCGGGAGTGTTTTATCCAACCATATGCAGAAAAAAAACCTCTAGGGTCATTTTTAAAAATTGCCTTCTAAATGATTAAAGGAAGCTCACAGAATGATTCAAGAAAGTTTTAGTATGTGTGTTTTATGAATTTCTTTTTTCATTTTGAAAATAGATCATTTGTAATATATAAGTGAATTCTCAAGTTTACTAAAACATTAATCGACAGCTATTTCCTAGGCATCTACTATATGCTCATGTTTGTGCTGAATAGAGTAGAAAGTATAGGAAAAGTATGTTTAAGGAAGGAGATAGCATAAAGATTCTTAGAACAGTTGGAAAACAAAGTGGTGAGTTTGTGATATAGACCCCAAGTGTGACAGGAGCTCAACAGAGAAAATCCCAGCGTGACAAAGCAGTGGGAGAATGCGGGGCTTCATCTGGTCTTAAATCCGGATAGATTTGAGGTAAACGACTGGGGGAAAAAAACAACAACAACAACAAAAAAAAACATGAGGAAAAACTCTAAATTCAGTAGTTTAAAAAAGACAAAAATTAATTTTCTCACATAAAAGTCTCCAGAACAAGGAATTATCTGAAAAAGAAATTAAGAAAATAATTCCATTTACCACAGTATCCAAAAATTACTTGGGAATATACTTAAATAAGGCGGTGAAAAATTTATACACTGAAAACATAATGTTGATGAAAGAAATTAAAGCAGACACAAATAAATGAAAGATATCACGTGTTCATGAATTAATAATTAATATTAAAATGACCATTTTATCCAAATTACCATTTTATTCAAATTGCATTGATTCGATGAAATTCTTATCAAAATCTCAATGGCATCTTTTTTTTTTTTTTTGCAGAAATAAAAAAAAATAAATTTAAATTTATGCGGAACTACAAAAGATCCTGAATAGCCAAAGCAATTTTCAGAAAGAAGAACAAAGTTAAAGGCATCACTTCCTCATTTCAAAATATATTACAAAGCGACAGCAATCAAAACAGTATGGTACTGGCATGAAAACGGACATATAGGCTGATCGAACAGAATCGAGACCCTGGAAATAAACCCACACATAGGGTCAACTGATTTTTAATAAGGGTCCCAAGAATATACAGTGGGGAAAGAATAGTCCCTTCAATAAATAGTGCTGGGAAAACCGGATATCCGCATGCAAAAGAATAGAATTTGACCCTTATCTTACACCATACATAAAATAAACTCAAAATGGATTAAAGACTTAAATGTAAGACCTGAAACTGTACAACTCCTAGAAGAAAATATAGGAGAAAAGCTTCCTGACATTAGTCTTGGCAATGATTTCTTACACGTGACACCATAAGCACAAGGAACAAAAGCAAAGATAGATAAGTGGAATTACAACAAACCAAAAAGCTTTTACACAGCAAAGCAAACAACCAACAAAATGAAAAGACAATCTATGGAATGTGAGAAAATATTTGCAAACCATATATCTCATAAAGGGTTAGTATCCAAAATACACAAGGAAATCCTACAACTCAATAGAAAAAAAAAGTAAGCTAATTTTTTTTTAAAAAAATAGGCAAAGGAACTAAATAGGCATTTCTCCAAAAACTATATACAAATGCCCAGCAGATATATGATATCATCAGGACAAGAAAAATCAAAACTACAGTGAGATATCACCTCATGCCTGTTAGGATGATTTTATCAAAAGGGAAGGAAGGAAGGAAGGAAGGAAGGAAGGAAGGAAGGAAGGAAGGAAGGAAGACAAGGTTACTGAGGATGTGGAGAAAAGGGAACCCTTGTGCATAGTCGAAGGACTGTAAATTTGGTGCTAGGGCAAAGGTCCTTTAACTGTGGTCCCTGAGAACTTGTTAGAAATGAATCAGAAACTTCGGGAGGCGAGTCTACTAGCTCCAGAGCTGAGATCCCAGAACACAGTGCCCTTCAAGCTGGAGGGGAAAGAAGAGAACTTGAGATTTCCTGAGGCAATGTGCAGTGCAGCAGAAGATACACGGTTCTGAGAACTCAGGTTTAAACTTCAACTCTGCCATTACACTGTCCATAAGACCCTTGAGATAATTTTCTTGCCAAATTACTACTGTCACCTCATATTTCAATTTATTTTTCATTGTAAGCAAAGTAATGTGCATACGGTTAAACACAAAATAAAAGCATCACCAAAGGTAGCTATTCTCGTTGGACACCCATTAAAGACCTGGCATTCTGCTAGGTGTCTTCCTTACTTTTCCCTGTAAATTTTAGCAATGACCACTATAATGATGATTATCATATTTATTATCATATTTATTTTATAAACAAAAAAGCTCAGAAGTTAAATATCTTGTCCAACATCACAATGTAAGAATCAGGAATAAAGCCCAGATCTGTCATGTTACAAACTATACATGCCTTTCTCACATGTCTTCACACTTGGGCCTTGAGTTTTGGGGTTGACACAAGTCATGCAAACTCCTTGGACCCTCTTCTGCCTTTGGCCATCAGCTCAATAAAACAATTGAACTGATTCCTCGATGATATTTTCAAGGGACTTAGGGGTCTGGATCCTGCATCTCAGCTACTTCACTTCAAGCAAACGTTCTCGGTGATACCATCTACCTCCAGTTTCCAGGAAAAGCAGATTATTTAAGGCACAGAATTTCTCAGGAGACTTCCCACCTCCAGATCCCAAAAGCTTACCAAATTTCATTAGTTTTTGACCTCTCAAAAGTAAGTTCAAATGAAACCGTGAGTCACCAAATATGAATTAAATTCAGATCTGCACCTGATGCTAAGCCAAAGCAAGCCTATTTATATTTTCGTAACTTTACACTAAATTACAAATAGTCCTGGAAGTCAAATGACACCTTTTTACCAAGCATCATTTTTATACTCAGTGACACCAGAAAACTCCTACAAACTTATTGATGAATAATTCATGGAAGTCTCCATAATAACATGCGCTCTTTTTATTTTAATTCTAAAGCTCTTGAGCATCTTGGATAATATTCAGTAGTCACGGTCTAATCGCTACTAAATGTCAACAGTGATTATCTCATAAAAGTCGCCTCGATGTGCTTCCAGACCATGCCTTTACTCAATTACGGCCATCAGAACCCTCTTTTTCAAACTTTCACTGCTGATCCACCTCACAGGAGTAACGTGCTCTTTCTTGAGATGTGTCAACATCCCTTTCAAGGTGCAGTCGAATCCTGCTGTCCTGGAAGGGTTTGGTTTTGTTTTTTTTGGAGTTGTTTTTAGATGTTCTGTTTTGGGCACTTTCTGTTGACTTTGCCTATCTTTGCTCTTGCTCATTTTCAGATCCTTGGGGCCCCCTAAGC
>NW_011888832.1:4685133-4686793 GCF_000151845.1 Pteropus vampyrus
GCTCTTTTTATTTTAATTCTAAAGCTCTTGAGCATCTTGGATAATATTCAGTAGTCACGGTCTAATCGCTACTAAATGTCAACAGTGATTATCTCATAAAAGTCGCCTCGATGTGCTTCCAGACCATGCCTTTACTCAATTACGGCCATCAGAACCCTCTTTTTCAAACTTTCACTGCTGATCCACCTCACAGGAGTAACGTGCTCTTTCTTGAGATGTGTCAACATCCCTTTCAAGGTGCAGTCGAATCCTGCTGTCCTGGAAGGGTTTGGTTTTGTTTTTTTTGGAGTTGTTTTTAGATGTTCTGTTTTGGGCACTTTCTGTTGACTTTGCCTATCTTTGCTCTTGCTCATTTTCAGATCCTTGGGGCCCCCTAAGCATAGCCCCCAAGTACGGTAGCATTTATTTCTAAGACTGTTCCAATTTACATCGCCATCAGATCACACTGTGTACTCCATGCAAAATATCCTTAGCAAATTATGGAATGCCTCTAGTAGATAAAACATATTTTAATGAATGAAGAGGTTAGTATTTCATAAACACAAGAAAAGTATAAACTGACTTCCACTATCAACAGTTTAAAATCAATTTGGAGGCATTTGGAAAGCATTTTAAAGAGCAACTAGACATCAATAAAATTTAATTAATTGGTTCTATGGATGCACATGTAAATTGGGTGTTAATTATGCTAGCAATGCTCTTCCATTAAAAATTAAGCTCATGATTAGTAACCAAGAAAAACAAGCCGTTGTTCTATAAACAAGTCTCATTCCCTTGTATTTGAACCCAACCTTTCGGTAATTAAATCATAACTCTACATTTGCTCAGATGAATCTGGGCTCTGATGGATGACTGGTGAGTTAGCCAAGTGATCTCCACTTGGCTGTTCTGTATAAACAATTGATATCTGTAGGGATAAGTTATGTGCGGTTGAGCTGCCCTTTAATACAGAACTATTGAATTATTGAAAGTTCTTCGCTATCTAATTGACGCCAAACAAAGGAATGGTTGACAATTGCAAGGGTTATAGTGAAAATTAGTGACCATTTCAGGACCGATGACATTTGAAGATGGAAGGCTTGCAGCAAGAGGTTACAAGCTAAAGAAGCTGAGTCCGATCCATAACCCTTCTCGCCTCTCCCCACCCCCAAGATGAAGTTCTTGCATTTGGAGATAAAAATGCAGTGATCTTTTAAAAAAAAAAAAAGATAAACTGTACACAGGCTAGCACCCTTTTGGGTTACCCCAATTTATTTTTCTAAACTCCTTGGGAGTCAAACTGATCTGAACCCAGAGCACAGATCGACTGCAGTGGGCTTTCTTGATTAAGAGTTAGAGCTGCATTTCAGGACTGGAAACGGAATGAAACACTTGGAACACTTTACCCACAACACTGGGTTTTCTTTTTCCCAATAGATTTTCCGAGGGAAATTGAGTCCATATGTTTCTGATCCATCTTCTCAAGAACTATCAAGACACTGTTTTATTAGAGCTATTTGATGGGGCATTTTATCTATTTCAGTGAGCCTTTTGATGTCCTTTTTCTTAGTCATGGTAAATTGGGTTTACAGAAAAGACAAAGATATACTCTCTTATTGCCCACACTTAATGACAGAAAGAAAGAAAGAAAGAAAGAAAGAAAGAAAGAAAGAAAGAAAGA
>NW_011888832.1:4687005-4692353 GCF_000151845.1 Pteropus vampyrus
AGTTACATCCAAATGATTTTGAACTTTTGCCTCTCACTATATTTAATTTCTGGAGGCCTTCTGTGAGACCTGGCAAACCTTGAATCTTATTGCATTTTGTACCATGCAGAGACCCTGAAGCCCATGCAAATTTGAATCTTGGCCATCACTTAATTAAGTAACATGTGTAGAAACCTATTCATGCTTTTGTATAAAAACACATCTTTGAGTGTATACATGTGTATGTGTTCCCTTGTGGAAATGCTGCTCCAACACAATGTCTTCCTCTCAAGAGCCAGTCATCACATTTAGAGAGGAAACTTCTAGCCCATAACAGAGTTGTCCCAGACACATTTTCTTCATCTGCTCACGCCCAGTTCCGTTAACCCATTTAGTCCCTATAGAAATGAGTAGGAGAGTCAGAGCAGAGGATTTCTGTAACCATTGGGTGAGAAGTGAAAACTTGCCGCCTCCTGCTTTTAGTCCAGACCTATTGTGCGAGCACCACCTCTGTGGCGGATGAAAGAGATTGGTGTCATCTTCCAGCAGCAAGAAAGGGGGTGTGTGTGGTGAGGGTGGGGGTAGGAAACTAAGCAAGCGATTAATCCTGTAACAGTCAGAAGATTGTCTGGGAATGTGCTTTGGCCAAATAGTGAAAATTTATACAAATGTCATAATCACTCAATGTGGAAAAAATTTAAGGAAGAAACCAATTGATTTACCTGAAAGTGTGACTCAAATGGGACCACTAGGAGGGTAAAATGAGTGAGGTGTGGGGCACGACAGTTAAGGTGGCATCCGCTCTCGAGCATCCACTCTCAGGCATCCACCCTGCACTTGCGGGACCTTGAGAGTAAGCACCTCCTTAAATCTTGTATGCTGGGTGCCTCACCCTCTTCAACCTTGTCCCACCCATAAACTATGATTCTTTGGCCTTTTCAAGTCCCTCCCTAAAAGGACAAGATCAGTCCCTCCCCCAATGAAAACAGAAATTATATTGCTTGTATGTATGGCAGACTCCGGCTGGTTACTCGGCAACGATTTCCTTCGTCCTCCTGGGCACCTAGATAGATTGATTTCCAGCTTCCTTTGCACTTAGATGCAGCCCAACCCAGCGACTGAGCTCTGGCCAATGGAACGTGAGCAGTAGCGAATATGACACTTCTAGTCCAGCCTCATAAACCACTTTCTGCAAATTTTTATTCTCGTCCCCCTCACTGGTGAGAGGGAAGGAGACTGGGTCCCTGATTGACTGCGTGGAGGAGAGTCCTGCCCCCAGCACCCCTTCATGGGACTGTGACATATACATTTATGTCTTCAGGTATTGGAGGGTAGTTTGGTGTGTAGAAGTTAGCCTGTCCTGACCAGCTCCATAAATGATCAGCTGTAGCTTAAAATAGCACCATATATGACTACTGACGATAGCTCACAATGGCAAAGTCAGTTTTTCCAATGAGAACTAGCCTTCCATTAGAGAAGGTATAGATGTGTCTGTATAATGTGATCTGAGGGGGTCTAAGAAACGCTTCTTTTGTCCTAAACATCTTTCTAACTCGACTTCCACATCCACTGAGACCCCACAGTTAGAGTCGTCGCGTTGGAGTAAAGAACCATGGGTATTAAAACATCTTGAAGGACCAACATGTTCTGTCCGCGCCTTCCTTGTAGGGCTAAATGATCTACTGAGCTGATGGCACTTCGTAACCTATGAAGTATGCCTGGGGACTAAATGATCTACTGAGCTGATGGCACTTCGTAACCTATGAAGTGTGCCTGGGGACGGGGTGCTATCAACCTTCTGGTCTCGGTTAACATATCGGTATATTTTCTGACAGATGAGAGAGGCGTGCTTGGAGATGAGGGCTATTCATGGAACCAGGAAGGCCCAGTAATTGGAAAAAGGAGGTTGACGCTCTCACTACGCACAAGACTCTCCATGTGCATAATCTTATTTAATTCTCGCAGCAACCTGAGGAGGTGGGGACAATTATTATGCCCTTTTGCAGTTGAGGAAACGGAGGCTTGGGAAAAATTTAAGTAGCTTTGCCAATAAATGTCCAGTCTGGGATCGAAGCACTAGATTTGAACCCAGAGGTCATCTGGGGAGGAGAAACGGAAATACCATATATGACAGGCCGGAGAGCACCATGTGAAAAAACACGCCCCACGCTGCAAGATCGGAGCAGGGCGAGAGACTGGCACTCAGTCTCCGGTGTCTGGCGCTGTATCAGTTTTTTGGAGAAACCCTCTGCTCATCAGGGTCTCTCTCCCGTCCTCATCAGCTGCCCACACCAAGGAGGGTGACCACACGTCTCCCTTTCCTCTTGTCATGTGGAGTCGGAAATTCCTTCGTAGCTTGACACGTCAGGCCATCTGCCCCCCGAGGCCTGGGAAGCTCTGCTTCCCCTATGGCCCCCGGTTCACTCAGGGCAGACATAGAGCAGAGGGGTGTCAATTTTGCTTGAACTGCTCAATCACCACTGACATTTCGTTAACCACCCAGTGAACTTCTCCAGCCTGAAGTAGCAGCAACTCGTGCCCTTGAAAACGGAACAGAAAACAACCCTATTGATTTTCTACTATCAACTAGAAAAAGACAATTGCCCTTCGCTGAGAATGCTCATAATGCATTTCACACCATTCCTGCTCTGGCAGCCCACCGCCTCCTGATACAGTGTTGGGCTGCTATAGCCCCCTGCTGCTTCGGACTCTGAGAATTAACCCCGAAGGCCCAGCATCAACTTGGGGCTTCTGGCCCCTGGACAGCAACGAGCAGGAACGGCGTCTCTGAGCAGTGAACCTGCTCATTTCGGGAGGTGTGATCACCCAGAAACCACAAAGGAACTAGACCTGGGGTTGGGGGTTGAGTGCGGGAGGGGCTACAGGAATCAGAGTAAAATCATCTCTTAAAAGAACACACTGCTTTGTTTTATTAAAGGCATAATTAATGTTCCTATGGGTTTGGGGAGATACATAAGCATATGTGTACACCGACCAAATTGATTAAAGAATCAGATTGTTATTTAGTAAATATTTACCACGGATGCAGTCATTCTGACTTAGTCGAGGCCCAAGATCTCATCTATGAGTTATGGCTCCCAATTACCAGACCTTTATTTTTCTCAACCTGTGTTGTATATCAGGCTTGTCCTAATAGTTCTATTTTTGATGTTTCCCACACAGAGAAAAGAAATGTGAGGAGTCAAAGGAAATACAAGAACCTTGAAAAGGCAGACCTGAGCCTCTGGGACAACTGTAGTGTCAAAATCAGTCAATATTTATGCCTAGCAACCTTGACAATATCCTTTTAATTAAAATCAATGGAGAAATAAAACATGCATTAGAATGCACTTGGGATCGCTCACCTCCTGAGATGAGAAAGACCCCGATAATATGCGATTATGACCGTGTACACGTCCCTCCGTTTGGGTGTTTGCACCTGTGTCTCTTCGTTCGAAGGTCTCTTTCATTCAATACTACTGTTTTTTGTGTTTTTTTTGTTGTTGTTTTATTTTGCGTTTCATTTCGGTACAACTTTCTTGAGACATGTATTTTTTTTAAATACCTTAAAAAATCAGCTAACATGTTCCTCAGGTCAAACTATAACCTAGATGGTGGGGAAACTGAAAACTCTGAGGAGGGGGCCCCAGGGAGTAGGAGGTTGACATCATCAGGGCGGTTCTGCCTCTAACCAGCCGGCTGACACGCAAAGGGTCACAGAAAATAACATCGAGTCTCAGCTACGTCTGATCAGATGAGATGATCAGACTCAATTCTCAAAGGTTCTTTCTGATTCTCCATGAATATTCTACTAGACCGATGGTGTTAAAAATAATAGCATCTCCTGTTCATCGAGCACTTCCCATGCAACACACTAATTCTTATTTCATCTTTGCCACAAAACTGTAAGAGAGGCCCCATTATGATTTCCATTTCATCGGTGAGGAACTGAAGCTTGAGGGATGGAGTCAGTCCCCAATGCCACCCTGCTGGTCCGTGGTAGAGGCAGGGTTTTTCCAAGGCCATGTGCTTCATCATTGTCCCATGCCACCTTCCCGAGTCGATGGAAACCAGAAAGTGGCCTGAGAGATGCCACCTCTCTTACCTCCACAGACTCTGAAGAGTCATCTGACTGTGCCGTCCAGCCAGCAGAGCTCGCCCAGCTTGGGTGGCATCACTTCACCTCGGGCCACTTCGGAATTCACCAGACCTGGGCCAGTATGACTTTCCTATACATCGAGCTCTGATTTCAAAGGCTCCCATACAGGCTGGCTTAACAATGACAGGTTAAGGTGGCCCAAGAATAGAAAGCAATTTAACACTGTCCTCTCTGGCCCGGATAGGCAGATGAAACACCAGATATTAGCACGTTATAAACTCCAAGTCACAGAGGTATTTTTTGTTTGTTTGCTTTTCTCATGCCACTTGGCTCCTCTCAGATTGCAGACGGCCCCCTCTCTGGGGCTTGCAAGATGACTGTCATGTTGTTAAAAGCTTCTCTTCCTTATCTTACTTCCTAATCTCCAAAGAGGGATTGGAGAGCCCTCAGCACTGGTTTTTCCTCTTCAAGGACTTGCTAGTGCTGGACTAATTAATGGAAAGGGCCTGGAGATAAGTTCCTTCAAAAATTATGGAATGTCCTAATCAGACGGGCAAGCGAAGGCCTGACCTCTGGGTCAAGGGGTCACTCTCAAATAATACGATGAATTCAATGATTACTGTCATTTTTTGTTACTCCAAAAAGGTGAAAAAAAAAAAAAAGAGGTTAGCGTGGGCCCTGAAGGACAAAGGGACGCCCATGTTTCTGTTATGAAAGTGATCATTTAAAGAACATTCCTCACATATTCCCAAAATCTTCAAAATCCAACTGTGCCTGGAAACGGTTCTTACATTGTCAGAGTTCATTACCGGAAACCTTCTCACCGGCTCTCCCTCCTCCACGTGCGTTCCTGTCACTGGCTCTATTACTGGGCCCTCTTCCCTGCCTTTATCAAACTCTCTGCTTTTCCCCGACCTAGTACGCACCCTTCACTCCCCAAAAATCCTGTTCATTTTGTAAATACTTATTTTAATTATAAAATGATTGAAATATATTTTTCTAAAATTTGGGACACTTCTTCTTCAGAGAAGATGGAAGAGACATACTTTTCCCTAGACCTCCTGTGAAGTATGACGAAAAAACCCTTAGGCATTACATATAAAACCAACATAAGAAAACTGTAAAAGATAGAGAGAAAAAGACAGAATGATTAGAGACTTCAGGGCCCAAAGAGCAAAACGGTGGCAAGTTCCCTGGGCTTTCCTGTTCCCTTATATATCCCAGACTCAAAGCTGAAGAAGGTGGCACACTGGGATCAGCAGTGGGTACA
>NW_011888832.1:4692403-4694281 GCF_000151845.1 Pteropus vampyrus
GGGCCCTGAAGGACAAAGGGACGCCCATGTTTCTGTTATGAAAGTGATCATTTAAAGAACATTCCTCACATATTCCCAAAATCTTCAAAATCCAACTGTGCCTGGAAACGGTTCTTACATTGTCAGAGTTCATTACCGGAAACCTTCTCACCGGCTCTCCCTCCTCCACGTGCGTTCCTGTCACTGGCTCTATTACTGGGCCTTCTTCCCTGCCTTTATCAAACTCTCTGCTTTTCCCCGACCTAGTACGCACCCTTCACTCCCCAAAAATCCTGTTCATTTTGTAAATACTTATTTTAATTATAAAATGATTGAAATATATTTTTCTAAAGTTTGGGACACTTCTTCTTCAGAGAAGATGGAAGAGACATACTTTTCCCTAGACCTCCTGTGAAGTATGACGAAAAAACCCTTAGGCATTACATATAAAACCAACATAAGAAAACTGTAAAAGATAGAGAGAAAAAGACAGAATGATTAGAGACTTCAGGGCCCAAAGAGCAAAACGGTGGCAAGTTCCCTGGGCTTTCCTGTTCCCTTATATATCCCAGACTCAAAGCTGAAGAAGGTGGTACACTGGGATCAGCAGTGGGTACAGGGACTACCAGGTGGGGAGTCAGGCCCTTCATCCCTGCCAGGTGATAATGAGCAGCCCCCTCCTGCTCCACCGCGATGCCAGCAGAGAGGGCCTAGACTTGTGCCCTCACTCAGCAATAATGAAGCACTCACTCCACAATAATGAAGCACTCACTCCCCGCTGGGATGGTACCGAAGGAAACTTAGTAAAATGTCAGGCCTTTCACGACTACATAGCAGTAACGAGGCCAACCGGTTCCCCTGTGATGCAGGGGAAACCATAGCAGTGTCAGCAAAGAGCTAGTAGGGAGCTGGGAGTCCCATTCCCGCCCAGCAGTAATGAGGAGTCCCCAGCACGCACACTCAGAGGTCAGTGGAGGCCAGATGAAACACTGGATTTCTATTCCCACCTGGCCATAACAAGCCCGCATCTCCCCTCTCTTGACAGAGGAGTGTCTGAAGAAACTGGCTAAAACAGAAGGTTTAAATAATGTTCGAGGTCTTCTAACACAATATCCAAAATATTTAGATTTCAATAAAAATCATTCACGTACCAAAGAGCAGGAAGTTTTCAAATGGAATGAAGAAAGGCAATCAATAGATGACAACACCAAAGCAAGATAAAAACATTTTAACAAACAATTATCAACATGTTTGAAACAAGTTTATAAATATAGAATCACAGAAATAAGGAAATCATTGCATAAAAGAGGGAAGACATAAAAAACCAAATGGAAATTTTAAAATTAAAAAATACGATGATTGATGTAATAAACTTAATAGATAGGCTGAACAACAGAGTGAAAGGAACAAAGGAAATATTAAGTGAATTTGAAGATGGAACAATAGGAATTGTTGTACACAAACAGAGTATTTAGAGAACATGCCACTCAAAAGTAGAACACAGATTCTATGAAACACATACCAAGATGGACCTTATTCTTGTTAGTAAAGAAAAGTTTCAATAAATTTTCAAACATTGAAGTCATATAGTGTCTTCTCTAACCATAATGGAATTAAATTGAAATCAATAACAGAAAGATAAAAGCAATATCTACAAACATTTGGAAACTAAAAGACGTACTTTTAAATAGTTCATAGATCAAAAAATAATCTAAGAGGAAAAAATACATTGAACTAAATGAAAATGAAAATACAACACGTATAATTTGTGGGAAACAGTAAAAGCAGCTGGGAAGGAAATTTCCAGCTCTGGTCACATTTATTAGGAAGAGAAAAAAAAATCAAAAAAAAAAAATCTAAGTTCCCATTTAAAGAATCTGAAAAAGGAAGGAAGGAAGG
>NW_011888832.1:4694966-4717498 GCF_000151845.1 Pteropus vampyrus
GTAAACAAAATGCAAAAATCTTTAGGACATTATTAGCAAAGAGAATTCAGCTATATATAAGAAGAATCGTGTACCATAACCGATTTGGAATCATTCCCAGGGTGTAAGGCTGGCTAACTTTTATAAAATTAATAAATGTAATCTACCACATTAATAGGCTTAAACAAATTTCATATGCTTATATTAGTCAATGGAGAAAAGTATTTGACAAAATTCAACACCCATTTCTGATTCAAAGAAAAAAAAAAACTCATAAAACTAGAAATACGGAACTTCCTTAACTGATCGAGAACATTTGCAAAAGGCCTGCATCTGACAGTATATTTAATTGTAACAGACTGAAAGATTTCCCCTTGATTGGGAACGAGTCAAGAATCTCACCATCCTTACTCAACATAGTGCTAATAGTTTTAGCTAATGAGATAAATCAGAAAAAAGAAATTAAAAGAATGAAAAAGAAGAAATAAAACTGTCCCCAATTGGCAGATAGCTATTTAGAAAATTCCAAGGGATCTACCCCGACCCCATTCTCCCCCAAACTTTCCTAGAATAGGTGAATTTAGCAAGGTTACAGAAAACAAGATAAAAATACAAAAATTAAAAAAAAATACTTCTACATGCTAACAGTGGACGCCAATATTAAAATTACAATACTGTTTAAAGTTGCTCAAAAAGGAAAGCTGCAGTGTAAATCTAACAAAACCTAAATGTTGAAAACTATAAAAAGTTTAACTGAAAAGGAAGTTTGAAAATATATTGACCTAAAAAATTTTTGAGAAGAACATAACCGACTCCCGTTTACTCACTACCTAAATTTTATCATTGTTAATAACTTTTTTTTTGCTACAGATCTCTCTTTTTTCAAAAGACATGAAACAATACAGTTCCACTTAAAGAAGCACCTTTTATGATTTAGCCCATTTCCCTCAAGAACTGAGCAAAACCCTGGAATTCCCTAGGCGTGTTCTCATAATTTTATTGTATAAATATCACCCTAGCAAGAAATAACACAGTTTTATGTGCTTTTTCAAAGATGGCGTAGATGTTTTCCTACCGTACCAGGCAACGCAATCACTTTACAAATTCCTCATCGATCTCAACACGAAGTTTTGTGGTTCAGCCATGTTGATACTCAAAGATCTAGGGCTTTATTTTTACTTTATTTTATCATGATAACTGTAAATAACATGTAATGAAAGCTATGTGCCAGACACTGTTCTAAACGCTTTCTACACTTAACCTGTTGGCCCTCATTAAGATCTTTATTGTTCCCACTATACAGATGAGAAAATGAGGCACAGAGCGGTTAAGGGATTGTCCTCGGCTGTACCACTGGCAAATGCTAGAGCCCGAATTTGAATCAGAGCCTGTGCTTTTATGGTATAAGCACCCTGCTGTATATCTAGTACTCTGTTGATGGACATGTCCATTGTTTCTTATTTGTTTACGCTCATCAGCTATAACTATCCTCATTCTTGTCTCCTTATGCAGGGGTCCCCAAACCCTGGGCGGTGGACAAGTAGTGGTCTGTGGCATGTTAAGGATCAGGCCACACAGCAGGATGTGAGTGGTGGGCGAGCGAGCAAATCTCCATCTGTATTTGCAGCCGCTCCCCAGCACCAGCATCACCACCTCAGCTCCACCTCAAGTCATCAGGCGTTAGATTCTCATGGGAGCACTGGTCCCTGGTGCCAGAAAGGTTGGGGACCGCTGTCCTTATGCATATGTATGAACCTCTTTAAGACATATACCAACAAGCGGACCCGCTGGGTTGTGGTTGGTACTTATCTTCAATTTTAGTGGTTATTTCCAAATTGCTAAATAATGTGGAGCAGTTTTCACCGGTAGTGTGTAAGAGTTCCTGTTTTCCTCACCAACACTTGATATTGTCAAGCTTTACAGTTTTTGCTATTTTGATGAGTCTGAAATGGTAACTCGAGGCTTTTTAATGTGCACTTCCCTTATTATTGATGAGCTTCTTTTCATGTGTTTATCAGCCTTTCGAACTTCCTCTTCTGTGAATTGTCAATATGTATCCTTTGTGATTTGTTTTTCTCTATCCAGTTGTATTTTTCTTATAATTTTATCTATTATCTGTTGGTGATAGTTGTTAAAATATATATTCTCCTAGTCTATCACTTGTCTTTTGTTTTTGATGCTTTATGTCACGGTGAAGATTTTCAATGTTGACAAAATACATGTGCTTGTGAGTGTGTGTGTACATATGTGCATGCACGCGCATATATACACACGTACGAAATATACAGACTATATATACATTTCATGCTAAGGTTTTTATTTTTTAAGTATGGAACATTTATATTGTTTTTTTTTTCCTCTATGAATTCTGTATGGATTGTGAAATATCCCAACTTCATTTAGTTTTGACTCCAACATCCCCTATACACACTAATTAGAATATCACCACAGGTATACACCGACTTTCTGTATTCCTGTGTGTCACTGTCCATTCTCTCCTGGTGTCATGGCATTAATCTGTGATAAACTCTAGAAGTACTAATTTTTCCCTCTCTATTTATTGAATGGAATATTTTAAAATAGATGGAATTATACTTCTCAGGTTGTATGGTGACACGCTTTTTCAATGAACATGTCACAGACAGCTTTTCGTGTGGTGACACCATCATGTTTAATGCCCACATTATATTTAACGATCTATGGACAAGCCTTTGGGTGTTTTCTATAACTATAATACATGTCATATGTATTACGAGTATATACATCTTTATCTATACTTAAGATAAATTACCCATTATTTAAGATGAAATACAAAAAGTGAAACTTTGGGAGTCAAAGTATATGTAAAATTTCAGTCGTACCAAAGCATTCTCAGGAAAGATTAGACCGATTTACACTCGCCCCGTCCCCATACACCAAAACCTCCAATGGCAAGAAATGACTCGATCGGATCTAGTTTCAGAAAGTCTGTCCTGGTAGGGTCACAAAGGCAGCATGGAAATAGTCAGATGGCATTCTGGGAGACGCATGCATCAAACAACAAACGTGTCGATGTTCGGTGGATAGAGCGAGTGCCAAATAGCGTGTGGGACGCCTGGACCAGCCGGCTTTCTCAACCCAGACTGGAGGGCTACACACAGTGGCAGCAACTGCCAAAAGAACACACAATTTTTGCTAGAAGTCCTGAAGGCATCTCATGCTAACTGCACCACAGAGAAGCATGTGACCCCTTCAGACGTCACCCACAAAAAGCAAATGCATAGTTACTTTGGTTTGGTCATCTGATGACACAGGTACTTGACTTGCTGCTCTCAAAGACTCTTGAGATAAGAACTCAGAATGATCTGTGTGCATTTAAAACAAATGTTGTGTTCCAGCACGGTCCAGAGACGGGGTAAACTTGACTACCGTTGCTTGAGAAGCTTGAGTGACTGCTGAAAGTTTTTCTAAAACACACTTTTCCTCGACCATACAGCTCCTCATTCCAAGCAGTGCCAACGCTGGGAAGAAATCTCATTACCCCACATCACTACGCCACAAGGGAAAACGGATGATGCACAAACACGCTGTTTTTCAACCTCCATTTCCAGAACCTACAACCCATATTCTCCTTCCGATAATATTAAAAAGAGGGAAAGCATTGTGCATGAAAACATGTTGTAACTGTATTTGTAACGCTCAATAAATAAATTACAGGTTTTATATCATTCAGAGAGAGCTGCCAGTGATTTATTCAGTTATTAACTTCGCACGCTTGGGAGCATGATTTAAATGCCGGCCCGTCTTGAAGGCTTGGGGATTATCAGCCAGAACGGGCACCCGAAAAGTTTGGGCAGCTCCGCAGACACTTCGGGACAAGAAAGAACAGCTCGGTAGAAGCCACAGAGGGCAGACGATTCTGTCCTGTGTGTTTACAGCAGCTTATAAATTCCATAAAAAGGAAATGAATTATGCATTATTGGGTTTACATAAGGTCACCCAGTGAACTTTGGCCCCTCTCTTTTCTCATTTGGCTCAATTATTAGATGAAATGACAGATTTGATCTCTTTTCAAATTGTATTAGAAAGCGTCTCTTTATTTCACCCTCTAGCAGCAGTCAGCTGACGGAACTAGGCAAGTGCATCAATTATGATTGATTTAGAGTGTCTATAGGGTGATTATTTCTAGAATTCTACTCCTGAGCCAAAACCTTTTGACCTATTTCAGGCCACACAGCAAATTAATCTATAAGAAGATTTAAGGAGAGACTCTTCGGGACGGCAGTTTCTCTCCTGTATTTGCAATCAAAACATTTAAGACACTCCGGGCGATCCAGAGGGATTGAATTACTGGGACACTCCATGGTGAAGACATTTAACAACCTGACAACTCAGCTGAAAAACATCTTGTGAATAATAACCAAAAATGGCTCTGAATTAGCCCCCAGAAAGACTCTTTTAACTCTCTGCTCCGAGCTAACAGGGTAACATTGAAAAACATCTTTTTTTATGAGTTTGTGAATTTGTCAGAATTGGAGTTTCAGAATAACATGTCTGTCGTTGGGACATTCGATCTCCCTCTCATCTTTCCAGCGGATTAAAAATGATAGCACTAATTAAAGAAGTAGAGAATACTGTCGGCTGTATGCAGGGGCCTGAACTACAACAAGGCTCGGATGAGGAGGAGGAGGGAGAAGAGTTGGGGAGGTCTCATCGTTAGAAGTTGCTTTCTAAGTGTGGAAAAGCATCCTGTAGATGAATTCTATTTTTAAAAAGGGTGTTTAACCAAATTTGCCATCTCTGAGTTCTTAGATCTCGGCAAGGATGAAAGAGAGTCATCTAGACTCGATGCCAGCCGATCAGTTAACTCAGTCCTACTACCTGGCATCCAGTGCCTTCGGATGGTAAAGAAGGAGTTTGGGGAAGGACTGAGTAATCCCTGCCTGCAGCACGCACAAGCTGCATGACCTAGGACAAGGGACTCGACTTCCCTGATCTCTGCTCTTTTTTCTATGGGGAGCAAATCATACCTATCTCATTGCAGAGCTGTAGTGAGGATTAAAGACCATGTGTGTTTAGAGAAAAATATTTTATCGTTGTTATTTATAATCCTCCATTGCCATTTATGGAGTTAGGTCATGGGAACTGAAGAATCTTTTATTTACTGAGCACAAACAAAATTTCTATTCTCACACTTGTAAATAGCATTAAGGATAGAAGGAGATAGTGGGGGGGGGTGTAGATCAGCATAAGAAAAGAGGATGGATAAGCTCAGGGGAGGGGGCTTGGGGTCAGGGTTTGAGGGGCTCTCATCAATTGAGGGGGGAGGAGAGAGACCCGGTACAGCCAGTGGGCAGAGGAGTGAGACTGGGGGTGGGGGGTGGGGAAGATGCTCCTGGTGGGAACTTCTTAAGAGAAAGACTGGGTACACTGTGACACAACCCCCTTACTCTGTCTCCATTTTAAGATCTTCGGTAAAATATACAATGCTCACTAATGCTTTGGTATAAGTGGGCTTTTCCGGATGAATGAGAAGTTCTTCAGGCTTAGCGGGGAACAAAGCAGGGGTTATGGCAGATGACAGCTCTCATACGGGTTCTGTGTTGCAGGATCTGACATACTTAATCAATGATGCCACCGTGCTTATTATAGTTCCACAAGCTTTTATTCTGCTCAAGAAATTTCCAGAGGAATTATCTCGTTTGGAGACTTTAAACAGCTAAGACTCTGCCACCAGCAACTTGTGGGCCAGAAATGGTTTTACGTCACTTTTCTTGGACTTCGGAGTCCCCACTTGGAAATGTGGGACAACTACAAAGTCATTACATGCCTTTAGCTCTAACCTCCAAGGCTCCACGTCCCTATCGGTAGTTTTCATATTTACAGAGGAAACACAAAGATTTTAGTTGTCTTCAGGGACCATGCAGATTAATAGAAATGAATGAAGGAGATGAGATGTAAAACTGAAGAGAAGAGCAGATTGTTGCAAACTAGGGAATGTACGAGTTGCTTAAAAGTGCTCAGATGTGATTTCTGATAAAAGCCCCGTGCGAGCCAAATTCTGCCCTCTGGAGACCCAGCTTTGACCTTTGGCTAAAAGGGCACGAGATAGGACATTTAGAACTCTGTCGATTCTTTCAGCCCTACCATTCAGCTCATTTTTCGCCTCCATACAAGGACGAGGCCAGCAGACGGATTCGCTTCTTGAGAAATCAGTTATATTAAACGAAGCGATCGGGGTGCAGCCAAGCTGTCATTACCCCGAGACCCGGCCATCAGTTACCAAGCTAATAAATACTAAGCAGCCTGTCGGTGGCGGTTCTCAGGCCGCTCGTCTAGTTCCGATGATCACATAATCACAAATGCATGTGGCTTAATGAAAGGAATAACCGACCAAACAAGCAAACAAACAAGCGCCTGGCTTGAGGACTTTTCCAGATAGCCAGCATGACACAAAAAAGCTTGAAGACTGTGGGAGGAGAATGTGGAGGTGACAGCTCCCACCTCCGCAGAATGAGGAAGGCTTCATTCTGGTCTTTCTTTAAATGGAAAAGTATCTGATGGGCCTTGCAAGCTGATGAACCACCTCAATTTATGGGTCCCTCATTATTATCCCTTGGATGGGAGACCAAATGAAGAATATCCAAATAAATATAAGGAGACAGGAATCAGTCCTCCTAGGCTCTTGGGGACGAAGGGTTCAAAAGCTGCCACCACCCTAGGAGACAGCTAGAGCCCCTATTACTAAGCCAAAAGGAACCATTTCTTGAGCAGTTACCCTCATCGGTCACTTACAAGGAGGGCTGGAGATGAAGGCAAGAAGTGGTCTCCCCCCTGAGGAGGACCAAGGATAGAGGAGATGCAAGGAAAAGTGACCAGCTCAGGGACAACCCAGGGTTGGAGAGGTGGCTTCCTGGGTTTGCAAGGAGGCAGCCAGAGGAAGGCCCGGCCGGGAGTCCGAGCTCTCGAGGAAAGAAGCGACGGAAGGCAGCAGAGACGCTTTGAGTTGGGATAATCCCTTTCGGTTGAGTCTCTTTGAGCTGAGATAAATGGCTAATTTTCTTGAGCTCTCTCAGTGAAGGACCAGGTAACGTGGAAACGTTTTACACAATTTAACGCATTAGGAACAACATCACACCCTTCCGAGGTCCGTTCTGTTATTATCTCGATTTCAAACCAAGCAAACAGAGATATCTGGAGCTGAAATCACTTGCCCAGAGTCACCCGACCACTAAATGAAAGGACCAGGATAAAACCCTGCTCTTCCCTGCACTGGTGATCGCTCTTCCAGGCAGCCCCTCTTAGGGAGACAGTCCGGAAATTTCTAAGTAGGGCAGTCTGCAAGATGGCTTGGAAGGACAGGACCGAAAGGAAGATGCACTGGACCAAGAACAGGCTTCACTGTCAGCGGGATGCAGAGAAGGAAGGACTAAGGAGGAAGACTGGCGACAAGGAAGGTCGGGGCCAGGGACTTGGGAGAAGAGAATCTCATTTTTGTTTGATGACTTTGCCCAAAGGTAGTCCCACATCCAGGAAACAGATGAGGATGCTGACGGCAGAAGAATCTTCACGCTGACAGCATTCGGAGACACGGTGATACCTGCCCACGGGCAGGAGACAGGTTAGGGGTCAGACGCGGGAGCACTCAGCTCAGTTCACATCTCGTCTCGCCTCGCCCCGCAGGTGCGCAGGCTACGTCTTAGGGAGCTGTATCCCGGGTATGGTAGGTGTCTGTGGTTTCTCTCTTACTTGCAGCCCCATCCGACCTTCTTGGTAATGGCAATGAAGCCGTCTGTGAAGCCGTAGGAGCCGTGAGGAAAAGATGCCAAGGATCCAAGAGTGTGGGAGAAGGCGTGTTTCAAAGACAAACGGCTGCTGGCCATTTTATACGCACGGGGAGAAGGCAAGACAAACATGGGCCTGAAGGAAGACACATTGAGAAACCACCTTCCGTAATCCCTCGCAGGAGTGACTGTCCTTCACCCTGGGGAGGGGCGTTGGAGGGGGTCCCTGGGCTCCCCATGGCAGCAGCGCCTGGCCACGTGTGATAGTTGCAAAGTTGGCAAGTGACCATTCCACTGGGTCTGAGCCCCTCCAAGGTATGTCCCGCCTGTGAACCCTGGCATAGCATGGTCCACGGATGAGCAGACAATGTGCAAGAACCCAGATCTGAGCCCTGCAGCCCCTTCTCACGGAGGGCCGTGACCCGGTGCCTCACTGCCTCCTGCAGCCCCCGCTGCTGGGCAACGAAGCCAGAACGAGCCGGGTCACTGCCCTTTCGGTGGCACCTGGAAGAAGCAACAAGGAAGGGAAACCCCAAGACACGTCCTGTCCCCCAGACCTGGGGAGATCTTAGCCTAGAGGGCAGAGCAGACGATGTCAATGGCCTCCTGGTGCCCGTGCATGGCGCATGCCGGGGGCTGCTACCCCAGGTGACAGCAGCCACACGGGAGGCGTGCAAGTCCCGTGTTGCCAAATTTTTACGTGTGCTTTCTCGATATTTCATGTTGGCAACTAGTTTTTTAGAAAACGTGACCAAACGAAACATTTCTGAAGGCCCAGTCTGGCCGCCATTCAGCTCCATACTCTAAGTAACTGTATCGGCCAGCTCCAATTGTACTGTAGTATCAGACTGCCGCGAATCTCACTGGTCTGGCACGGAGACGCTTATGTCACCTGCAAGCTGCATGCCCAACATAGGTTGGTAGAGCAGAGTGAGGGGGACTCTGCTGGGGCTGGGGGGAGGGGTCTCTGCGTGTCATGGAAACTCGGGCACCCAGGGTGAAGGACAGTCACTCCTGCGAGGGATTACGGAAGGTGGTGAATTATGCATCGGCTCTTAACGCTGCCACTGGACGGGCGGTGTGTCCACGTACTCGCCACTGGCCAAAGCACGTCGTGCACGGACGCCCAGTGGCAAGGCCGGTGACGCTGAGACGCCTGAAAAGGACACTGAAATGTGGGAAGACTGGAATATGAGAGAACCAATGTCCTCGCCCTTTTAAGTTGGATGTCATTGGTTCCTGAACGAGATGTTGCTTTAACGTGTAAGAACTTTGCAAAGAATCAAGGTAACTGCGGACTCGCTTCTGCCTCTTTCCTGCCACTTCAGACCCCCCGTGCCAGTTTGGTTGAGATGGTAAAGACGAGGAGAGGGGCCAGAGGAAACCAGAAACACACTCGGTGACCGTCCGTCCTCTCCGCTGGCCTGGCTTCGTCCGCTTTTCCTGCAGTCCCTCCTACCAACGGTGACAACTCCGGCCCTCGGGCCCTGTTGGGGAGCTTCGCGTTCCCGAGTCCTTCCCTGGGAGTTATTGCCACATGAGCATGTGTGTGCCCAAGCTGCCTATGAGCCCAAAGAATCGTCCCTTGTGACTCCCGTCCTCAAACAGGCTCCAATTAGACACCACTTAATGGCACCTCCAATTTGACTGTCTGTCCAAGATTTCACAATGCATGGGAATTCTCCCAGAGCTTATCCCTGGTTTTCCCATCCTTAAAACAAGGAGGGGGCAATAATGCATGATTGAAAACTGGCCACCAAATGTTAAAAAAAAAATAATAATAAGTTTGCCGTTGTGTTGCTTTGAAAACTTATTGCACAGTTGGGGGCATTTAAAGAACTTAATTAACAAGCTTTGGCTGCAATGTGCCCCCTCTTTGGGAGGGGGAAAAATCACAGTTAAGATTTGTCCAATTAAATTATAGGAGAGTTGGTAGATTCAAAGAGAGAGAGAGAGAGAGAGAGAGAGAGGGGTTGGGTGAACCCACTTCTAATTTCAAAAGAAGATTTTTAGTCTGTTGGGAGACCCCAGAGTCTAATCATTTCAGTGCTAAGCTTTTCTGCATAGTTTCCACGAGCTCATATCCGTGCTGAAGAATTTTGAACCCAAATGTAATGACAGGTTTCGATAATCAGACTTCGGTTAAATAAAGTCCCCTTTTGACTCTACGAGCTGGGGACGGGATGTGCGGGCATAAGGAGGCTCCCTAAAAGCCTACTCTTGCTCACTTCCATAGAGGACCACATGTCCCCTGGAAGCAATGACACATTAGGACTTTAGTGGGCTCTGGGCACTTTGGCCTTTGCGGGCCCCTTCCTCCATAAAAGGATATTAAAAATCGTATTTTACAATGGAATTGGTATGAAGAGCATTTGAATCCGGGAGGGATTCATTTTTATGCACACTTTAGTATTATAACCATTTCCTTTTCTTTTCATTTAAAAAGAAATGAAAAGTAAAGCAGTCATGTGGGCCCCTAAAAGTATGGTGGACCCGAGACCGTGTGCCTCACGGGGAAGTCAGCCCTGCCCCATAATCTCCCATTGTGAACCAAAACAGGGACTTCAGGCTTCCAGCGACGATGACACGATTCACGGCAACACAATTCATATCGGCCCACGCTAAGTACTTGTCTTCACAGCGGACTCACCTCCCAGTCCCCGGCCTGAGCCCCACTATGCTCAAAAAAAAAAAAAAAAATTGTTATTCTGACATCATTGGTCTGAAAGAATACCGAGTACAGTATGCACTCCAGGAATGACGAGTTTTCTGCGTTTTCCTAGGGGGATGCTCAACCAAAGACAAAAATGCGTGAGGGCAGCAGAGAAAATTCATTTGTATAAGCTGGCCCCCCTACTGTGGAATTTTCAATTATATATATCTAATTATGGCTGTCAGTTGATGGATTCAGAAAAGACATTTTGGCCCCCCCCCCTTTTTTTTGTCTTTTCGTCATCTCTTCTGTTAGAATGATTATAGCACACTTACACAACTAATTGCCTTACTGCTGATTAGTGATACAATTATGCAGACCCGGCTCCTTGTGTGAACAACCATCTGCAGAGAAAAAAAAAAGTGACACTATTCAAAAACTATCCATAATTTAACCAATGTTATTCCAATGCACTGAGCCCAGACAATCGTCTGGCCTTCATATTTCATACCCACCCTGGCAAGACGAGGTTGGGTTTTGTGCACCCAATTCACCCTTTTAGACACACTGTGAATCAGAAAGAAAGAAGAGGGAAGAAAGTACTTCAAATGTCAACCCATAGTGGGGAATTGAAGCGTAGTTAACGTCCATTCCTCCTTTGGGTAATTTTTCTTCAAATTTTATACCACTTGGCAATTTTTTGTTTCCTTTCAAACTGCTGAGAAAGTGCAGATGTTTTCACTCCCCGAAGTGGGATTGGGTTCGCCGGGGGTTTTTTGTGGACTGTTCTCCGTTCTCCCCAATCCTTTTCTCTCCTTGTTCGCCATAATGTTTACTTTTTTTTTTTTTTTTTAAGAAATAGGAAAAAAAGAAAGAAAGAAAAAAGCAGGGGTTTTACTAGAATTGAAGGATGTGGGCTGACATATGACGTTTCGATAAAGTGCGTCTTTTGTCCCCTGAGGCTGAGCACATGGGGCATCATCGCACCCTGAGACCTCTGGGACCAGGAGGAGAGCGCAGGTGGATGCTGTTTGTCCCAAGGAGTAAGTAAAGAAGTGGTTTGTTCTTTCCCAACTCTCAAGGAAAGATCGGCCCTGTCTGCGTGAGGAAAACGGGAAGCCAGTTAGAGGGCAGGGAGGCCCACAGCTATGAAGCAAGCACCAGAGTCTCCTCTAGCCTTAAAATAAGATTAGGGGTTGCCAGAGCAGAAAAAGAAGACATCTGAGATTTTGAGAGTGGCTAGGTTTTCCTCAAATTAGATACCGATGTAGAATGTAGAGCAGATATGGGCGCACTGAGACTTAAAAAGAGATGCTGAAGGAGAAATTCTCAAGAATTAAATGTCTGTGGTCCATTCATCTCATGAACAACAGACGAGATGAGAAATAAGGGCCTGGTTCTGAGAGCTTCTGGCGGAGAACCCTCGTCTCGAGTCTCAGACGGGGGCAAAGCACCACCCCGGGACCTTGGCTTCCCGGAACGGGAGAGGCGCCCCATCAGCCAGACTGCGAAATCCGGTCTGGCCTCGCCCGAGCCCTGAGCCTGCGAGTCGGCCGCCCCTGCCTTTGCTTCTTTTCCCCATTCTCTTCCATTCACGGCTCTACAGAAAGGAAAGCTTGATATTCAGTGTTGTTTTATTTTGTTTTCAAGCAGAAATTTTGATCTCCTGGTCCCTCTGAACATCTTAAAAACAAGATAGCTGATGTTTGTCGGGATGATCCCAGGGCGTACTCCGAAAAGAAAGGTAAACATATGTTCAGCCAGGTTCATTTTGTTGGGGATTCGGTGATAACCAAACCAAAAGCAGTAGTGAATATTTACTGAGAGCTCACAGTGTGCCAGACTCTGCTAGGAGCTGGCTTCACACGAACTGCCTCATTCTGATCTTCATAAAACCTTCCCGCGTGGGTCCTCTGATTACTACTCTGTACGGAGGAGGGCCCCTCAGAGTGATAGCGTTAGGTAACGATGCCCAGACACAGCTCATCGCTGGCGGAGCAATGGTTAGAACTGAAGCCCAGTGCTCTCCAGATCCAGCGCTTTTCACTGCCCAGCCCCACCAACGTCTCCTCCAGGCCTTACGGCACGTTTGTGTCTATGGAGGAGACAGGGCGTCTCTGCTCAGCGGAATACTTGTTTGAGAACTAATAGAAGAAAAGAAGGAAGGCCAGACGAGGAAGGGAGGGTGGACGGGAGAGAGGAACTATTTTCAGTTCTTGGATCAATTCGTGAGTATTTGTCTTGCCAACCTGGTTGGAGTGTAAGATCTTAGAGAGCGAAGAGTGTCTTTCTTTCTCCTCCTTCCTCTCTTCTTCCCACGCTTCCTCTTCCTCCCGCTCCTTCTTCTCCCCTCCTTTCCTATGAGAGTTAACTGAGTGCCTATTTTGGGGTCAGCACAAAGTGTGACCCCACTTCTTCTAATCATCCCGTCGAAGTGCCTGTGCTCAGAAGATAAGCCCAGTTGGAACTAAATACACGCTTGGTTAATTGGTCAAAGGCAAAGTTCTTACAGTGGATTCCTCACTATGATCACTCTAGGGAAAGGTAAGAGCCTTGGCCAGAAGGGACGAAGGTGTCTTTGGATAGTGGCAACTCACGTGCAGGGCACCATCTGTAAATGTGAGTCCTCTGTCTTATTCCTTATTATTGACAAAGCGGGGAAAGATCATTAATGGCTTAGGGTATATGTGGCATTGAGATGGAGGTGACTTTCCCCTGAGTGAACTCTGAAGAGCTCACCCCATTGATTCTAAGTACCAGAGATCCAAGACCCACCGAGAACTCACCCATGGCCTGGTGGGCAGAGTTTGATAACTAAGAAACCAAAGATATCCTTGGTTTATCCTTGAGCTCTCAAGGAGTAACATCAAGAGTTAAGACCCCTACAGATCAACTGGCCTCTCACCAAAGCAAGCTTTAGTCTACTTGTGAAACTGTTGGATTCTCAACCCAGAGCCTCCCCACTAAGAAGAATCAGGAAGAGAGTTCAAGCCCAGATCCTACTTAGTCCTTCCCTACAGGCCTGAGAACAGTCAGACTTGTCTGAGATATTCCTGATGCTCAGATGACAACTCAGGTCGCTCCGTGTAGGTGAGTGGGTCTCCGGTTGACACTTCGGTATTGTCACATGTTGGAGACGGGGAAAGGTGAAGGCAAATGTTCAGAAGCAAAAGGCGTCTTAGAGTTGATTTAAGTCAATTCTTCACCCCGCATGGATAAAAATGGACCCACCGTTAGCCTTTGTGGTTGTTGGTTTTTTCTTTCTTTCTCCTTTGTCATCTCTGGGTCAGACCAAAGAGTTTGGAAGGCTGCTTCTTGTCCCTCCATGTTCCCTTCCTCCTGACGTGACAGCGTATCTCAGATAGCAGAGATGACCCAACCCCTTTGACCAGCCACCTAGCCAGGCAGCAATTACCAATCATCCATTTAACCATGTACCCATCCACTCACTCCTCCATCTATCCACTCGACATCAAATCGACTACTGTACACCAGGCCTTAGAGCGGGCACAAAAAAAAAACCAAAAAACAAACAAACAAACAAAAAACAGAAAAATGGAGTAGAAACTATTTTTATCTTAAAAAACTTTGTGGCCTAGTTGGGCTAAAGACCCTAATATACAATAATTATAATCATAATACCAAGTATTAAATGATATAACAGACGTGTTCATTATGCTAAAATAATATAAGATTACTAAGCACTTACTATGTTCCCGGCCCCATGCTAAGCTTTTTATATCTTTATTCTCATTTAAGTCTCACAATGATTCTATGACATAGATCCTGTAATTTCTCTCATTTTCCATACAAGGGTACTTGTTCCACATCTATTAAGAGGCGGAGTCACTCCTCGAAGCTGAACCCTTTGTCTTTAGACCTCATGCTATTAACCAGCAAGCTCCTCCCCTGTTCGATGAAATCACCGATGGACAAAAGGACTCCATGGGAATTTTCAAGGCTTCCCCAGAGAGGGTGACATTTATGCTGGGCCTCAGACAATCGGCATGAAGTCGCCAGAGACAGAAGAAGGGACACGGCACTGTGGGCAGCGGGAGGACTGAGAGGCAATTGGTGTGCTCGGGGAGGAGCCAGCCGTTCAGCCCACGTGGAAATCAGTGTGGGCGGGTAGGCTATGAGGTGATCGTGAAAATGAAGACAACAATAATAACAATCGCCACATCTTTGAGGGTGTTTGTTCTGCTGCCAGTACTTTTACTAGCCCGCAGTTCTTACGACCCCCGTGAGGGAAGAATCATCACCCTCAATGGAGAAATTCAAGTTCAGAGATCTTAAATGACTTGCTCGAGGCCACATAGCTAAATAAGCCTTTAAAACAAGAATGGTCTGATGCTCTAGTTCGTGCACTTGACCGGTGAAGAGCCTGGGCTCTCAAGCTAGACACCCTGGGACGAAAATTCCTGCTACGCCACTTACTAGTTGCGCGGTGCTGGGCCAGCCACTAAACCGCACTGTGCCTCGGTTTCCTCATCCGGGCAGGAATAATCGCTATCTTATCCGTCTTATCTGAGTGCTATTTTGACGACTCAGTGGGATAATGCATATAAATCACAACCGTGTTGCCTGGCACTGCATTTAAAAAAATTTTGCTATTATTATCACTAAGTTGGAGTCCGTTTTTCAGGGCCTTCTAAGTGCTGTTTAAAGCAAGAGAAATAAAGATGTTCTTAAGAAAGAGTTCTGGGTTCGATGATAGAAAAATTGACAGTCACCACTAGCTGGCCCCAGCTCAGGAGCAGAAAAGGGAGGGACAGCTTCCACCACAGGCTTTGTTGGCTCAAAGAAGTTACAAGCTTCTCTAAAGATTCTGAAACAGCTCTCGAGCTCTCTCTTTAATGTCCAGTGAACAGCTCTGGGGCATTGTGACCTGGGCCCAGGGATGATGGGCCTCCCTGTGCCAGGCCTCGGCCTCAGGATAGGGAAATTGCCTTATGAGGAAGGATTTTGGTTTCCTGGTCAATGAAGCTCCAAGCTTCACATTCATAGGTGGAGCTGATTCAGTTTCACTCAAGTCCCCCAACCTCCGACGACGACAGGCCCGGCGCCCTCAAGAAAATGTGGGTTTTCTGTGCCGAGTACATGGGGCAGAAATGTGAGGGGCTATTCCTAAAGCCCGTTACAACGCAGCATGCTTCCATCGCAAATGGCACGCCCTGCCTGTCAAGTCACAGGCCCCGAACTTCAGTACCAGAGCAGCCAGACGTAACTCGATGCGTTCACGAAGAGGGTACTTGCCCCTTGCAACAAATGGGGGTGGGGGGGGCATTAGTTTTGCTTAGCAACATCTCATGTCTGGGGTGGAAGCCGCCATGACTATCATACTGAGAAGACAGCTGTCATGGTTTGGGCTCCCCGGAGGAATAACCCAGAGTCCAGGGTTCGCGTACGGGTGATCTATCTGGGAGGTGAGGAAAATCCTGGTCGAGGAGAGGGAAGCGAGCTAGCTTCCTGGAAGAGAAGGTGGCCGAGAGAAGTTGTCGCACCCAGCCAGCTACCCTTGTCAACAACTGTAGCTCAAACCCCTGAGGAGACTCCGGAAATGGAACGAAGCACAGGCCTCAGCATGAGCCCACCTTAGCAGTGATGGAGCTGGGGTATTTAGACACCAGCTAGAATCACAGCTTGAGAGCTGTTTCTGGGGGCTGTTAGTTCCCTAGCACTTCAGGCCGAACTCCTGGGCAAAATGGCTTCCCGAGGTTTTGGAGAAAGCCCCCAGGCCGGAGATGCAGAGAAAGACAGCTGGAAGAGAGCCGGAACATGCTGGAAGAGTAAGCTCCCGAGGGTGTGGACAAGCACAGCGGTGTCTGCCTCACTAACCACTGTGCTACCCTCTCGTCTTCTTCAAACAGAAATGTCCTATACCGGCTTGCTTTGCCAGAGGCCTCAAATATCTGCTATTTGTTAATGTTAATTATTTGTTCATATCAGAGCATTCCCCAGAGCCTACTTACTCACAGGCACAATATTAATAAACTTCATTGATACAGGAGAAGATGAGAAATAAAAGGAACAAGAAATGACAATTATCCTGTGACTTAGTGATTTTACATTCTCAAAGTCATCCCACATAAATACGTTTGCATGTGCATAAAGATATATAAATAAGAATATTAGTTTTGCTTCATTTGTAACAAATATTTTTTTTTTAAATAGAAACAGCCTAAATGTCCCAATAGAGAAATGTCTCAATAGAGAAAGACCGTGAGATCCTTTAGATGTTATTAAAAAATGATAGAGATTCACACACACTGATATGGACAAAATTAATTACGTAAGAGAAAAAATCTTGCTGCAGAATATTTTGTGACTCCCATTTATGTAAAAGTCGTGTCTATATAATATATTAATTTATTACTATATAAAATAACATGCATCTATGTGTAGATGTATCCTAAAAGATCATGGTGGAAACACGTCAAAATGTAATTGGGGTTATTTCTGGGAATAGAAAATGGTTTGAGAGGGTCATTGTCCTTTTAATTGATGTATTGTTTCAATCATTTATTCTGAACATGTATTCATGTACTATTTATGTAATTAAAAACATGACTGACGGCTGACATCTTTTTTCTAATCCAGAAGACTTTTAACGAGCCATCAAAGCAGAACAACTAAAACCTCATAGCTGTCCAGGTCATTTAGTGTAGGGAAAATGAATATATATCTTCATGTCTCCCGAGATACCGTGACAACAGATCTCCAAGTGATGACTGCACTCACATTCCAATCTCAAAGAAATATCGAAACACTGTCAGAATTTCTGTTTGAAAGACAGCAGATTATGTGACGTAACTTAGAAAAACGTCCACTAAAAACAGGCACAAATACAATAATGAAGGACCTGGTACAGAATGGACCGTGTTCAGCTGCATGTAAAATTCACGAACGCAGACCAGAGGTCTGCCCAGCAAAGCCAGGTAAGGAAGGGGTTACTATGTGAACAGACTCAAGGGGATAGACAGGTACATTTTTAACTACTGGTGCTGGGGTAGGGGTAGCGTGGGACCCTGACCTGTCAAGTTCCTCATTTCCATGGTGAAAACATTCCCCCCATGGCTGATTTCGAGACAAGAGGAACTCTCGGTAGTTCCCGCCGTACAGATGCAATAAGTGTAAATAACTTCCAGATGTAACGTGTACGGAGCCAGTAAAGAGTAGCAACGTAATTAAGAAGTCACAGGTTTGAGTATTATTACCTTTGTGTTTAATAGGATTCATTTAATCCTAAGTTCATCTAATTAAAACTTTAATAATGATTGTATTTAAAAACCGGGTTTTCATAATCGCAAAATTCCTGCGATTTTGACGGTCAGCTCTGGAGCTGGTAGGGCCGGGCCCCGGCTCACCACTGATGGTAGAAGCTCACAGATTCCTATCTGGAACATTTCCATCCAGGCTACTTCAAGGAAGGGGCCAAGTAGATGCTAATCAGAATTACAGAAAACACCGTGTTTGGCTCTAGAAATATAAACAGACAGATTGTGTTTTCACAGCAGCCTACGCGAGTTTCCCCCAAGCAACTTGTCTGAGCGGGAAAGCTGCAAAGGAACAGAATTTCCCTTCCAGTGGGGAGAAGACTTGACTTCCGAGGCCCGACGGTAGAAGGAAATTCATACCGTGTCAAACGCGTTTTAAAATGGCCTGACTCAAAAACGCTCTCAGAGCTGAGACTTTATCTACCCAGCGCGCAGAGCGGGACCGCTGTTTGTCTGAATGCATCGGGATATTTTTCCCTTTATTTAGTCTTTCAAAATGAAGAGACTTTGCTAAGGTCATCTTCCCAGTCAATACTGGTTTTGGTTGCCTTTATTATTATTATTATTATTATTTTACTTCACGATCGCTATATTTATTTGAGCACTTTTAAGGTGGGGTTATAGTCTTGGCTATATAAAAAAAAATGGAGAGGTTTATGAAACCAAACCAAACCTAATAATATTATGTTCCCTCATTTGGAAAATGGAATGGGATGCGGTGAGACCCCACCGAGTCGCCGAAGGACCGTTTTGACTCGAAAAGCAGATGAATTTGTGTTCCACGCTTTTATGCGGTTAATACGTAACTGATGGCAAGTGAGCAGAGAGAGCAGGAAGGGGAAGGAGTGAGCTCCCTGCGCCTGGGGGCATTCTCAGTGTCTGATAAATGCCAGGTTCACCACTAAAGTGAGATGGATAAGTACTAACGAAATCACGGCCACACTCGGGGCTCGACTCATTTATTTTTCCTTCTCCCCCCGAGAGGAAGGCGTAACATGGAACTCGAGTCAGGCATGACCAAACCTGAAGAATTCGGCTCTCCCGTCCTGCTGCTGGCAGAAGGTCCTCGTGATCTGGGCAGACTGTGGGGGCGGCTGGGGGGATGGGGGGGCGGATGGGGTTGGGGTGGGGGTGGGAAGAGATGCTGAATCTGGCCCAGCTTTGGGGGGGGGGCGGGGGGGCGGTGGCGCTGG
The DNA here is from genome assembly GCF_000151845.1 of Pteropus vampyrus. Lineage (NCBI taxonomy): Eukaryota > Metazoa > Chordata > Mammalia > Chiroptera > Pteropodidae > Pteropus > Pteropus vampyrus. The sequence goes on from NW_011888832.1 coordinate 4,713,832, forward strand.
CCAGCTCAGCACAGTCCTTCATGAATAAACACTCTAATTGGGGACATCACAGATAATGGGTCTGACTTCTTTCACTGGAGGGCCGGATCATGATTTGCTAATTGGATATTCCCGGGGTGGTGGAGGCGCCCTCACTGGCCCTGACTGATTACTAGTTAATGGGGTTTTAGGAGTTCGTATTCCAGACTGATAAAAGGAGCCGGGCTGGGGAAACGGAGCCCGGCGTCCTTCGCGGAATGACATCGGGGAAGGAAGCTGACATCTGGGACGGCACAGGGAGCCACCGGGTTGCACCAGCACGCCAGGCCCGGCACTGCTTTCCTGAGCTGGGTGCCACCGCAGCCGGCACCCCAGTACTGCCCCTTCCCGGTGGGGGCCTTTGATCCGGGATCTGCACCCAGAACAGATACACGGAACGCCAGGCTCAGGAGGCCAGCAAAACGCCTCAATGATGGCTCCTCGTGCGAAGCTGACCTGAAGTCTCTGTCTCTGAGCCGGAGCGAGGCAGAAGCACGCCGATGGCAGCTGGTGCTCCCGACCTGCCCCCTGCAGGGGGAGGGCGACACCCACGGCCGGCCAGGGGCCACGGAGAAAGTGGGCGCTTCAAGAGCAGAAGCCAAGCTGATATTTCTGAGACAGCCTGGATTCTCCCTCCCTTTCTGGGATTCAAGGCCACCCTGGAGTCCTTGGCCTGTCCTAGAAAACTGCCTCGGGGACAGAGAGAAGAGGAACAGGGGAAAAGACAGGACAAGGAAAAGTAAAAAGAAGGCAAGAGAACTTTCTATAATAAAACTGGAGTAAATTCCTTGCCACAGACATAAGTTTACATCACATAAAGCAAAGGCTGGCAGCTTTGGCCAGAACCAAGAGCGTACCATGTCCCATAGAACATCTAGTTTCTCTTCTCACAAGAAAGCAACACTTCTTTCTTAGTGAAACTTACTGATAACTCAAGGTCTCTCCTTGGCTCAGCCGCGTTCACGAGCAATGGCCTTGCTCAGCTGAGTCCCAGCCATCGGTCTTGTCACTACGAGACAGGTTTCTCTTCCTGGACCTCAACTCTCAGGCATGTCAAACCATCATGTCACTCATGTTTAAAAGACTCGGGGGCCTTGAGTACATTGTTACTGGCAAAGAAGGAGGGTGACTGGCATGTCAGAAACAGAGGAAGACATCTTGGGAGAAGTTTCAGAGGCCCATAATTCCCAATATGAGATCCACATGTGGACAGCTGAGAGCTGGCATTACGATGCTAATTTTCATCTGATGACGTCTACCATTTACTTTATCTATAGCACCTCATTATACCTGCCGAGAGCCTGGTAAGTACTATCATCAGCTCCATGTTACAGATGGGAATACTGACTTCACAGCCTGAGTAACAAGCAGACCTGGAACTTGACCCCAGGTTGATCTGATCCCAAAGTCCTTCTCTATTGGGCCTCAAGCCCTTCCTTGAACGTTCCTTTCCTGAAGACAATCGACCAGAGAGGAGATGGCCTGGGTTCACCATGCAGAAGAGCAAGGAAACTGATTTAACTTTTGTAGAAACGATAAGAATGGATTCCTAATGAAGGGTGCATTTCTTATCAGTGGTCCTTGAGAACTGTACCCTCTTTTTCTAGACGCACTGGTCACTGGTCACTTCCCAGAGACCGGAAATGCCCACGTTTACCAGCAAAGAAGACTTGCTGACGACTCCAGGCAAACTGCTTAAGCTTTCCAGGACTGATTTTCCCACTACATAAAATGACCTGTGGGATGAGATGCCCTCTAAGCTCTGCCCCAGCTCCATGTTGATGAATCAAGAATTCTGTTTGTGCTCTAAGAAGGGAGTTTGCTCTCTCCCGTGTGGCGCGTCTTCGGTGCTCAGAGATCAGTTAGAGTACCAGGGTTCCTGAAGGCTCCTACTTGCCAGCACCTATGTCTTTTTAAATTTTTTGTCTCCTTGCTCATTCTCTCTGGTGCTTAGCTCTGTTTCCTTGAGCTATCTATCTCCTGGCATCCTTGGTACAGCTCCATCTGGCTCATTTGTTATTCATGAATAAACATGTGTTTTGCATGCATTCACCTTTTAACGAGTATTCCAAAACACACCACGGTGCAGCAGCAAGGGTCTCCATGCTGATCGCATGCACCATCGGTCAACAGAGTTTGAACGTGCATCCCAAGTTAGGTAGGTTTACGTATACATGTTTACGTTAAATGATACACACAAAGACGCATTTTATAGTAAACACAAAACTAGGAAGTAAAAAGGTCAAACGTATTTTCACCATATCCATGGGTCATTTGGGGCCAGCTTTTAGAGAACCCCAGTATCTAGGATGGCAGAGGGCCTGAGATACTTTGAGCTTGAAGGACAGACATTTGAAAATGAATACTTGCCGAACAAGAGAATCTACAAATCAAGAGTTTACAGATGCACAGTGAGAGAGAAGACGAAGAAAAACAGGCCTAGCTTCTTCAAGGGAGACCGGACGTCCAGGCTTTTATGGGAACTTGACTAATTTTTAACATCAGTTAGTTTTGGAGCATTGCACTGCAGAATGAACCGAAGACATCGAAGAGCCGAATATGGCCCACGTTCTGCCAGTTTGTCACCCTGCCCTACAATCTGAAGGTAATCTTTTGCAGCATGTTAAAACCAAAATCCCTCAGGGAGATATAGTGCATTAAACTAGATTGGTTCTTTTCACCAGAGTGTGAATGAATCAGACGAGAATAGAAAATGGTAGAGAAGAGAGAAAACTGTACTAAGGGCCAGAGAAACTGAGAGATCCAAAAAGAGCGAAGCTCAGACGCTCAGGTGCCCAAGGATGTGATCCCTCCGCCCTAGCACCTGCTACCCCAGGGTTTGATGGAGGGGCAGAAGCATCAGCCCCTAATGAGTGCTTTGCTTTTGTCTCTTCGGGCAATGTTGAGTTCCTGGACTTGAGAAGCTAATAAGGCCGCTTTTGTGCTCTGAATCCTGAAAGTCTCTGCTTCCTCCAGACTGACTTGGAGAAGACTGAACTCCTCCCCACGGCCCCTTCACTACCTCCCAGCTCCTGCCCCAGTGACCTCCGTGGCACCGTGGGGGCTGCTTTCTCAGGCTGGGTAAAGGAGGGGCATGTAAAACATATGCTAATGAATGAATATGAATGAGGCAGATAGAGCTGTAATGAGGATGTCTGGAGACAACTCAAGGAGACAGATACAGGCTCAGGAAGAGGGAAAGACAGACAGACAGTGAGAAAGCAAGAGAACCAAGGAGGAGCAGAAGGGGAGAAGGAGCTGGCTGGCCTGCTTCGTTTGGCAAAGAAACCGCACTGGAAGGGAGGAAGCGTGAGCAGAGAAAGCATTCGACTACGGAGCAAAACTACAAGCTGAAGGCCGACATGGGGGCCGCTCAGCTAGGTGGACACACTAACTTGGACCGGGCCGAGAAATCATAGCGAGTCTGATCCTAAGGCATTTCCTATAGGCCACGCTTGGCTGACACGTAGAAAATGCCGTGTACCAGATCTGATACCCGACATGTCCCTAGAAGGTAGAGGCTACCATTATCGTCCCAATTTTACAAATGAGGAAACTGGGGTGCAAAGATCATAAAGCCACCAGCCCAATGCCACACGGATGGCAGGAGGCGTGTCCGGGGCTGGGATCTGAGGCGGCTGGCCTCCTC
>NW_011888832.1:4720601-4738580 GCF_000151845.1 Pteropus vampyrus
GGATCCCTAGGGTGGGGAATCGATCCTAGAAACATGGAGAACCGATGAAACCGTTTAAGGGTTCCCCACGTGGACCGCACTCGTGCGTGTGTCCCTACACTTGGAGCAGGGCTGACACGCACATTTGCTGCTCCTCGGCCTCCCTTCTCCCATCCAGTTCCGGAGTGTGAGCATCAGGCCACTTCCGGGGGGCCCTCCCCGTCATTTAACAGCTGCCTCCCTAGGACACCTGGGCAGAGGGGACACCTAGCGCTGCTCAGAAAATGGTCTGGTTCGCTTTAAGCATCGCCCGCTTCTCCCTCGTCAGTATTCTCTGCCGACCAATATACAGTTGCCGGCTGTGATCTGCTGCCTTTCAACTCGGAATAAAATACATTACTTATGCAGCGAATGTTTTTTAATGTAACAAAGCAAAGGAATAAAAATGCCTTAAAACAGTTTTATTAAAAACAAATTCCCACAGTAAATACACATACACTCTGCTTCTGGGAGCGAACCAGCCAAGGACATCACTGCTTAAGTGCTCTGGGAAGTGCTTATAAATTACTTGAAATAAAAAACATTGTTGCCTGGACATCAGGGATGAAATGCTGCAGTTTGTAATAAATTAACACAGAACTTTACTTCCCCTCCTCCAACAAAGCAGCCATTTGTCTGAATAACCCACATTCAGCTGTGAGTTATATTTTCACAACTCCAACTGCATTCATTTGCAAATTATTCTGCAGTTTTAATGCTCAAGTTTTAAATACCTTAAGAACTAATAAATAAAGCAAAGTAGAGCAAACAGTTGGCTTGTAGTTTAAAAACTGCCCTCATTTCTGCTTTTCTTTGGCTTTTTTTTTTTCCTTTTAAAGTTATTATTTATTTTGAAATGGCATAAAGTTTCTTTAAACTGCATTTTTTTTTTAAAAAAAGGCTAAAGTGTATTTAGGGGATATTCATACCAGAGAGAAGTTTCCATAATTCCATTAACTGTGAAGGTCGTTGGCTAATACTCATTTTACATTTTTCAGACTTTTCTTCTACTAATACTTTAATTTAGTGACAGAATAATTTATAACTATCTTTGAGGTTTTTCCCATTGTGTGTAACTTTTGTCTGCTAGTCTTGGAATTGGTTAGATTTTTTCTCCCTCTCTTTCCTTTTACTATACTTTGTCCAGAAAAAAAAAAAAATCTCAAAAGAAAAGTCATGTCACTTCCCTTGAATTATTTTGATTATAAAACAAAAACTCTGCGAGAAAACTCTTTTCAAACCTGTTCTGTAAAACAAAATGAACCGCTTTCCAGGTTCTTGAAAGAAAAATTTGATAGAAGCATTTATAGATTCAATTTGAGGTTTGAAGGTTATTTTTCTGGCCAAAAAAGGGGGAGGAAAAAAAAAAAAAGCCGGTTTCCCTCTGCAGAGTTACTGGCTTTGTTGGATTTCTTTGCATTGTTTTAAATAAAGTCCTGGGCAGCCAATTGCACTGGATAAAAGTAACGTCACCACTTCCAGGAAGCGATTTGGGGAGGAAAACTCTTCAGAAGCATGTTTTATTTTCAGAAAAGTGCCTCATAAACTATTTTTATAAAGTAGGAGTCGAAATCACTGAAAAATCACTCTCTTTTATAAATCTGTTTGGAGAAAGCTCTTTTGATCCCTTCTTTCTTCTGAGCCTCATCTTTTATTTTGCTTAGAGGTAAAACGCCATTTGCCTCATTTAAACAATGGCATTTGCTGTTGTGGTCCTTAAACAGTTTTCCAGTCTCCCTGTGGCGATTCATCCCGTGGATAAAACAAGGATGCTTTGCAACCAAGACTTTTATCACCTCCCAGAAAATGTTTGTTGTTTTTCGCTGTGGTTTTTTAACTCCCTCTAACCCCTACCCCGACCCCGAGCTGCGGGGGCGGGGCGGGGAGGGATTGTTTTAGGGCCTTTCAAAGCCTTTTGTGAAGACAGAACTGAAGTCCCTCTGCAGAGAATAAGAAATGCTTGATTACATGCACTGCAAAATGGGAAATATTCCCAAACTCCCTTTTAATGAAGATGTCTAAATAGCCATGGCTTTAAAGAGAGAGAGATGTCCTAACGGTTTAGGAATAAGGATGTATTTTAAATTGCAACAGATACCCTGACCTCTCCCCAACCCTGTGGTGGGGAGGTGGCTGTCACCTGGGGAGGTAAGTGGACATTAGTAACCGCATACTAGTCAGGGGGAGGGATACCCCAAACAGAGGCAGGGATCAGGGGCGATCGCAGGACTGTGGAGGTTAATGACGCCATGGGCTTCGGTGAAGAGAAACCGCTTGTCCAGTTAGCCAGGTCATTTCTGCAAATGCACACACCTTTGTCATTTTAAAAAATCAGTGTTTACTGGTTTGATGCCTTTTGATTCTCTGACCACCAAGCCTAATTAAGAGCGTTTGCTTAGGCCTTGAAGATTTCATAGCTGGCCACCCATCTGGCATTAGGCTTCAGTCCCTGAAAATCCCTCAGCTTAGCGCTGAATATTCTTTTTAAAGACGTTTAAGTAAAAGGGCTGACATTAGCATATGTTCCCCCCAAGTGTCCTGTTGAACTTTCTGCCGGGCCTTACCGTACCACGGGCTTTCTGGATGTTGTCCAATGAGAGATTGGCTTAGAACTGTAAAATTAGCCATCTGCCTATTAAAAATGTAACCAGCTGCATCCGATGAAACACAGTGACTATTGAAATGAACTCATCCGGGAGAGAACTCGCGTCCCCTGCTTGGACATTTTTCCAATCCGCTGCTGGACTGAGACGCTCCATGAGCAAAGAACCTCCGTCCTCGCTTGGCAGAAAAATGGCATGAGTCGAGCATGAAGAAGAAGGCTTACGGGTTTGCTTTGTCGCTGAAGTTTTGGTATTTCTTTGGGAAACCTGGACTTTTAAATGCAGAATTCTCTATTTCTTTGCTACTTGTTTAAAGTACCTCCCTATTGGGGGCGGGGTGGGGGGGCAGATATAACGTGAATGAGCAGATTCCAAGTCTCTCTCCCTTACTTCAAGAGGCTATGTTCAGATATCCTGTCCCAAATCCTGAGTATTTCTAATAAACCTTAATTCCCCAGCCTAAAACACTCTAAGCGGCACATAATAACTTAAAACAGAAAGCCGGAGCCATAATTACTCCATCAAGAACCACCATTTCAGCAGATTTGAAGCATTCCATATTTGCTACAAGGTCTGTTTATTAAAAATGAGAACTTTTCAATAGCTTGCGCTATTTTTTTCTAAAGCCTAATGGAGCATTAAAAAATAATTCATTAACTAATTAACAAAACTGTGTTTATTTACAGTATAGAAAATGTTTCTATCAGGAAAATAACACACCAGAATACAGCGCTGTGTTGACAGGAAAACATCTGCAGCTTAATTTAATGCATTTACTAAATGACGAGGGGAAATCAAAGGATGTTGAAACAGCTACTTTTCTGCCTGTGATTCTTGCTTTTCTCCCTTCAGGTCACAGGCGTCGCGAAGCCCCTTGGGAGGCTGGAGCTGCTCTCAGAGGCGCTTAGCACAGCGATCTTTGTACAATTATGGGAGAGTCAGTGCAGTGAGCAGTTTGGACCTGGGACTAGTTAAAACGGACGAGTCCCACACTATTGCTGTACACTCGAAACGAACATAAAACAGTATCGAATGTAACCGTAATTGAAAAATTAAAAAAAAAATCAAACAAAGTTAACATTCAAAAAAACCCTGATGAGTCTACATGCATGTCCTAGGAATAACTGCTTTGCATCCGCTGAGTGCTGTTCGAGTGAATCATATGTGACTGTCTTTTTTTTTTGTATGTCAAAATTGATCAAATATTGAGAAATTGCTTTCAACATAATTTCCCATTTAGACTTAGTATCTTTCTTTCATTCTCTTTTTCTTCCTTCCTTCCTTCCTTCCTTCCTTCCTTCCTTCCTTCCTTCCTTCCTTCCTTCCTTCCTTCCTTCCTTCCTTCCTATTTTGCCATAGGTAGGATTAGGATTTTCTTAAATATAAATAATTAAGCTCAAAGTGAGTATTAATTGATCCATTTGCCTATTAGTCTATTTTAAAAGGTGTTTCATTAGGTTCATTTTCTCACTAACTCTCTCTTCTCCTCTACCGCTGCCTGAAATCTCTCAGAAGGCAAAGAGCATTCTGTTTGTTTGCAGGTTTAATTTCCTTATCACCACCTCAAAATGAAATCCCAAGAAAAAGAGATAGCAGTAATCCTATTACCTACAATTCAGATGGATGTGTAAATTACAACCTCTCGGGTGGAAAAATTATAGCATAAAAAAAAAAAAAAACCCCACAACAATACCTGAAAATGTAATGTTCTGAGAATTTGTTCTTCATCCACCTAGACCTAAAGCTCAGAGCGACCTCAGGAATTACAAAATGATCTAGGAAAAACATAAATCCATTTTCCCGTAACATCCAAGTGTAGTCTGTCTACCTTTGTTATACGTATGCAGTAATAATAATAAAATGTTTAATTTCAACTCGGCTCTGCAGGGGCCATCCCCCGCTACCTTTTCACGGTATAACCCTAGATATATAATAGCTATAAGGACATCCATCCTGGAGCAATTTCACCTGTTTCAGATGCAAACAAAATTTAAGATTTTTAAGGTAGATAGCACAATAGGATGTATCACAGGCCTGTTGAAAATTAGATTTGAAAAATCTAGTTCAGCAAAGCGCTCTTACTGGCCAGAGTCGTTTTAACCACGTCCCTTCACACATAAGGAGTTGTGTTATTTGCATCTGCGAACTCGCAGCACCGTGTTATCTGCTGGGCAGCGAAGCACGTGTGGCCACACTGTGCTTGGGGGTCGAGCACGAGCGTTGGTTTGGTACCGTGTCAGGGCTGGGTGAGGGAACCATCTACTCGAGCTCTCGCATTTTCTCTCTCCACCAGCCTGAGGTCGACTCTAAAAGTAGCATTCAAATATCTGTTGCTTTCCATCGAGCGTTCCACTTGATCGGAAACTTAGAAATTAGCAGACATGCAACCACCACCCTGCCTGTGACCTGGGCAGACGTCGCTAGTGGATGATAACAGTCACTCTCACTGACCCCGGGCACGGAAGGCCTGAGCACACCTACGACATACCAGTCAGAGGTGGCTCGACGGATGAAACCCGTGAGCTGAAGCTAACAGATCGAAACAAAGACTGCGCTACCAGTTTGTCCAGTGCGGCCTCGATTAACCGCATCCTAACTGATCGCTCCTTCCATTAAGCAGGTTTCTTTCTCCTCTGGCTGTCCAATATCTGTAGGAGAAAGAGGCACATGAAAAAAAAGTATATATCAAGGAATTACTGGGACCTAGAACTTTCTGGGCTATTTCCCGGGATCAAGAAACTTCATCTCTACTCCATCTCCCTCCAGGCCCGGACAGTGCAAAAACATCGTTTAGACTCACAACCTAAACCCAATTTGTTTTTCTCAGCTACACCTCACCTCCAGTAGACTCAGTAGACTCATTTTGGAAAGAGTAAAAGATAGGTCTGTGTATATACTAAAAGAATTAAAAAACTAAAACCGAAAGGATTCTCTGAAAAGAGTCACATCCTTTGACCTCATCTGCATTTCGGACCATAAATAAAATGCCTTTGTCAGACTTCGGCGAGCGTACATCCCTGCTCAGGGCTTTCCATAGCTCCCTACCTATAACCAGCCAGGCAGTTTTCTGTGAAAAACAGAGTATGTGCTGTCATTCTTTGTCTCGTACAACCTCATGGCTCCACACCGGTCTCTACCCCATTATCCAACCTCCGTACATTATTCACCTTCCCTGTCCCCTCAGGCCCCAGTGCCTTTGCACAGACCGCACTCCCTGCCAGGCACGTGCCATCTGCTCTGCCTGGTTAACTCTGCCTGGGACCCCTCGAGCCCCAGTTTAAACACCAGCCTCATCTGAGCCTGACCGCTGCGGGCTGGCTCCCCTGTTCTCTCTCCCGAGGATAACTGTGCAGCTGAGCTGTGAAGCGGAGGAGTGGGCGTGAGCTCAGGCCATGGAGGGAGCCTGCGGAGCCTGCGAGCTGAGCGTCCACTTGCTGGCGCCCGTGAGTCTGCAGGCAAGTCATTTACCTCCTCTGCCCCTCGGTTGTCCCACCTGTACAATGGGGACGATAGCAACTAACTGAAGATTAAGAGCGTAGAGCACTGAGCTTAGGATGGCAAAGAGTGTTGATAAATGTTAGCTATTATTTTCTATCCTAATTTTCAACTTCTGTACCTGGGAACCCCTCGCTGAGTAAAAAGGTCTTCCTCTCTTCGTCCTTGTATGCCCAGTTCTTAGCCCAGAGCCTGACGTGGGGCAGACGCGGGCGAGGTGTGCTGAGTGACGGGCAAGGTGTGCCGAGTGACCTGCCTAATGAACAGGGAAGGTGAAGGAAGGGAGCAAGGCTTTGAGTGGCTGAGACACAGAGAACACTGTCTGTTCACATCTGCATGACGAAAATACAGCTTCCTCTGAAATACGTGAGCCTTACCTATAGCCATTCATCAAGGGAAAGCACAGAATGATGATTTTTCTAAGGAAAAAAACCCTCACTGGTCTTATTTTCCAGCCCCACAGGGAGGATAGGAGGCTTTATAAAACCTGATGCTGATTGTATGGTCTTTTATCAATCTACACTTGGACAGCCAGAAATCCAAACTGCCTCTGTCAAGCCTGGGAAGGGTCTGGGTGTGAGCAGGGCAGGGTCCAGCATGGCTGCAGGGCAGCGGTCCTGTGTGTGCTGTATGCCCCCCGTTACGGCGTAGGCTCTGGGTTTGCACCCCGGCTACAAAACTGGCAAGTGGAGTAACCCCAGGCAAGTCGTTTACCCTTTTTGTCCTCAGTTACCTTGTCTATAAAATAGCGATAACGCGGGTGTACCCCTCCTCGGGTGGTGGGCAGTGAGATGAGATAATCCTCATAAACCCCTGCACCCCGCACCTGGCACAGACTATGCGCTTCATTATCATCAAACAAAACTCCTCGAAAGGGGACTAGAGGCTGGGTGGGTGGAGCCGCTGAAAGGGACTTTTCGGATAAGGAGAGACAGCCTGGGGCCTGGCGGTGCACCTGTCCCTCAGCGGGAAACAGAGAGCGTGGTCTTCCCTTCCCCGCGTCTGGACTGGCTTTTCCACGCACTCGAGCTCCGCCAGCCTCAGTCGCCACCCCCCAGGATCTGACATTGCCTTATTCTTCCTACTTCTGCTTTCGCCTTCATTGCTTCGAAAATATGAATGAACGATGAATGCTAATGAGCCCTGCAACGAGGCCCCGCCCACGCTGGGAGCACCAAGCTCACGGCACTTGCAACCAGGGCAAGTGTCCCAAGTCCTTTCCCTGATTCCCAGTCTCGCGTGGCCCAGATACTTGTTTTCTCAACCTTTTCTCCGGTCCCTGTGTTTTCTTTTAAAAAATTTAAAAGAATCTTCATGAAAGCCTCATGAATGAGACTTTGAACTTGTTCATAAGATTTTATGTGTCTACCTGGAGTAGACATGAAATTGCTTTTTTTAAAGTCTTGTTGCATTTATGAAAATCTTTCTGGATGCCTTTTTATAGTTCTGTGCTTTCTTTTTTTTTTTTCTTTTCTTTTCTTTCTTTTTTTTTTTTCTTTTATTGTCTCTGATGCTGTTTCATGGAGCTCGGGGATTTGTGAGGTAGCCGGCCAGAGGGAACTTAAGTCATTGATATTGAACATGCAGTGACTTCCTAGCTGATGCCAATTTTCTCCCCCTCTCCAATAAAAAACGGCAATATTTGTCTGCCATTGGCATCAAAGACAAGTTTTATGACATGGTCTGCATCACTATCTCAACACGACGGTAAATATTTCAGCATGAAAAGTTAAGGAGAACCTAGGAAAAACTAGAATATGCAGAATTTTATAATAAAGTCATACCGCGAATTTAGGTATTGAAAGCAGGTTAAGTGTCCTGCTTTTTCAGTCGATGTCAGTACTTGCTCTAAAGATGTTCTGCCCTCCTTCCCTCCTTCCCTCCCTCCCTCCTTCCCTCCCTCCCTCCTTCCCTCCTTCCTTTCTTCCCTCTCTCTCTCCTTCCTTCCTTCCTTCCTTCCTTCCTTCCTTCCTTCCTTCCTTCCTGCCTTCCTGCCTTCCTTCCTTCCTTCTTTCCTTCCTTCCTTCCTTCCTCCTCCCCTCTCTCTCATTACAATGGCAGTAGACATTCATTTACTTTGGTTTGATGCAACAATAATGACTCAACATACACCAAAAAAATATTACAAACTCTTGCAGGTCCGGAGACACAATCGTTTATCACGGGCCAAAATGTAGTCACACATCACGTGATCACACAGGACTGTAACTGGCTTCGGTTATGGCTGGTCTGACTCAGCCTGAAGCCAAGAGGAAAGCAAATGTGGTTAATTAAGACTGCAGGGGATGTTTAGACTGTGTGCAATCAATACCCCAGCCGCTGCCTCCACGTTTTCCTGGGTATGAAATTCTGCATACAACTTGAGTATCACCGCATTTCCTAAAATTCTCCCAGACATTGCCAGGGAGAGACTTGAGGGGAAGGATTTAGCACTTCTAGAATTATCTTGGTGGCAAGCTTAAAGAATGTGGACTGATGAGAAAGGACAAGCCGTGAGTCCCAAATTATGCTTCTATTTATACTTCAATTATAACATCGAAATCTAAAGCTCTGCTCTTGCGGGATGAGAACAAGCCTTCTGTCCCTCTGTGGCCTCCATCGGGCTTGGCTGTGTGGGTCTCACATAAATAACGCCCACGAAGGAATGGTGACTGCAGGGAAGAAGCATTGGGACTGTGTCATATCTTCGATAGAACAACAGAGATCTCTTTTGGATTTTATTTTGGATCCCCAAATAAAAGCATACTTACGAAATACAAACAGTTTTCTTTACTAATGACTTAGAAAGGCGGAGCCTATAGGTTAGATGCCCCGGGAGGTTGTTTTGAACTCTGAGTAAAAGACAATTAACCCTTCTGCTAACTGTTTTTTGTTTTTGTTTTTTTGTTTTTTGTTTTTTTTTTTTCTTTTTAGCTTCAGAAACCAACTGTTTGGCACAAGACACGAAAACATACTTATTCCCAACTTGGACTTGTCACCTGGATCCTCCACAGACACAGCTCCCGGCGTAAGAGAAGCTCTACAAGCAGGTTTGGAGTCAACTCGCTTCACCTCTTCTCCCAAGAAAGACGAGTTCTTGTTCCAGTAAGTGGGGAAATGCCACAACCGTAATCCTTTCTTGGAGACTCACAAAGCACATGACTAAGTTAAAGGCTATGCAACAAAAAAACATTCTACTGCGTTCAGTGCCATGATTCCCAAGCGTGTCTGGCCAGAGAAGTTTCCAACATATATGTATTAACTTTAATAGATTCTACCTTATCGGTAATCTATATATTCACACACCGCTCTATCTTACCTATGTCAGTATCTATAGAAAGGTGGGGATCTAGCCCGAAGAAATGATTTCTAATGAAACATGATGAAATGCTGGTCTTGGTTGGATTGTTTGACATGTGGTAAAGTCTAGGTCACAGGTGAGTAAAACCCTGCTCTCTAAGTAGCTATGTGCATGAGTCGATACCTGCGGGAGGCTGTGGCTGAGAGAAAGTCACGCGTTAGAGGAGAAAGGAGAAACTCAGAATCGACAAAAACAGAAATCAACGAAAGTGGAGAAAAGCAGCCAAGGCGTCCGACGTGTAACTTCCACCAACTCCGCCCCCCGCCAACACTTACATGCCCCAGTGCCTGATTTTGAGCCAAAAGCTGTCTTCCTGAGCAGCTTTGTGAGGCCCAGCCGTCGAGTGAGTTGATTTTGACAGAACACACAGCTGGGGGCAGGAAGCTCAGGGGAGCAGCGTCCTCATAGGGCAGATGTGGCGGAGGCTTGACCGGGGGACCAGACCGGAGAGGAAGCCCGTGCATAGACTCATTCCAGAACACGTGGCACCGTCTCCCCTGAGACTCTCCAAAACAACGGAGGAGATGCCAAGAGAAGCTGGACAGTCCAATGACAACCAGTTGTCACAGTTACACGGGCAGAGTTGGTCAGTCTTGAGCACATTTTGGTTCTGTCTGCAATCTCTAAGACTTACTGGATTTTTATAAGATATTTTGATTTCATATGTGAAACACCTCAATCTATTCTGCCTTTAACCATACGCTGCACTAAAACCAGGCCAGGGAATCCAAAGTCACTCCGTCTCTAAGCACGTACTGTGCACAACCCGCTTAAAGTCACTTTACGTACCTTCTTTCCAAAATCTTTTAAATTATATCACAGTTGCCTACAAATGGTCATCTTCTTTCATCTTCAAAATGAGTAGCGTGTTGTGGGTATTGTGGTCATAGCTGCTATTGTGTTGGAGAAACAGGCATTAAGAAACACGTAGAAAACAAAGCAAAATCAAAAAAAAAAAAAAAAAAACAGAGACAAGAAAAGTCCTGGTGTGATGCTGTGAGAGGGACCTGTGTTCTTGCAAGAAATGTTTAACCTGAATGTGGCTGTGAGAAAATGGTCAGACAAACCCAGAATGTGGGTCCTTCTGCAGGACCCCGTCTGGAGCTTTTCAAAGACCCGCGAGAAGTCGGGGGGCTCGTCTGGATTGGGGGAGACAAAACACGAAGGGCCAATGAACTGCAAAGAGATTGGAGCAATCCTGGATTTATTTATTTTTTTTCTTTTTTCTTTTTAAGTGAAAAGGACATTTTGTAAAAATTCTGAAAACCTGAGTGTGGGCTGCATGTTGGATAATGTTATTGAATTCATGATTTTCGTAGATATGATCATGGTATTCTGGTCGAGGAAGACAATGTTCTTATTCTTGGGTGATACCTGATAAAGTATTTAATTGCAGGTGGGAATATATCATTAAATCTACAAACTATTTTGGGGGTGGTACTGTGTGTGATCAGAGAGAGAGAAGAAAGAGAAATAGTTGATGAATCTAGATGAAGATATATGGTCAGTCATTATATGCGTTTTCAACTCTCCTGTGAGTTTGAAAACTCATGAATTAAAAAATACTTTCTTTAAAGGAAACTTTCACAAAACATAACAAAGAAAAAATTATGAAATAATCTTTATATAAACGGTGTAGCTTTCTTTGGTCCGAGTTTTCCGACACAATGATCTTCCTTTCTTTACACCGTAGTTTATGCAGGTGTTTAATATCCTTTTTAAGAAATTAAAAAGTCGTCTGAAGGAGTATGGTTTTCTCTGCTTTCTCCCTTTAATAAATGTTCCTCTTCTCTCAAATAGCTCAACGAATCAGGGGGCTCTCTTCCTTGCTCCTCAAAAGAACGTGACCATCACCAGACTGAGATTTTTTTCTGGAACCAAGAGATCGACCCTGCTCATTATAAAACGCTAAGAGATGCTCCTGAGAGTGGTCTAGGCTTGTGTTTCAAAGTCAGCATCTCCAAACCGGATCAGGTTAGCTGAGCTGATATCTGATGTCTCAAAGAATTCGGTAGAAAGTGTTCATCACTGACCCCGCCGTGAGAAAACCCCACCCTCACACTGTTAAAATGCTTCCGGAACGTCCTCCTGGAAGCTCAGATGAGAAGGCATAACTTTTGTGTCACAGTTGAGAAGGCCTTGGACCGATTTTCCAGAGGAGTCAGACCAGGCGGGGTTAGACCCAAAGTCCCCACAGAAAAGCCCAAAGGTAACAGAGACACTGACCTAAAGAAGGTAAATTCTGTGGAATGCATTGAACACCACTCACGAGTATCTACAATACTAAAACAGAGCACAAACGAGATTAACTCAGATGTCAGAGACAGGTCAGTTTCGACTCAAGAACAAAGATGAGTGTTTTTAAAGAGAAGTGACCAAAAAAATGGAATGACATGATCTCTCTTTAGGCAATAAGCACACCACCAAAGGAAGTATGAAAATGAAGGCTGTATATCCATTGGGTGAGGCACTATTTTAGAAATAACAGAAGCATCAGAAGAGGAAACTGGAAAAATCTCTAAGATCCTCTCCTGCTCAGTCACACTTCTCTATTCTTTCATCTCCCTGTGACAGCAGTCTCCTTGACCTAGTAATGCTGGTCCCTAAAGATCCTGCTCTCTGCATGGGTGGTGTCCTTGGCTATTTGGAATAGCGTGGAGCAGACCCATCGCGGAGCCTGTCGCCTGGCACAGCAGGGTGGGAACAGGAAGCTGAGGTGCCTCTTGGGGAGTCTTCTAAGCCTCGGCATGGGTATTGTGCTTCACCTCCTGATCACCAGGCGCCCTAGACAGCCGGCTGAAAAGAATTCAGAGGCTCTCAAGCTCCCAGCAGGAAAGCCACGTTGTTGGAAATAGCTCCCAACCTGCATCTCAGGCAGGTATTTTTAGGTTCTGTCTTGAAGACACAGAAACCTTCATACATTTCAGCCTCTTTGTCTGGAGTCACTGCACCCCCAGACATGTCATTGAAATGGGGTATAATTGTGGTCTCCTCCACCTACCAATCTGAGCGAGTCTAAAAGAGCTTCCTGCTGTGCTGCAGAGAGCATGGAGAGCCTTTTCTGGCAAGGCAAAGTCAAAATGGATTTTTAAAAATAATAATATGTTGATCAAGAAGAGAAAAAAAAAACCATTGAGGAGAGGGGGCTTCACATTTGGGTTGAGATGGAGAAAAAAGGTTACCTATTATTTTGAAATCTGGTCTTAGTTCTCTTTCATAAGCTGCACAATTCAAGCTTGGAGGAGCTGAAGTCTCACATTTGAGGTTAGGAAATAAAGATGCTTAGAATCATCTGAGTTAGATCAATGGCTGTTATTAATATGAGGCTCTCTGAGGAATAATTATAATTGTCAATCACTGGGCACAGGCTCACATTAAAGAGAGAACTAGAAGGGAAACCAAATTGATGCACGGCAGACATGTGGAATTTGCAAGAGGCATTCTGATAGTGCGCAGGGGCCCGGAGAAGGGTCGTTTGACTCCCGAGGGGGTCTGGCCACCATCTCACCATGGGGCAGGTCAACGAAGGTGTCCTGGGAGCTCCAGGACAACCATCTCAAAGGCTGATGTTTTAACCGTAGGACAAGTGTTCATCCCAAATGTCTGAGAGGCATCGGGTCCCTACAACTCATAGAACCATGGGAAGCAGCATTAATCACAATACACACTATCATGTTCCAGTCATCCCTGCCATGAGTGGGTCTAGATACCAGACAGCAAAGAAAAGAAGTTGACTGTGGTGAAGGGTATACGTGACATTGGTCAAAATAGACGGTGGGCCTTATTCATGGGAGTGACAGGGTAAAGCATTTGCCACAAACCCAAAAAAGAGATCGCCAAGTGTCAAGTTTCTAAGTTTAACTTGACCGGAGAGCAAATGAGCTCCCCCAGGAATGAGACTGAAGGAGGTTCAGACAACGAGCAGAGCGTCCTAAGTGGGGGCTGTCCCCAAGAGTCTCGCTGCCACCAGAAGTCAAAGTTTCGTTTACGTGGACCAGAGGCAGACCTGGAATTTGCAGGACCCAGAGCCAAATGAAAATGCAGAACCCCTTTGTTCAAAAATGATTAAGAATTTCAAGACGGCAACAGCCAGGCACCACCAAGCCAAACGTATGGCCCTTCTGCAAGTGGCCACCTACCCGTGTGGCCCGCTCTGCTTGCAGGGTGAACCCCTTCCTGCTTGTCGCTGAGATCAGTAGCATGAGGACGTGGGGGCCTGATTCAAACCACAAGGAGACTCTTCGGATGTTAGTAGAATAACTGGTCAGGCAACATCACGATGGACTTTTAAATAATAGTATATTGATCGAGAAAGGGAAAAAGTCTGTCAAAGGAATGCGCCTCTGGATTCGGGCATTTAAGCCCAATAGTTACGCTTCCGAAAGGTTATGCTGCCTTCCGAGGCTCGATATTTAATATGTGACATTTAATTCAGAAATGACCTGATTCTCGTCGAGTTTCATATTTCGCACACACACAACAAACCTGCCAACATTTATTGACACAGTTAGTCAATGACTGTGTCGTAGGTTTGGTCCTAAAAGCTTTTATCTGCTCTTCATAAGAACCCCCTACAGACGGCAGTGTTATTACCCCTGTTTTCAAGAGGAAGTGTGGAGGCTTCCTGCGGTGAGCTACCTGGCACCAAGGCCTACAGATATTCAATGACCAGAGCCTGAATTCTGAGTCGTGACACGGATTCTAAACCATCGGGCCATGCTCCCTTCTTTGAGAAGCGCTGTCTCACTTTCTATGACAACTGTATGTCCCACTTGACAATCAAGGGGAGAGAGCCACTCTGAAAGTCACATGGAAAATTAGTAGGCGAGTCAGAACCTGAACTTGGCCCTAACTCGCGGCTCCACAGTCGAACAACGGAGAAGCTAAAAGGACACGGCCACCAAACGCTCTTGAGCGTTCACACAGCCTTAGTCTGAGGACCCAGAGCTGGCAGGGTCCTCAGCATGTCACATGACCCACACCCTCTGGCAACGTAGGAGTGAAGCCAGACAGACAGACCAAGAGAAACAAATTGCTAAGCCTACGGGAAGAGACCACCACACAAATACCTGTAAAATCTTTTAGGTTCAAATTGTGTTTTGCAATAGCCAGAATTAAAAAAAAAAAAAAGAAAGAAAGAAAGAAAATTCGCCCAACAGGTTGTAAAATTTGAGAGCTCAGCAGAAAAGCGGTTTCATGCTAACTTTTACACAAAGCAGAAAAGCATAGAGGGAAAATTAATTAAGGCATAACTCAGTAGCCGAGAAAACTTTGCTCCTCGCTAGAAGAAAATGAAGCCAGTTGGGAGTGTGAGTTGTACAGAGCAAGAGAATGTGGTGCTGTTCATTTTTATATGTTTTTTAACTTTGGTTGGAAAGGTTAAGGATTAAGGGATTTGAAGAAAAGTCTGAGATCTCCCCACCCTCAGGATTCACAAGCAGCTCTCATTTATGAAAGAAACCAACGGGTTGGTTATTTTTTTTTTTTTAGTTGTTTTTTTTTTTTTTAGTTTATTGAGGTATAACTAACAAATAAAATTGTAAGATACGTGTACAACGTGCCAATATGTTACACATGTATATTATGAAAAGATGCCTCACGTTGAGTTAATTAAGGCATCCATCGCTTCACATATTTATTTATTTATTTTTTTTGGTGAAGAAATTTAAATTCTCTCTTAGCAAATTGCAATTGCATAACACTGTAATCGACTACAGTCACCACAACATAGTCACCATTACATCCTCAGACGCATGTCACGTCATAGCCGAAAGTTTGTACCCTTTTACCAACCTCTTCCTATGTCCCTGGCTACCACTTTTTTCCTCTCTGTTTTTATGAATTTGACATTTTTTTTTTCTTTTTAGATTTGAAAGGAACTGTTTTTTAATACTCCGTAACAAACAAGCAGAATCCAACTTGGTATTAACTTAGCAGCTGGAGGGAGCCTTGCAGC
Organism: Pteropus vampyrus; assembly: GCF_000151845.1. Taxonomy (NCBI): domain Eukaryota; kingdom Metazoa; phylum Chordata; class Mammalia; order Chiroptera; family Pteropodidae; genus Pteropus; species Pteropus vampyrus. The sequence goes on from NW_011888832.1 coordinate 4,736,014, forward strand.
GACAAGTCTAACACAAGAAGTGGGTTGGCCTGCGAGCCCCGGGTCTCAGCATCCGCCAGGTGGGTCAAATCTTCCTAGTCGGAACACTCGTTTGCCTTGGATATTTCTGTCAAAGACCTTTTCGAAGGCCCGGATTATTGTTTTATTCATCCGTGTATGCTTTTGTGCTTTATGTGGCACAAAGAAGGCTCCAGAAGTTGAATTGGCTGCAGTTGGGTTAGTAGGAAGGTGTTTACGTGAGATCTGACTGTTTCTGGTCCTTTAAATCTTGCTCTGTGAGCTGTAAGTGAAAAAAAAGAGATCTTGCTCTCCCTATATTTTTGACTTCTACTTATAGGCTAAAAAGAGCTGTTTGAGATTTTTAGTGACCGTTTCTGTATTTTTAATAAAACATTATACATATATAGAATAAAAAGAAAGAAACCTTTGCTGTGTTGTATGCTTTCCCTACATCTCCTGATTGTCCACACCTGGAGGAAAAAAAAATATTTCTGAACTAAGCAGCAATACCATTGCCTTGTTTGGAGCTTCTAAAACATTAAGCATGGTTCTTAGACGTAATATCCATTCTTTGCCATGTGTGCTTTAAACAATCCCCTCCTTCCCCCCACCAAAGGAAATACAGTAAGAGCAGATGCCACCACCATCTTTAATTTTAGGGCCCTGGAAACTTAAGAGATATTGAGTAGACATCACGCCCTAACATTTAGTGTCAGAGACCTCGCTCTGCATATTGTGTTTACTCCTGCTTATCCCAATAAAGCTCCGAGCTGCATTTAAGCCACACGTTTTGATTAAGCATCAATTGCGTCAGATATCGTTTCTCTGTCCCCACGTCCGGTCTCTGCTATGCGAGGCGAGTTTCTCAGCACTCGAGCTCAGCAATTCCAAGCGAGTTCTGTCCTTCGGGCTGGTGCTGACCTGCCCACCACATTCGACCCTGAAAACAGCCCAAGAGAATCAGGAGCCTGGTTTTACCCCAGCGCACACCACCTCCCCCCACCAGCGGCTGTTGGATCCTCCCAACCCTTATTTTTCCATTCAATTTGGGGAGCAGCGGGACAAAAGAGAAAGAAAATGGGGAGCATGAAGAGAGGGCAGCCCAGCGTGCACGACTAAATGTCAGGTTCCACAGGAGAGTTATAATTAAAGCCCAAGATGACAGATAACTATAAAATCAGATTGGTTCCTTTCCACATGGGAGGAAAACACAACGTTGGCATCCAAACCAAGCTTTTCTGTAAATTGAAATTACAGTTTTATTTGGAGCTATTTTTAAAGGTCCATTAATTAAAAATCGGAAGCCACGCCAATGCGAAAAACACCATAAAAGGTGGTAGATTTGATGATAACCGAGGACCATCATTACAAGATGATGTTATCTGAATAGCAAATGCTCTAAATCCGTGTTTGTTTTTTTATTGAAAATAAACAAATCCGGGAGCAAAAAAAAAAAAAGAGGGAGAGAAAAGGTGTGTGCAAAATGTAATGATAACGGTTGACTTCTAAACAGCCGAGAGAATTATAGTCATCATTTGTGGGAGAAGAACAAACACCTCTTAATTGCATTTCATTATAACGTACCTTTCTCTGCTCAGTTGTATATATTAATTATAAAAATCGTGTTGCACAGTGGAATGGCTCTACAATAGTTTTTTCTCCCCCCCTTCCTCCCTTAATTCTGTCTGAAGCAGGATGGAAGAACAATATCATCTGTCATCTGCAGAAACAGCTTTCAAAGACAAAATCATAAAAAGAATGAAAGGCTATTATATAAAAAGAAAAAAATGCTTTGATTTCACAGATTTTCCACTTATTAATGTTTAAGGTTATCTGTTCTTTTAGAAAAGTATCTTCTCATATTGTTTTGTATGTGTATGTTCAGTGAACATCACTTTCTGATAACTGTATCACATGGCATATGCATTACGTAGATAATTATTAATGGAAGGGGGAGTGGGGGAGGAAGCAAGCATTATTATGGAAAGATGCCATGCAGGACTTGAAGAATCTTTTAAGAGGAGGCAAAAACTAAGAGAATGAGGTTAATGCTTCGATAAGGGTAGCCAGTTTCTGTCTGTCTCTACAAAGGGCAATGGAGGAGGTCATGAGCTTGAATGACAGTAAGAAAGATACACGCGGGCATTACAAGGACTTTCAGGCCACGGGCGTTTTGAGATGGTGCAAAGAGGTAAGCCGAAATGGAATTCAGGATTCTGCTTTAATGGAAATCTGAAACGGGAGACCCATCTCTTCGGCAAGGGTTCAGGTGTGGCTCTGGAGAGAGCTAGGGATCTCGGCTGGGCTTTTAGGAAATGTATGTGCATAACTGCGGCTTTTGGGGGGAGGTCCATAACGTACCAGATTCTTGGCTGAATCTGTAACCTAGACAGTCTTAAGAACTGCTGCTCTAGGCCCTCGGCACTCAGTGTGTGGTCCGTGGACCCGCAGCGCTGGTGTCACCTGGGAGCTTCTTGGAAATGCAGAGTCTCAGGTCCCACTTCAGACCTGCAGAATCAAAATCAGCATTTAAGCAAGATCTCCAGATGACCGGCGTGCCCTTTATG
>NW_011888832.1:4739708-4740115 GCF_000151845.1 Pteropus vampyrus
AAAAAGAAGAAAAACATACATATGTACTCTGACCTATGAGCAGCACAGAACATGGTAAAGATAGCAGGCTTCGTATTGCTATGTATTACGAGAGAGAGAGAGACTCTGGGGTCAGACTAAACTGGATCCAAATTAGCATCACCATTTACTAACCAGGTACCTTTAGCAAGTCACCTAAAGCCTTGGTGCTCTCACCTTTGAAGTAGTACTAATCATTAGAAGCTCAAAGGTATTCTGAGAAAGAGAAGAGACCACACAATCATTCAACGAATGTCGACTGTGGGCCTCCTATGTGTAGAGCCCTGGGCTGAGTGCGAAAGCGTGTACACCACTTGGCACTGTGTACGGCCTGAGTGCGTGGCACTAGCCACAGTCAATACGTGCACGTAGACCCTCTCACAGACAAG
>NW_011888832.1:4742152-4757091 GCF_000151845.1 Pteropus vampyrus
GAAGAGTGAGGAGTATAAATATTAGCGAGCAACATCCAGACTTCGAAGAGCTCAGCAATGAGTTGGGGAAAATGTACTTGTTTACATCTCAGTAGGCTGCTAGAAAAATTAATAAGGGCCAATCAAGGTGTAATCGAAGCCCAGAGCCTTCACCGGGGAGGAGGCATCCCGATTACGGGGGGCAGGTGAGGAAGCAGAGCAGGTAGATGAAGACAAACTCCACGGACGCGCTGTTCTTGAGCTGGGCACTGCAGAATCGGTTTTAATGGACAAAGAAAATGAAGAAATGGCGCCCATGGCTAAGGAAACAGCATGATCAAGGGCTCAGAGTCCCAAAGGGTGTACTGAGTGCGAGGAATGAGAAGGGAAGTACAGGGGTGGAAAAGGCTAATTCTACGGGAGAAAGTGATGGAAAATAAAGCTCATGGGCTAGTCGGCCATTATACTGAGTACCTATCGTCTTCTAGACTCTCTAGCAGATTTTACATCAATGAAGATGAATCTCGGTTGGGATAGATGCTAGGCAGTGTGCTAATAAGCACCTGACACGAATTTACATCACTAGATAAACCAGCTCTGTTATCTGTTAGAGACCTCTGTTTCCTGTTCTGCTGCCTACAGATTTGTAATATATCGGAAGTCGCTTCAGACTGGGCAATGGGTGAATGCAGAAGCTTTCAACCCCAGCTCCAAACTTCTGTGACACTAGAGAAGTTACCCTGGCCTCTTAATGCTCAATTTTTTTCATCTATAAACCGAAATGCAGTGAAATTAATGGCTGCACATCATGCTTGGGACGAGTAAACGAGAGACTGCCTGAAAAGTATCTAGCACAGACCTAGCTGTGGTAAGCACTTAATAAATGCTAATTATTATTATTCAAACACCACCAGTTTACCAAAGGCCAACCTAGCCATCCGGAGGACATCCAGAGATTGAGAAAAAAAACACTCCATTTAATTTGCTCGTTTTCTACCACCTGGCATGCGTATCCTTTTTCCAAGTCATCAGCGAAAGGGTTGTGCCTGATCATCTGAATGGTACTTCCAACTCTAAAATGCCCACTTATCAACTCCCCACTCAAGGACATCTCCTTCAGGGAGCCTAGCCAACCGCTTCAATCCACAAAGTTCGTCCCGCCTAGCCTTCCCCTTGGGCTGATCATGATGACGGGAGCTGGTTCAGGAGGAGGGAAGACCATCTACACCCTCTGAGCCCTCCGAGTGCCATGGGGTGGGGCTGGGGGTGTCGGCGCGCTGGTCCATCCTGCACCCACAAACTCACACCCAAGCAGTCGGCAACTCTCTCATCCTTTTCTTACCCGTCTTCCTCCAGAAGCTCCAAGTCAGGCTGAGTTCCCACTCCCAAGGCCACTTTCTTCTTAAAAACTTTACTGTTCTGATGGAAACCTGCCACGATCCATCTTTCTTTGTCTCTTAGTTTGTTATCTCCATAATTTAAGATGTTTGGGGTTTAGGGCTTTAAAAAAAATTTTTCATCAAGTATTTAAATCAATCTCTCTCCTCTTTATTGATAGAAACTCAAGCCCGTTGATTAACTTTTCAATCAAAGCTGCCTACAACACGCACGCTGGTGCAGGCAACGGTGATGGCAGCGTCGGCGGTAACGACAGGAGGCATTTAGCTGACTTCCTCTGTGTTGGTAGCTGTCCCTCTCGAAGCAGAGAAAATTTCAGGGTCGGCCTTAATTTTCTTACTCTGGGTACCTGGTGACAAAATCTCTTCAACTGAACCTGTTCCCTGAATGCATCTTGGTTTACTGAAATTTTGAAAAACACCTTCGATGTGCAAAGTTTCAGCCAGGAGCTGCATATATGAAAGAGGGAGAAAATAGTATTGTTTTTTTCTTCCTTTTTTCCCCTACTTTGAAACATTTGGGAGAGTTGATTAGTATGTGACCTGATTTCTAGACTACAAAGATAACCCAGTCCAGCTTGGAAGGTGACAGAGAAACAGAGGGAATTTTCCTCCTGGCAGTAGATGGCAGAGAGAGGGCCAGAGATGGAGGGATCTCCCCACTAGAGAGTCCTTCCCTCCTAACGTACTGTCCAACCGAAGAGCATTTTTACCATTTTGTTTGTCATCAACAACAGCAACAAAAAAGTCTCTCTTGATTGTAGACTTCCAGAAGGGGAGACTGAGTACTTTTGTGGTTAAGCAAACGGTCCAGGGTGATATTAGTTCACTGTTCCCCCAGCAAACAGCAGATGTTCTACAGGCAGAAACCTGTCACCGTCCTGGGATCTTGGGGAACTTACCGACCCTTTCTGGGACCCAGCTTTTCCATCAGTAAAATGAGAGGGTTTACTCTGGGCTCCTCCACTAGGTTACCATGTGACCTCTTGGGTCCCCTGCTATATGTTACATTCTGTAAGGCTTCAGTGACAGTGCCCAGGCTAGTTTCACCCATTTAGCACCGAGTGCTGGATCTGGTTGGGACGTGGATGAGGCCAGAGCACATGAGGAGAGCTGGCAGTGACGAGCTCTCCCCTGGGAACGTGGGGATCCAGGAGCAAGTCCTCTAGGTCTACGGGAAGCAGTGCCACGCACGCCCCTGAAAGGCACCCAGGTGAGCCTTGCCAGAGCTCATCGTGTTACCTGCCCACTTTGGTGCCAGGAGCCTTTTGTCAAGAAAGGAATGAAGAGCTTCTGATGACAACCCCCGAGTTCTCCTTGGCTCAAGTTTCAATCTTCACACTGATTTCTATTCTCATCATTTAATTTCCTTCTCACTGGACAGAATTAAACACGAAATACCATTCTCAGGTCTTCCGAAGTCCAATCGCCCCGATGCTTTGTTTCCAACTTATGTAAAAGTTTAAATTTCCCCTTCCCCTACTCAAATTTCTGCCCAAACAGTCATCAGCAATGAAATTTTTGAAGACAATTAGCATATCAGATATCCGTAATCAGCTAATAATGTATTTCTTGGATTGTGCTGTTCTGGTTAGATGTTATGAATCACAAATATTATTCACGTCATTTGAAATATTCCTGTTGGCAGCTGTTTTTATGCTTGAGGGGTTCCAGCTAAAAGTCTCTGGCTGTGGACGCCCCCACCCCCACCCCACCGGGAGAGGTGAAGTTGGACCCCGTCTTGTCCAACAGGTCTAACCTTCAGAAGAAACAGCTCGAAGGGAAGTAATTAGCCATTCACACCAAGCTGGCTACAAGGAAAGTGAGAAAATCACCTTCTCAGAACTCACATGAAAAACATAATGTAGTTAATATTAAATAAAGAGATTGGGCAACCTAGCCTCTTTTTACAGTGTGTTCTGATGTGTCCTTGATCGGGGCTGTTTTGTTTATGATTAATGAATGACTCACCTTGGGCTGTGTTCCGTTCAATGCATGCCTCATTATGAATTTGAGGAGGTCATTTGTTCTTTGGATTTAAAATAAAAACCTCTTTGTATATTCAGAAGTTTAAGAGTTTGATATTGGTACAAAATCAGCACGAAGGGAACCCCAAGAGTTTGCTTTGGGCTGTTTGTTGTTGTTGTTGTTTCTTTTGAACTTTTGGAATTCTGGAGGTCCTAAAATTATGTGGCTTGAGCCCAGCTTCCCCGTGGCAGCAGCACTGCCCTATGGGTGCCAGGAATCAGAGGGGCTTCGGGCTGGTGCGACCCCCGCAGGGAACAGGTTCGGTTAAAGAGATTTTGTCACCAGGTACCCAGGAACTTGTGAGAGCAATTAAAAGTCACAAGAACTAATTGAAAGTGAACACATCCTGAGACCCAACTTCTCAGACAGGATCTGTCCCTTTTCTTCTTTTCAGACTGTCCACCTGACTCTTTTTAAATCGTTCTTCCCCTCTTTTAAGTGGTTCATTAGGCTCACGGATAATTTAATTTCACTCGTATTTAAATGTCAGGTGCTTTGCCAGACCCTAAAAATCCAAATTTGATGCAGAAGGTCATGACTGAGAAAAAATAAAACCGTATGCCTGTTTGTCGTTGTATGGTTTCTGAGACATAAAACCCTCCGATGAGGAAATATTTGTGTGTGTCTTTATCACACACACACACACGATCGCATGCATCACAGGAAGAGAGATGATAGACAGACAAATATAGATCGCCCACAGGTACAGATTTTGTGTTTTAATGCAGATGGGAAGCCACTATCTAAAAGAGGGAACTTGTGTGTGTGGAGCCCACGCCCCTAAGTCAATCAGGCTGCACATCCGCGAGGACCGTCACTTCAGCGTGCACACGCATATGCGAAGTTTGCTGCCTACGGGCCCCGCTGAGGCTCGGTTAATGACCCTTCCACAGGGTGAGTGTGTTCCCTTATGCATTCAAATGTGGGCTTGTCACGCAGAAATGAAGCCGTGTGCACGAACAGGTCTTAGCGGTTGACGAAGGGTAACTGCTTCATGGTAGACAGCTCACTAGTCACCTAACTGACTTTAAGTCAAGTTATTTCTTAATGTGTGAGAGAAACTGTGTCCTTTGATCACAACCAGTAAGACGGGATTAAATAACAGCCAGTCTCAGAAATCCAGGCCTTATTCCCGGCTCTGTCGTTAAACAGCTATGCGCCTTCGGGCAGGCCACCACCCCACGCTGGGCTTCAGGGCCACAGCTCTAAACTGAGGGCTTTGGGCTAGATGGCCTTGAAATTGTTCCCTATCATCAATGTTCTATTTTTTTCCCCAAAAATAATGTCCCTCTTGCCAGCGTTCCATGATTCTACGCCAGAAACAAGTATCTGAAGAGCTGACGTGAGGTAGGAAGCACCACCGTCTTGCTGTCTTACAGATGAAACTCAGAAGGTCAATGTTTTGTCTGTTTCCATAACCCCTGTTCCCCTCGTAGATGTGAGAGAACATGCTGGACTCTCCATCCATCCTGGCCTTGATGACTGCCACCATCGAGTACCATCACGACGGAGCAGCAGACTGGTCACTTTGACGACTAACAAATGAACAAATACATGATTTTTTTTAAAACTAGAATAGGGGTCTCTTTTATCTTCAGACTTCAACATTGGAACTATAACTGGACTTGTATCATCGCCTAGGAAAACTCCAGGCACACGTCCTTACCAGTATTTTAACACAACTTGGCAATTTCCAGAACGTGGTGGGCTTGCTTATTTCCGAGAAACCCCGAGCTTGAGGGCCCGGACACTTTTCTCCTTACAGGGTTTATTTTTTTTATGTGAGGGTTCAGTGTGTAAGATTGTGATGACCCTGATCTCACCCGCTTTAACACACAGAGAACCAGCTTTCTCCTAAACGCGCCCCCTCCCCCGGTGGAGATGGCGGGGTCGCATGATATGCGTGGACCATCCATCATATGAGAGAGAAGACAGAACTCAGCCTACTCACAGGACAGGATGAGGGCGAGGGGGTGAGAGGCAAGAATGCCTTCCTTTGAGCTGGCCGATGTCCGCAGAGGACGCTGGCTGTGCTTTCCAGTCTGCATTTACTGTGCTTCGGCTTTTGTTAATAACGCCCCCACTTTTCTCTTGTGCAATCAGACTGCTCTCTTCTCGGTCCGTGGAGTTCCGGCTGAATAACTGCATCTTCAAGCGCCGACGGCGTCGCGCAGTCTAGACCGAGCCGGTCGAGCAGTGTCCTGAGAGAGTGACTCAGAGAGTGTCTCAGTCTGGCCGGGCTGCTATGACAAAAGACCGTGAACTGTCTGGCTTCTAAACAACAGGCATCTATTCCTCATAGTTCTGGAGGCCGGATGTCCAAGATTGGGGTGCGAGCGTGATCGGCTTCCGGCGAGGACCCCCTTCCGGGCTGCGGACTGCTCAGGTCTCTTTGTGTCCTCACATGGGGATGTGCAGAGAGAGGACGTAAGCCCTCTGATGACCCTTATCGGGGCACATTCCATTCAGCCCTCCACTTGTGTGACCTCGGCTAATTTTAAATACCTCCTGAAGCCACGCCCCCCCCAGCTCCTAATACCATTACATGGGGGAGGGGGGCAGGGGAGGGATTAACATATGAATTTTGGGAGATGCGAACAGAGAGATGATATGATTAAGGGGAACTAAAGAGAATGTTCCACGGACCTTTGCTGGAACTATCGAGAAGAAGCTCTCTTTCGCCTGGGGGTGCTAGGCTCGCACGGTATAATAAAACCTGCACCTTCTGTTGCTGACTGTTAGTGAGACAGCTCAGCTGAGGACAGAACACGGGAAAATGGAGGGAAGAGAAGCAGAAAGCGGAGGGAGGGATGGAAGGAGGGAGGGGATTCTGATGATGCCATTGCAGAATCTGAACCCTGCCTTTAGATATACCAAAACAATTCCTTCCCCCAGCCCCAGTGTAAGCCAATTTAAGTTAAATTTATGGTCCCTTGAAGTTGAAACGCTCCTGAGGGATATCAAAAAATTATAATCATGCCTTACTCTTTATGGTCCTTCATGGCTGACAAAGCACTTACATAATCTTTCTCTCGTTTAACCTTCTCTGCGAAGCTACGACAGAGGTAGCGTGACCCCCGTGTTCACAGAACAGAACGTGGACTAGCTGAAGCCTTGACGCCTTCCTTGAATTCGCTCTGAGTGGTTACTGAGTGCTCGGCGTGTGCCAGACTGTGCCGCGTGCTGGGGATGTAGTGAATAAGCCAGATACCATCACCCCTGTCTTCAGGGTCCCCCCACACACACTGTGTGGTCAGAGAGAGCAGCGATAACCAGCGACTGAGCAATTCATTGTCAGAGTCCACCTGAGTCCACGCACTAAAGGAACAGCACAGGAAAGAAGGCCTGGGAGGTCAAAGACAGTCTCTGAAACCTTCACAGTCGAATTGAATTCAAAAACATGAGTCAGGGAAGAGAAAGAGGAAAGAGAATTCTAGGTAGACGGAAGGGCAGGTGCCAAGATCCTGAGCAGACTGAAGGGACTTGGCGATGTCCAGCATGGCCGGAGCACGGAGAAGAGGAGGAGACAGCCACGTAACTAGGGAGGGAGGCAGTCAGGGAAGGGCATGGTTAGCCTGTGGCCCATGTTAAGAGTTTCGGTCTTCCTGTCTTTTGAAGACATGAAGGGTTTTCAGAAAACGTGACCTTATTCGTGTCATAAAAATAACACTCCACAATGTGAAGAACATATTAGCGAAGCAGAGTGGGTTTAGGAAGACGTTCATTGTGCCTGGCATTGCATGAGGCGCTCACAGAATATGTCTCTACACAGAGCTTAGTCACTTGCCCCTAGACCATAGAGCCAATAAGCGTCAGAGCCAGATGGGGGTCCCCAAAGTGAGCCCCAAGCGATGCTCCTAACCACCGTGCAATGTGGAATGTAAACTAAATGCATCTTTTCCGCGGTAGAATTATTATTCTTCGATTGCTGGCAACGTGTTAGTGGGCGCATCCAAACTTTTCCAATTTGGTTTGCTCTTCTCCCTGTTTTTGTTTTTGTTTTTTTAAATAATAGTTGCATATTTTCTTCATGTGATTCAAGCAAAAATCTACTTGCTATTTGCGTGGCAAAGTTCAAACACTGTTTTGTGTCATCACTTTTTAAAAATGTATGACCAAGAACACTTAGCAAATTCCAGAAACCTTTGAACTTCAGTTTGTTGAATATTGTAGTTTATGTTTTCTCTAATTTGTCCTGAACCATTTGTACCTTGGATTATTAATCTATAACCAAACACAGCTCTGGCTGAGCAAGCCTTTCCCCACTCCGCACTCCCTCCGATGATGATGCTGGGAACATGACCAAATCTATTATCTTTTCTTTGAATTCTGTCAATATATTTATTTCAAATCTTTATTCTGGCTTCTTTCTCCCTTTGTATTTCACAGAAAAACTCCAGATAAAATCAGAACTGCTGTGTCATTCATCAGCAGTAATCAAGTCTGACTCAGGAGGGGAGTTCAAAAACATTTTTTTTTCCACATTCGGATGCAAAAAAAAAAAAAAAAAGCCAAAAATCCAAAATTGTTGGCCACAGCTGTCAGCCTTTATATTCATGTATGTAAATGTATTTTAATATCTGGCTTGCCCTTTTAGTGGATTCGTGTTGTAAATTAATAGACAGTCGTGGAGGCTAATATAGGCAAGCTACAACTGGAGCGGGTCTGGGAAATTAGTTCCCAGATGACAGAGGCTGAGTGCCTATGCAGCATGTCAGCAGGGTGGGTAAGCCAGGCTCTGAGAAAACCCTGTCACCCCCTAGGAGCTCTCTGCACCTACCCCTGCAGTTCCTCACCTAACTTAGACACCAGCAGTGTAGACCTCCTAAGGGTTCATTCTATAATTAGTCGGTGAGTATTTATTGAGTACCTACTACATGCCAGGCACTTCCACACCATCGTGGGGCTGGCATCTTCATTGGAGACAGAGACAACAAGCAAATGAATCGGTAAGGTAATTTCAAACCATGATAACTCTATGGCACAGGTGAAACCAAGTCATAGAGAAGTGTAGGGGGATGTCGGATAGATTTTAGATAGGTCTGCAGATAGGTCTGCTATCTGAAGTGTTGATGCTTGAACTTGGCCATTGATGAGGAGAAAGAACTAGCCATGGGCAGATCCAGGAGAGAGAAGACCACATACACAGGAGAAACTGTCAAGTCCTATTTGTGAAATGAAAAAGGCCACGGCCTTAAAGCAGAGCCGGTGGGTAAGAGGGAGCTAGCAGCAAGAGATGACGGAGAGGCAGGCAGAGCCAAAAGCACGTGGGACCTCAGAGATCATGTAAGGAATCTGGACTTCGGTCTAAGCAGAATGAGAAATCTCTAGGGAGCTTCAGTCAGGGGGTAAATGATCTGATTCACGACAATGGGGAGGACACCTCCCGATTCTCCTTGTGAGTGGAGATTTTCCACCTGCAGCTCATATGGCACAGGTACCTCAGAGTAAGGGGACCAGATCCAATGTGGTTTCCAAAGCGTGGGGAGTGCATGAGGCGAGTGCTCAAGCTTGTGGGGACCCAGCAGAAATGGCACCGGAAGCTCTTCAGCTATAGTAACCGGTCCATGTTTGGCTTCTGCCAATAAAAGCTCCCCAAATGCAGCGACCTGAACAAGATACGAGTGTATTTCTCTGGATGGCTCAGAACTAATAGGGCGCCTCGACGGTGTCAGGGACCCAGACGCTCCCTCTCCCTCTTGTCCTGCCAACCCCAACACATGGGTTCCTCCTTAACGACTGTGCTTGTCGCCACCAGCTCTACACTCCAGCCACAGGAAGAGGGGACGGGCAAAGGCAGAGAGAACACTCTTTCCTTTAGGGCGACTCCTGGGGTCCACCGCATCACCTCTGGTCATTTACTGTTGACTAGAACCTGCTCGCCTGGCCACACCTATTTTCAAGAGAAACTGGGAAACGTATCTTGAGCTGGGCAGCCTTGTGACAAGTTAAGACTTTTCCTATCACGAAAGGGTATTGGAGGAACAATTCTGGTTTCGGCCATGGCTACCTACCACCCAGTGCAAAAGCGGCTGGAATGAACCTTTAGCCCTTGGAGAACCAGCTTTGACAAAAGAAGACCTGCCCTCAGAGGACTAATTAATAAAATAAATAATAATCGTAAATAATTAATAAAAATAAGGAAGTAATCGAGACATCACTATATATTGCTAATTCTTCCTTGAACAATCCTTGCTCTGTGCCACATGCGAACAGTGGGTTTTTTTTAATTTTTAAATAATAAAAAACAGATCATTGTCCACCCGCCTCTCTCGGGGTCTGCTCTTTGAGCTGTTTTCCTAGAAATCGAGATAGATTTGCACTGTCGTAGATCTGTTTCTTCATCTGGCCCTCTTCAAGTTATCTGATTTGGATGCACAGTGCTCTCTTGCATAGAAAACAAAGTAGTTATAAATCATCATCATTGATTTATAACTTTAAAATTATTTAACTCTGTTATAACATCATCATAACTATGTTAACAAAAATTGAACCCACGGCCTTCTTTTGTGCATGTGATATTTTAGGTGTACGAAGATCATTTTCCTAATCTGTTAAAAAAAAAATAGTTAGGAGCACCTACTATGTGTATGTGTGCTTAGTGGGCTGACAGCTGGAAGGCACTCGCCATCTGCGTCAGAATGAGTAGGAGAAGCCGGTGACTGTAAGGTACCGGGAGACCCAGGGTTTTAGCAATCGATCTGTAGCTTCGATCAATGTAGACGGAGACCAGAGGAATTCGTTTGTATGGAACTGGAGTCGAAGTCGAGAGATCAACCTCCGGGCTGTGCAGGTGACTTCCCGTCAGATCGTAAATCACTCCCACTCTCTGGTACCCTGGTCCCTCGTGTGGGACACGGGGGACGGGCCCTGCTCTTCACGGGCCAAGCCCGGGCTAGTGCTGCCGCTCCATGCAGCTTGCTCTCGGGAACATCGCTAGCTGTTTCGAGCCTCTCCCTCTTTCCTGCTCAGCTTTCTCTCCACGCAGCCCTTCTTCTACCGGGGCCGGACCAAAAGATGAAAGCTTTTTGTCCCCCTGCGTTAGCTGGGTTCGAAGGCCCCTTCCAGCTTTAACTTGTTAGCATCCGATAACGTAAAAAGCAAAGCAAACCAAAAACTTAGGCCGAATGAATCCACGAATCTGGTATACGACAATTTGCCATTTGCAGCATTTGGCCTCAGATTCTGCACAGGAGAAAGCTTGCCGGCCTTTGCTAATTAAAAAAGATGAATCATATATTTTGGAATAAATGATGTGCTATTTCTTTCACCGTAAAGCCGGAGGAAATAGAGCATAGAAATGCAAATTACATGCACACATACTTAGGGACCTTCCTATTTTTTATGGCTGAGTCCGGCTCCCGGGGAAAAAGAGACCGTGGCTCCAAATGTGTATTTCTCAGGAGTTAACTTGGAAAGCACTTGCGAGCATTACAGAATTGCCACTTTTCATAATAAAATAAAACTTGAGTTTTTCAAGTTAATGGTGAAGGAAGAGTCTCCACATGGGACAGGAAAGTACAAATTTGCAGCTGCAACTCTTAGGCTGACGGTCACCTTTTCCTGTGGCTGTCCCCGAGTGCTACTGTAACCTTCGTGCTGGCCCGGAGTGAGGTAAGGGGGGGTGCTACTGCCCACTCCTGCTGTCCCCCGCTTTGGCACAAACCTTTCCTCAAATCCCTCAGCGTTAAGACAGGGTGGGAGAAATAAACGGGAAAAGAAGCGTGACTTAGGGGCGCCCAACATGTTCGGTTCGGCACGTTCTCGCTGTAGGCGGTTCCTCTGACCTGCTTCCAGGTGCCAGCTGTTTATGCCCCAGAAGCACCATCAAGCACCTTGCCAGAGCTCTTCAGAATAGTCCACACCTACCAGATCAAGGCCAACGGTAGACTGGAGGGCCTGCTCCCACCTGCTCCTGGGATTCCCTCGTCTGTACGAGGATCTTCCCGGAAAAGTGACAACGAGAATGTCCACCTTTTCCAAGAAGCCAAACATACCCACAGGGGTTACAGACTGCGTGAAAAGCCATGAAATTAAGACAGGAGCTATTCAATAACAGGAATTATTACATGTTGGAAGCTGCTTTTAAAGAAGCTGTGGTCAGAACAGTGCTCCTCAAACGTCGATGTATGTGGGAATCTCCAAGGAGCTAGTTAAAAGCAGATTCCGATTCAGTGGGTCAGGAGTGGAGCACAAGAGCCAGCATTTCGAATGAAAAGGATCAGGATCTGCCACCCCCAAATATGCCACTTTGGCATAAGAATTACTTTAAGCTGAAGGTGTTTGAGTTCCTGAGATCCCTTACCTGCCTAAAAGCAGAGCCTCCCCTCAACACGCAATTGTTCTAAATCCCTCCCCTGGAATAACTCTAATCTCTTCCATAAAGGAAAAGTCAGCACCACACCCAGACAGATGTCACAAGATTATCACATCCCCCACATATTCTCCCAAGGGCCCGTTTATTTTCCCAACAATTCGCTTGCTTTCCCACAGTGCCCTTCCCGCCTTCTTCCCCCACTAAGGAAGGTACATAGGCCCCAAATTCTAAGCTTTAGATTTAGAGTTACTCACCACTGAGCTCTCCCACAAAAACATTGTTTGCGTGTAAATTAAATGTGTATGCTTTTCTCTCTGTTGTCAGGTTAATTTGCAGGCCCCCGATGACTAGACCTAAGAGGGTAGAGGACATAATTTTTACCTCCTACACTAATAAGGGTAACTGGCACACAGGACCTCGATGTACTCTTTTTGCAGCTTCTTGTAGGTCTATAATTATTTCAGAATAAAAAGCTTAAAATCGGTTGGTGAATTGCATCGAACAATTGTTTCTTTCGTGAGGCGGGGGCGATGGCAGGTAGCAGAGTCTAACAGGATGGAAGGCTCCCCACTGCAGAGGTGGAGAACCTCCATGCGTCCCTCCCGCTCAGCCCTGAGGCACATCTCCTCTCACGGACTCTCCCGGCAGGAAGGCCCCTGGGGGAACCGCAGCTCTTCCCAAGAGCGTGTTTACAAACAGACACATGTCACACTGAAAAAAAAGCAACGGATCGGACCTTTCCAAGACGGTCCAGTTCTTAGACGGCAAAGCCCATCGTCGGTTCTCAGCTTTAGTTAGCAATACGAAAACCAATGCTGAGTCAAGCCGGGTAACGGCAGCGGCCTGCAGTGACTCTGTTTGTGGGTGCTGAGTGCGTGTATTTTTAGATAACAACTTATTCTGCACGTGGTAATTAGGGCCCCAAGGGGGTTGCGAATTTTTTTCTTTTTCTTTTTTTTTTTCCAGAGTTGGCAAGTGGAAAGGGGAGGCAGCTAAAATTCCCACACATCTGGGGCAAACAGATCCTGTACTCCAATTTCCTGTCGTGCCCCTGGTTTCTCGCGGACTTACTTGCTAAGTAAATGATTGTAAGACTATGAAGATTCGGTCAATCAAATTAACCCCTTTTGTCCATCGCCTTCCTACCCCCCCTCCCCAACCCAACGGTTCCCTTCATTTGCCTAAACTCGGTGGCTTTTGAAAATGTGTTCAAGCCTGAAGGCCCCCGGCCTTCCCCCCATTGGCCAAGTGTAACCTGAGCGGGAACCCAAGGCCCCCAATTGTTTTGCTAATCAAGATTATTGCCCCATTGAGATGTGGAGGCACAGCCTGGCTGACAAAATTTGTCAGTTTCCCATGAAATAGTTCTGTCAGTTTAGCCCCGGTGCTGGCAACTATTAACATATAAATGAAGTTTCTCCCTCCTCCGCTCCCCCACCCCACCCCTACCCTTCAGCCACCGGTCCTAATGGATGCAGAGAAAATATAAACACACACACCCCCATGCCCAGCTCCCATCCCCTCTGTGAGCTTAAATCAAACCAGCTTCTTTTCTCCGGGGCCTGGGTGATGAGGGTGCAGAAAGAAAGGGGAGGGGGGCTAAGAGGCGCTGATTTGCACAAAACTACTTTTAAAGCATGAAACTGCCAGGCCTCGTCCCCCCAATATCAGCGACAGGCGGCTGGCCGAGCCTGCGAAGGTGCAAATGGCCGTCTGAATGCCAGGGCAGACCTCCAAGGCAGCCTTGGGACAAAGTAGCAAAGTGGAACACAGGGTCTGAAAGCGTCATCGTCGCTCAGGGGTCAGATACGCAAGATCTCTGGCTAGCTTGGCTGCCCGACAGCGGGACAGGGGCCGGGGGGGAACAGCTGAGAGTCCCCCAGTGCCGGGTCTCCTCGCGCTGGATGCTGGGACAAGCGCAGAGCTGGGCTGTGGCCTGGTTGTGCTTGCCTTTCCCTACTTCCTTTTGAGATCAGGATTGCCTGTCCCCCAGCATGGCTTGGGTTCGTGGCTGAGCTAAAGGAAGGAAGGAAATAAAAGCCCCTGCCTTCCTATTTCTCCTGGGATGGAGTTGGAACACAGGGAAGAAGACCAGAGGCTATATTATTTATATCATATTGTGTTTTGTGTATAGTAATATATGTATATGTTTGTATCTGTAACCTTGGAACCAGTTCAAAACTGGTCCTATCCCAATTGATGAGATACTGAGTCGTTTTCAGAGGCAACAGACCAAAATCGCGAGTCATGTGGCCAGGGATGCGCAGAGGAGAGGACTGGGACCTCCAGCTGCCCCGGAACCAACGTCTCGCCTCCTCCCCACAACCCGAACACAGACGGAACCGAAGGACCGGGACGTCACCGGAAGTGGAAGACCGGAAGCCTTTCAGAAGTGAAATCCGGGTCCAGAGGACTTGGTGCTCACACCCTTACCGTAAAGGGCCGAGCTCCCAGACCCTCCAACTAATACTCGCCCCACCAGCGTTTCCACATTGCTGTTTCCCCTAAACCCTTAAAAACCCACCCAGAACCCTGGATGGGGCATTTGGGGTTTTGAGCATTAGCTTCCCGTCCTCCTGGGTGGAGCCAGTCA
The DNA here is from genome assembly GCF_000151845.1 of Pteropus vampyrus. Lineage (NCBI taxonomy): Eukaryota > Metazoa > Chordata > Mammalia > Chiroptera > Pteropodidae > Pteropus > Pteropus vampyrus. The sequence continues at coordinate 4,756,467 of NW_011888832.1, forward strand.
TAGTAAAATAGCCAATCTTTCTCAGGGCGATTCTCAGTGCTCAGTGTCTGGCTCTGCCAGGGACGGGCGGATGAACGAACTCTGTCCAGTAACATGTCAGCTCAAACACTATGGTGACATAACACCATAACACCATTTCGCAAAGCCGAAATGAAGGAATTGGTGATGTATGAATGTATTATACATATGTATATGTGTATACACGCATGTATATAATGTCTGAAGCATTCTGATAAATATAAATTATAAATATAAGATCCAAAACTACTATGTACGTATGTATGTATACGGGAAATTGTGTGTGTGTGTATGTGTGTGTGTGTGTGAGATTCTGCAAGTCAACTACATCAGCCGTCTGCTGCTAACTTACTTCTGAAAGCGAAGTCCTGCCAGGAGCCTCATGTGGTTAGAGGAGCCCCCAAGATGATCCCAATAACGGGTTCGTGGGCTTCACAAGGCGGTAAATGATGCAGACGGGCCCTTCCGTCATGATTTGTACCTGCTACCTGGGAGACAAGCAGATTCTGCTGCTGCGGCTGCTCGGGACAATGCTACGTGAACCCCCACCTCCAAATTGCATGTTTCCCCACATCCTGCCACTTGCTGCCTTATGGGAAAAGATACC
>NW_011888832.1:4757141-4759652 GCF_000151845.1 Pteropus vampyrus
GGGGAAAAAGAGACCGTGGCTCCAAATGTGTATTTCTCAGGAGTTAACTTGGAAAGCACTTGCGAGCATTACAGAATTGCCACTTTTCATAATAAAATAAAACTTGAGTTTTTCAAGTTAATGGTGAAGGAAGAGTCTCCACATGGGACAGGAAAGTACAAATTTGCAGCTGCAACTCTTAGGCTGACGGTCACCTTTTCCTGTGGCTGTCCCCGAGTGCTACTGTAACCTTCGTGCTGGCCCGGAGTGAGGTAAGGGGGGGTGCTACTGCCCACTCCTGCTGTCCCCCGCTTTGGCACAAACCTTTCCTCAAATCCCTCAGCGTTAAGACAGGGTGGGAGAAATAAACGGGAAAAGAAGCGTGACTTAGGGGCGCCCAACATGTTCGGTTCGGCACGTTCTCGCTGTAGGCGGTTCCTCTGACCTGCTTCCAGGTGCCAACTGTTTATGCCCCAGAAGCACCATCAAGCACCTTGCCAGAGCTCTTCAGAATAGTCCACACCTACCAGATCAAGGCCAACGGTAGACTGGAGGGCCTGCTCCCACCTGCTCCTGGGAGTCCCTCGTCTGTACGAGGATCTTCCCGGAAAAGTGACAACGAGAATGTCCACCTTTTCCAAGAAGCCAAACATACCCACAGGGGCTACAGACTGCATGAAAAGCCATGAAATTAAGACAGGAGCTATTCAATAACAGGAATTATTACATGTTGGAAGCTGCTTTTAAAGAAGCTGTGGTCAGAACAGTGCTCCTCAAACGTCGATGTATGTGGGAATCTCCAAGGAGCTAGTTAAAAGACAGATTCCGATTCAGTGGGTCAGGAGTGGAGCACAAGAGCCAGCATTTCGAATGAAAAGGATCAGGATCTGCCACCCCCAAATATGCCACTTTGGCATAAGAATTACTTTAAGCTGAAGGTGTTTGAGTTCCTGAGATCCCTTACCTGCCTAAAAGCAGAGCCTCCCCTCAACACGCAATTGTTCTAAATCCCTCCCCTGGAATAACTCTAATCTCTTCCATAAAGGAAAAGTCAGCACCACACCCAGACAGATGTCACAAGATTATCACATCCCCCACATATTCTCCCAAGGGCCCGTTTATTTTCCCAACAATTCGCTTGCTTTCCCACAGTGCCCTTCCTGCCTTCTTCCCCCACTAAGGAAGGTACATAGGCCCCAAATTCTAAGCTTTAGATTTAGAGTTACTCACCACTGAGCTCTCCCACAAAAACATTGTTTGCGTGTAAATTAAATGTGTATGCTTTTCTCTCTGTTGTCAGGTTAATTTGCAGGCCCCCGATGACTAGACCTAAGAGGGTAGAGGACATAATTTTTACCTCCTACACTAATAAGGGTAACTGGCACACAGGACCTCGATGTACTCTTTTTGCAGCTTCTTGTAGGTCTATAATTATTTCAGAATAAAAAGCTTAAAATCGGTTGGTGAATTGCATCGAACAATTGTTTCTTTCGTGAGGCGGGGGCGATGGCAGGTAGCAGAGTCTAACAGGATGGAAGGCTCCCCACTGCAGAGGTGGAGAACCTCCATGCGTCCCTCCCGCTCAGCCCTGAGGCACATCTCCTCTCACGGACTCTCCCGGCAGGAAGGCCCCTGGGGGAACCGCAGCTCTTCCCAAGAGCGTGTTTACAAACAGACACATGTCACACTGAAAAAAAAGCAACGGATCGGACCTTTCCAAGACGGTCCAGTTCTTAGACGGCAAAGCCCATCGTCGGTTCTCAGCTTTAGTTAGCAATACGAAAACCAATGCTGAGTCAAGCCGGGTAACGGCAGCGGCCTGCAGTGACTCTGTTTGTGGGTGCTGAGTGCGTGTATTTTTAGATAACAACTTATTCTGCACGTGGTAATTAGGGCCCCAAGGGGGTTGCGAATTTTTTTCTTTTTCTTTTTTTTTTTCCAGAGTTGGCAAGTGGAAAGGGGAGGCAGCTAAAATTCCCACACATCTGGGGCAAACAGATCCTGTACTCCAATTTCCTGTCGTGCCCCTGGTTTCTCGCGGACTTACTTGCTAAGTAAATGATTGTAAGACTATGAAGATTCGGTCAATCAAATTAACCCCTTTTGTCCATCGCCTTCCTACCCCCCCTCCCCAACCCAACGGTTCCCTTCATTTGCCTAAACTCGGTGGCTTTTGAAAATGTGTTCAAGCCTGAAGGCCCCCGGCCTTCCCCCCATTGGCCAAGTGTAACCTGAGCGGGAACCCAAGGCCCCCAATTGTTTTGCTAATCAAGATTATTGCCCCATTGAGATGTGGAGGCACAGCCTGGCTGACAAAATTTGTCAGTTTCCCATGAAATAGTTCTGTCAGTTTAGCCCCGGTGCTGGCAACTATTAACATATAAATGAAGTTTCTCCCTCCTCCGCTCCCCCACCCCACCCCTACCCTTCAGCCACCGGTCCTAATGGATGCAGAGAAAATATAAACACACACACCCCCATGCCCAGCTCCCATCCCCTCTGTGAGCTTAAATCAAACCAGCTTCTTTTCTC
>NW_011888832.1:4759702-4783059 GCF_000151845.1 Pteropus vampyrus
GGATGAACTCTCTCTGTCCAGTAACATGTCAGCTCAAACATGGGCGGATGAACTCTCTCTGTCCAGTAACATGTCAGCTCAAACACTATGGTGACATAACACCATAACACCATTTCGCAAAGCCGAAATGAAGGAATCGGTGATGTATGAATGTATTATACATATGTATATATGTATACACGCATGTATATAATGTCTGAAGCATTCTGATAAATATAAATTATAAATATAAGATCCAAAACTACTATGTACGTATGTATGTATATGGGAAATTGTGTGTGTGTGTATGTGTGTGTGTGTGTGAGATTCTGCAAGTCAACTACATCAGCCGTCTGCTGCTAACTTACTTCTGGAAGCAAAGTCCTGCCAGGAGCCTCATGTGGTTAGAGGAGCCCCTAAGATGATCCCAATAATGGGTTCGTGGGCTTTACAAGGTGGTAAATGATGCAGACGGGCCCTTCCATCATGATTTGTACCTACTACCTGGGAGACAAGCAGATTCTGCTTCTGCGGCTGCTCGGGACAATGCTACGTGAACCCCCACCTCCAAATTGCATGTTTCCCCACATCCTGCCACTTGCTGCCTTATGGGAAAAGATACCTGGCAGGTAGAAGGTCCCCCAGGAGGCCCACTGGGTCACGTGTGCCTGCCCTCAAGACTGTGAATGCTTTCCTCTCGGGCACAGTTGCTGGGGTGCAGAGACTGTCTGGGGCTCCCCGATCAAAAAGTTCTGGGTTGAAATGTTTTCTTGAAGCCCAGGTACCTAGCTGCCAGCCAAACTCTCAGACTCCTTTCCAGAATCAGAAATCATCTTTAGTTTATTTGATATGACTTTGCAAGTTTTATTCTGAGAATGTAGAAAAGTAATTAAATCTATAGAAATTTGCCCTTCACAGTGTAATCATTAAAGACTCTAGAATCGGACTGTGTAGACTCCTGGCTGTGTGACCATCGGCAAATTATCTGATGTTTCTGAGCTCTACATTCTTCCTCTAAAGGCGGATCCTAGTTCTATAAGACTACGATGTCCCGGGAGAAGAGGTAGAGCCACGGGTGACTGACTACACACAGGGAGAGGCCACGCCCAGGTACAGTGAGAAGCAGCATCAACTCACGCCAAAGAGAGAGGCCGCGGGAGAAACCAAACCTACAGATGCCTCGGCCATGGACTTCTAGCCTCCGGAACCACAAGAAAACAAATGTCTGCTATTTATGCCACTCATTCTGTGGTCTTGTGTTTGGGGAACCTGAGATGAGAAACACAGGCTTACATGGGTGCTTATATGGGCGCAGGAAGAGGCTTTGTGAGAAAATTCTTTCTTTCTCTATTTAGAGGGTAATTGATAAGAAAGAGGAAGGAAGGAAGGAAGGAAGGGAGGAAGGAAGGAAGGAAGGAAGGAAGGAAGGAAGGAAGGAAGGAAGGAAGGAAGGAAGGAAGGAAGGAAGGGAGGGAGGGAGGGAGGGAGGGAGGGAGGGAGGGAGGGAGGGAGGGAGGGAAGGAGGGAAAAGAAAAGAAAGAAAGAAAAACCTGAGAGAAATAAGCATGTATGAGGGTTAACCACGCAATTCCCAATCCTAAGAATAACAGCACAACTGAGCATGGCTGAAATGGACCGGGCGCTAACTGGATTGGACAGCGTCGGGGCCACGTACGCATCGTGAGAGATACTGCTTGACCCTCGCGACAAATGCAGAGAGAAAATTCTAGAGATGCGAAAACTGCAGCTCGGTGAGGTTAATAATCTGCCAAAGCTCCTTTGGGAAGAAAATGCAGAAACTGCGTTCTGAGGTCTCGGGTCTTTCTGCCCCTAACACCAGTGTTCTCAAGCATCTGCTGGCAACGCTGTTTAAAGTCTAGGGGCTTCATAAGGGACACTTGGGAGGAGCTTCACCGGGAGGACACTGAAAGGTGCCGAAGGGCTGAGGCACCCAGGAAGGCCCCCTCAGCACCCCTGCGGGCCACATTTTCCCAACCCGCATCATTTTCTAAAATAGTTTCATTTTGCAAATGAACTCGGGCTCCCCTGAAAGCAGCCAACTTTGGCAGAGATTAAATAATTAGCATTTCAAAGTGTTCCCGTTCATTTTCCCCATCGCCAGGGTGAGAACCATTGCAGGACAAAAATGAGTTCCTCTTTCTTCTGTCTCAGCCCAGGAGGGGTCTTCCCAGAACAAACGCCACCAGCCCCTCACTGCAGTGGGCTCCCCAGAGCCGATCCTGAAAGCTGGTCCCATCCCGGCCGGCCAGCCTCGGTGACCGCTTCATGAGGGATGGCTTGTCACCACCGTGACTCAGTCCTTCCCAAAAGGCCCAGTGGGTCAATGCAAGGACATGCCTTACGGGAATTAATGAGCGCGGTGCTGGTAATTTCGGCACTGGCAGATTACATCTAAATTTAAAAATCCCTTTTATGGGGCTTAAGAATAGGGAGGGAGGAGACATCTCTGGGTGAGCAGACCTGTGCTGTTGGGTACAGCAGCCACTAGCTACATGGGGCTATTGCTCACTTGCCATGTTGGCAGAGGTTGTGCTGTAAGTGTAAAATACACACCGAATTTCAAAGCCCACGTACGAGAAAAGCGGGTGAAGTGTCTCCTTATTTTTTATATCGATTACATGTGCAGATAATATTTTGGCTGTATTGGCTTAAATAGAGTATATTATAAAAATCAACTCCGTTTGTTTATTCCTTCTCTTTGCTGTTGTGAATGTGACCGCTCTATAGGGCTTCCCTATTTCTCCAAGTCTCTCTATTTTATCTATTTATTTCACTCTCTGGCACTTGTCACCATCTGAAATTCTCCTATTTATGTATTTGTCTGTTCCTAGATTTCTGTCTCCTCTGTGGCAACGTAAGGTCCCCGAGGACAGGGACTCTGCCGACCTAACCCGCTGCTTTACTTTCAGTCCCAGCCGCGAGACAAGTGCCCAGTAAATGTTTCTGGACTTTCCGCTGGAGCATCTTGACCGGCAGCTGGAACTGCCCACCTGCTGGCAGGTCAGGAAAACTTCTTTCAAGACCGCAGCAATAGGGACACTGCCATAGAGGAGAGAGATCGAGCTCCCCTCCCGATAGGATGAGGGTGAATGGGGATTTACAGCCGAGGAACAGGGACAGGGGCCAGCAGCAGGAAAACTCCTAAGAGGAGACACCAAGGGTGAGGGGATTCTTGATAAAATGACCCAGAGGGAGTCTAACGAAGGGCAAGCCAAGGTGGGGAGTAGGAGCCTGATCGTTGTCAAGTGCAGTCACATATCACCTGGGGTTGGAGGGATGATCTCGCGTGGTTCTTGCTGAACCAGGCCAGGGACAGGATGGGAGTCGAGGGTGAAGCCTCACTGAAAAGAGGGTTCAGAGGAGTCTGTCTTCAGTTTGGTCAGGGACAGAGTCTTTGTCACTGGCTCTTCTTGTGCATCAAGATGGTTGTCAGTAGCATCTCGGTCCATGTGCTCCTTGTCCAAATCCAGCAGAAAAATCCAAGATTATTTTTCCAAATTCCCGGAAAAAAATCCAAAGATGCACTTCGATCGGACTGGCTTAGTCATGCGTACTCTGGCCCAGGAGGTTGGCAAGAGCTAGCTTAGCAGAAGCCACATGTTTCCCCCATAGGTCAAGAAGGAAAGCGGTATCATGCAAAACCTGGAGATTCCAGACAAAACGGCTCAGGCTCCCCCCTAAATTCTCAAGGCCCCAGGGCAAGAGCATAAACGGAACCCCATTACTCATATGTATAAATATTCAAAGTTATAAATCAAGCTAACAAATGGTTACATAAAGTATGTCCTCTCCTCCCTGGAGTTGCCAGATTAATAATAATTTTTAAAAAGTCCTGACGTTTTATTTGCTAACTCTGTCAACCCCACTTCTAGCCTGACGAATGTATCGTCATAAGGATAAAACCGAGGAATGCGTGCGAAGCCACTGTGTGAGTCCCTCTGACGTCACAAACGAAAACACAGAAAGAAACAGGAAGCGGGGGTGGCTCCTTCCTCGGAATAACACTGTATCGGGCAAAACTCGACTTCAATTCCCCATCCGAGAAGAAAGTGTTGAGATAACTAATTAGTCTTTTTCCTCTTAGAACGTCCCCGGTGGAGCCCTTCTCGCCCAGCAACGCGGGAGGTGCATCTCTGACTTCAGCAGCGGGACGACCCACGAGCCTGCATGGCATTCGAGCCCAGCTGCCGTCTGTTTTGAGACAACAAGGTGGAGAGGTGAAAAGCATTTGCCTGGGGCCTGAACGGCGTTAGTCACCAAAGCAGAAGTTCGGGTTATGAGTCATGCTGTGCCAGAGCTGAGAACCCAATAACCCACATGACAGAGACCAGCGGTATTCGCTAACAAGTGTATTTCTGTGTTTACATTTGTGACACACAGGGCTCGGGGCAGGAGCTCTTCGTGCCCTCGTCCAAGGTCGTCGCTGGTTCTTTTCCTTCCGGACATATGTAGAGCTGGAATCCATTTCCCAGCTCCTTCGGGCCATGTTATTGAATTATGACCAGCGAACGAAAGCTCCTTCTTGGCCTGGCACGTAAAAGCCTCCCATACGATCCTGTGCGCTCTCTCCGTCACTTCACTGGTTAAAATAGAGAGCATTCTGAAACCCTGGAGGCGGACAGGTCAAAGACGGAGGCTTCAGTCTCTGAAAGACCACGTGGAGCAGAGCGTACCTCCAACTTCCGCCACTAGTCGAATTATACATACCTGAACGAGAAATATAGTTCTATGATATTAAGCCTCTGAGATGTTGGTTTGCTCTGTTGTCACCAGCAGTGTCACCTTAATTGATACAAGGGCTGAGGGGAAGCAGGACAGAAAAGAGGTTTGCTGGTGTCGTTGTTAATGCCTACCATAATTTCCTCCAACGAGCTCTGAGCCAAATAGCTACGGTGGTCTTGTGGCACCGCCACCCAGATTCCTGGCTGTGTCATCGCAGGTTTTTATGCATCACAAAATACTAAACAAATCCACGCAGAGCCTGTGCGGTTTGTGTAATGTGCCTAACACAGCACTCTGCCCATGCGACTTATAGCATTGGCATGCAAAGAATCCAGGGCCTGGGATGGATTTTCCAGCACCTGGATGTCATATTCTAATCAATATGAGTTTAAGCTATGAACTGAAAAACCAATAGTATTATAAGTGGCTATAAAAATGTCAATATTAGCCCACAGTTAAGAGCTGATAGGTAACACAATCTGTTTCTTAGGGCTCTGTTGGGTCAGCATCCCATCTTTTTAGGGCTAACATGGAGAAAGCTTCATCTATTTCCAAGTCTCAACAGACTGGGTTTGGAAGTGTTTGGGGGAGAGGGGAGTGTAGAGGTAAGGGTCTCCTCAAAAGTTCCTGAGGGTGGAATTTAACAATGTATAGACTAAACTCCTGGCGGGTGGGGAGCTTGGGCGGGGGTGGGGGCAGCAGACAATGGGTGCCAAGTGGTAAAAATCTTGGGAAATATGTAATAATCTGAAGAGAAATCTACAGAGTTAGGCGTTGCAAAATTTGTCAAGAGTGTTGAACAGGAAGAAATCCATAAGGCCGATATGTACTAATTGGTCCTACATGTGGGGATTTTAATGCTCTATCGTTTTTAGACACAATTAAGTCTTTTTTCTTGCTTACGAGATGACGCTGACCACACCCAGCCCACTGACAGGTAATGGAGAGTCAACATCATCCAGCAGTGTGGAGTCAGGCCCTGCCAGGTCAGCGTGAAGGCAAAAGCGAGACTCAATCATCATTTCTGTTTTAAATCACGTCTGATCTTGATACGTGTCTAAAAATCCCGTCGGCAAAGAGTTAAACATGAAACTGTAAAAAATGATAGAAACAATATGAGATCTAACATCTCGACAGTTGCCAAAACTAGCAAATAATCAAAATCTGACCACAAAACCTCTCCAGATACACAATGGCACCAATGCCAGCTTAAGAACAAAGCTGCCCAATATGTTTCTTAAACCCCTCGTGTCGCCCACTCATCTCCTGACCAAATGTTGGCAGCAGACGGGCTCGCAGAATTTCGAGTTGTAAAAGGGTCCAGAGATTAACTGGAGCAGAAATTCTCAAAGTGGGGGGAGGGTAAGACACCACTCCCTGCTCCCCCCTCCCCCACCACCATGCCCGAGAGACGGGTGCGTAGCAGAATCTAGGGAAATGGGTGTTAAAAGAATATTTGCTGTAACTGTAGACTGTTACACTGGGCAGGAGAGTGGTTTTGCTTTCTTAGAACAAAACACACAAAGAAACACTGAAAATCCCCTTGGCTGGTGGGGGAATGTGGACATGTCCTCTGCCGACCAGGCGGTCCTGGTGGAGGGGCACGCAAGGACCTCAGAAGGTGAAGATTGGTGATCCGTGCGACGTAGTTTGTCCAAAGGGAACATTGGTTAAAGCTGGCAAAGGCAGATGAAAAGTTACCTCCTCTTTTTCCATATTTAATAATTCATTCCCCTTGCATTCGATTCAGCCAATAATGCTTGAACACGGTGTGCCAGTGGAAGGTGTGGGGAAGACAGGGCTGCATACGGCCCACATCGGTCTTCCATATTCCAGCGCAGGAGACTCACGCGTAACGAGAAAATGGACAGTGGCCAGGTTAGTCCTATAAAGATACGCAACTCATCCTAGGAGAGACAAAACCCAATCAAAGGTGTCACCGAGGAAGATTTGCCCAAAGAGGTCACACCTCGCCAACACCCTCACTACCATCGACCGGATCCTGACTGTACTTCACACCAGCTGGGCAACATGAAGAAGATACATTAAAATCCCCACAGGTACGACCGTTCACACACTCTGGCTTTTTAAATTTATTCTCATTTAACACTTTTGATGTTCTCCTGGAAACCCCCAACCCTATGTAGCGATGGGGTTCCCTCTGAAGTTTTCCATTACGTTTGTTATTTTATGGCCGGAAAGCTTTTCTTTTTTGCATTAAAAGATTTAGAATTTTCCCCCAATCATGTGTTCAAAGGCTCACCCAACCTTCTCTTCCAGAAGTTGCCATCCTTTTCCCCTAGTCTGTCCTCCCCTAAGCGGTCCACTCCAAGGGCAGGAAGATGTCAGGGCTCCTTGTGACTCCGGAGGGTCAGACCCACCCACAGGTGGCTGGGACTATCTACAGCAAACACCAAATGGTGAAAAGCTTCACTAAAAATAACCAGCAGTGATCGGACCTGGGCTGAACTTTATCCTGAGTCTGGCCTGGAAAAAGACTTGGATAGGCAAATAGTATAAATGAGTAGATTCTCTATTATCTGCAGTTTAGTAAAATAATGTGATTCTAGAATTATATCATGATTAACATAGAGCTGGCTTTCACATAGATTCCTGGAACAGGACCCAGTATCCAGTACCCAGTAGCCAGTAGCCAGCCTGGCACAGAGCAGGTACTGCATTAGTTCATTGAATAACTGAATGGACAGAACCTATATGGGCTGAACCATTTTCAAGAAATTAAAACATGAAAAAAACATTTAACACTACAATTAGCCACTGAAAAATATAAAAACCTCTTTGGTTCAGAAATAGTCTAAAAAGTAATAGATACTTTGAATAAATGTTCAGAAATGTCATTAAATACAAAATTCCAGTTGATAAAATATTTACTTTATTAACATGTGTTGTAGTTGATGGTGATTACTACTTATTTATAAGGCAAAAAAAAAAAAAACTATAAAGTAACTTAAGCACATTGATTTTTTGAGTGCCAACCATGTTACTGAAAACGGCGGAAATAACTTTTGTGGGGTCACACTATATGTCATTAGCCTGTTTATTTCCTTTCTAGTACTTACCACCATTAGAAATTATTCTGCTTATTTAATTATTTCCGTCCCCCACTGCATGCAAGCATGCACACACGCGCACGCGCGCACGCACGCACACCCCCTTCTGAGGGTAAACCCCATCAGGATGGCAACGTGGTGAGTTCTGTTCTCCATTTTTTTCCAGCCCTGAGTGCAGGCCTGCCACAATATATATATAAATATTTGCTAAATGACCGAATTAACACCTTGCTGACTGCCAATCGATTAAAGCATGACTTCATTTAATGTGAATCATTTAAAGGCCGGGTCTTCAAAGCAAAAATGTGAAGAACATCCCCTACCTCACCCTGTCTCTCAACTTTTCTCATTTTTAGAAACAAAATGCTTAATCCTCTGAGGGGTCCTAATTTTGTAGAACTTCCCCTCCCCCAACACGGGAAGTCAGGCCTCAGCAGACTCAGCGGACTCGGCCTAAGGCTCAACGATGGCTTAAGGAAGGGGGGTGGGGGGAGCATGGCCCACGCCGTCCCTCTGAGCAAGGCCCCCAGGGGGGTTCCCTAGACACCTCACAGTTCCGGCACGTGAGACCCTGTGCAGTTAATAAATGAGACGCGACAAGACTTTAATCTCAAGTGGCATTTTCCTCTAAGGTCGCCCTCGGTCTTAAGTGGAGCCACAGATAACAGGCGGAAAATGGCAGGAAATATTGTGAAAACGGGGAGACCGCCCTGGTTAACAGCTCAGAGGGCGAACAAATAATAATTTTTTGGCATTCATCTTAAATTACCTAAGACTTCAGATTCAAGCTCAATTTGCTGCAAGAATTGTATCCAAATCTGGGATAACTCCATTCCTTTTATTTGGGTTCAATTTTTTTTTTCCTTCTGGTTTTTATTTTTAGCAGTGTTTCAATTATGTTAAGATGATAATAATCATCAGACTCTTTTGATTCCGAATCTGTAGAACAAGGCCAACAGTTCTCTTTTTCAAAGTCTTCAAGAACCCAAACTTTCACAGTCCCACATTCTACTCCCAAAACATTAACTCTAATTAAGCTAATCAAACCCATACTCAGTCATAAGAATAAAGAGGGCTGAAGAACAAGCCAAGTCTATGAGAAACAGATATTATACAATGAAAATAAAATGAATTCTCCAGACTTCTTTAACTACTGTTCCGTTAAATACACTTATTTCTGAATGAGCTTTGATCTCTTTTTCATTTCGTAGACCGAGATGTTGTCATTAAGGGGATGAATTGCTTCCTTTAGGCTGACCTCATTCATATTTCATACCAAGAGCCAATCCCATTACTACTGCAATTGAGCATAATCCAATTACGATTTTTATTTCGGAATATAACACGATCCCCTGCACTCGAGAACCAAATGTGCTCCAAAGTTGGCATAACAGGCAGAGCCACCCATCTGCATGAATCAGGAAAGGCTCCCGATAGGCTGGTGTGGAGGAACTAGCTTCTGAGATTTAGAAAAATGGAAACATCAGCCCACGATGCTCTCTCAGCAATAGCCTTAGCCTTAGGGGTCGGATGTCATCCTGGACCAGGGAGGTAAGTCCTGGCCTCGGACCATCCCCCTCACTTCTTGTCTTTTACAGACCTCATCTCTCTCACCTGCATGTTCTATGATGTTATTTTTGTAGGAGCCTGATGGCTTTTTTAGTTACCTCTCCTTTTTTGCTACCCCACCTCTGGCCATATCTTTGGCGCTGCTCTCAAGGCTAGTTTTCAACTGTACCCCCTCTATCCAAATGAATGTCCTTTTTCCCATTGGAAAGTAGTCTGGGAAAAGACCGGCACTCAGCTTGGCCAAGGATTTCTATGGTTGGTTCTTCCTGAGTCTTTCATTGGTTCATGAAAAAAGCAAATCATTTTATTTGTTTTTGGTCTCCCATCCAGGATTGCTATAGAGGTCAAATAAAATGTTTTATAAAATGTAGGGCTTTATGCAAGACTGACAAGTTAGCACAGCATAGTGTTCTGGAAGAGCTCCAAGAAGACGCAGTCGGGAATCTGAGTGTATAGCGACTCCTGGAGTTGTGCAGCATATGACTGCACGCAGCGAGCCTGGTATGAGACACACGTGTCGTCCTTATGGATATATTCAGGAGAATAAGGAGCAAGGACAAAAGGAAGACTAGAGATAGAAGAAAGCAAAAGTAAAGAAAGGCAGGACAGTGTCTGAGAAGAGAGGCTGGTGATGAGGAACAATGCCCATAATCGTATGTGCGTATGTCCATGGGAAAAGATCTGGAAGGATATACGAACACACTTAATACGCGCTACATCAAGACTGGATTGTAGGCACTCCTAAATGTGATGTGATAAGAACATTCTACTTCTGCGGTCTTCCTCCCAAGAACCCATAAACCTTGTTGAATCGTGAGAAAACATCAAATTCCAATAGAGGGGCCTCTTAGGATATATCCAACTAGTGCTCCTCAAAACTGTCAAGGTCATCAAAAACAAGTGACGTCTGAGAAACTGTCACAGCCAAGAGGAGCCTCAGGAGACATGACAGCTGAAATGTAATGTGATGTCCTCGCTGGGATCTTGGAACCAAAAAAGAATATTAGATTAAAACGAAGCAAATCTGAAAAAGCATGGACTTTAGTTAGCAAGCATGAAACCACATTGGTTCATTAAAGGGATCCATGGGAATTCTGTATTACCTAGTATTTTTCCATAAATCCCAAACTGTTTTAAAATAGAAAGTTTATTTTAACAACAACAAAGAGCATGGGGCTGCCTTTCCACTGTAAGGAGATGGTCTAGCTGCAAATATCATCGAGACAGAGAAAAGAGTCTAGAGTTATGGGGGGAAAAAAAAGGAGTCTTGTTGACATCATCGAAGCTCTTTGGGTCCAGCTATCCTGGACCAGATGTCTGCTTAGATTCCCAGTTACGTGAGCCAGTACTTGGCCATTTTTCTTAAGCTGCTTTGAGTTGAGCTTCTAATAATAGACAGAGTCTTGACAACTGGGGAACTGTCCCAAGCCCCTGCCACCAGATGGTTGTCCCTCACGAGGGAAGCTGTGCCTCGCTCATCTGTGTAATTCCCGTGGCCTTCCACTGAATGGCACATATGGGTGTACACTAAAAGTTGTGTTTGGGAATTTAAGCAGATGTATAAGCCCTTAAGGGGGATGTTGGTTTCCATATACACACAGCCAGCCCACAGAGGAAGTTGTAATTTATGTTACAGAGTCATCCTCAGAAGATCACAGATAACATGTGTTTGGAAAAGTACTATTTGGGAAAATCTGAGTACTTGGGAAGAAGGAAAGCTTGACATTCGGAGCAGTACTATATCACGGATGAAGCCTTTTCGAAGGATCTTTTCAACCTCTCTGAATCTCTGTTCCTTCTTCTGTAGAATGGGGTGATACTAACAACGCCCTCTTCTGCCCTGGGACCCAGTGAAATCATGCACGTAACAGCAGTAGGAGTTTTACAGCAAACTGTGCAGCGCCAAGCAAAAAGCAGACCTTGGTATCATACGCTCACAGCTAAAAACACCCCGTGGAGACTGAACACGTCCTGCTGGACAAGATTAGTGGATTACACAACTGCGAGAGGCCCCAGCTACGTCGTGTTCTTTGTGAACAGTGTGACCTGTGGGACGCGGTGGCCCTTCCCATGGAACTTAGCTTCTAGAAAGGAAGATAGGAAATAAATGTGTGTACAATAAATAGGAGAAGAAAAAAAAAAAAACCCATCTTTTCGGATAGTCTTACGCAGAAAACAAAGCAAGATCGATCAATAAATACATGCAGAAAATAAATCGATATAGTAGAGAGGGTGAGGGACACTGGGCTGGGGAAGGGAAGACGTCTCTGAGGACATGACTTGAGTGAAGACCCAAATCGCCACAAGGAGTCAGCCATGGGACGATTGGGGCAGGGCGTTCCGCACAGAGAAGTCAACAAATGCAGTACCCAGAAGGTGGCAATAAGCCTGGGTTCCTGAATGGCGAGCCCTGTGGTTGACAATGGTGAGCAAGGAGACGTGGCAAGAGATGAGATCTGAGAGCAGGAACCACATCAGGGCGCAGCCTGCAGGACGCGGTGAGGAACTGGGCCTTCGTTCTAGGCCCGCGGGAAGCCATGGGACACTCCACCTAGAAAACCACACCCTTCTCTCCTCGTTTCGGTGGTCACCAAACCTTATTTATTCTCTCCCTTAAAAATCTCTCAAGTCACCCTTTTCACTTCACCTGTGATGCCTTGGTCCTTTCTTACCTAGACTTTTCCAGGGGGCCTCCTCAGGCCCCTACCTGCCCCAGCCTCTCCTAAAACTCTGTCTGGGAGATTGCCGCCCAAAATAAAGTCCGCTGTCTACAAATCTCAGCTCGATCTCCATTGCCCACTGGTTGGGTTCCAATCTGAGCATCTCTCTTACCTTCCCGACATGTTCCCATCTTGGGCACACTTCTTACTGTTAAGTCCAATGAACTCCTTACTTCATATAAAACATGCTTTACATGCGTATATTTATATATGCTCCCCCGCCTTCCAAGAACGCCATTCCCCATTTAGCCAGTGTCGATTCATCCTTTAAGATTCATTTCAAATCCCACCTCTTCTGAGATGCCTTCCCTGATTTCACTGTGTAGAGCTCTGTGTGGGTACAGCATTCTGAGTGCACGTCTTCCGTCGCACTTGGCGAGTTGGGCTCAGAGTTTTCTGGGCACAGGGCCAACGGCTTCACTCTTGGAAGCGCCCAAGAGCAGAGATCGTGACTTGTGTTTCTAAGAATAGCAGGGCCAAGAGATACCCAAGAAACACTGGACTTAAGAAAGGCATTTTCTGACCCACAGAGACTCTTACACCAAGGAAGGAGAATGTGGACCATTTCCTATGGCATCTTGAAGTGACCGTGCTTGGGGACAGCAGCTACGACTCTTCGAATGATGTCATCCAAGCGGTTCGACTGCTTATTTGGAATCCGGGCAAGGAGGGGACGCTGTCCCTCTCTCCCGGCATCTCCGGAACCCATCAAGTGAAATCAGCCTAAAACAACAACTCGGAAGGGACGAGATAATTTGTAACCAGTCATCAGACCAGTTGTCAAGTCGAACTAATGACAAGGTTACTCTAACAGCGCACATCCGGGTAGACAGATACAAGCATCACACAGATTCACATGGCTGACTGCTAACGTGGTCGAAAAAAACATAAGCAAGTCTATGGCCACACATATGATTGGACCCGGGAAGGTCCTCAAACAGATATTCGAAAAAAATCCGAACGAAGCAGGTAATGAAAATAATATTAACTTACACTCTCGAATTTCCACCTTTTTTTTTTTTTCTGATAGCCTACATAAAACATCATGTAGAACTGAGCGAATGCTTATTGGGAAATTATTATTTATAGTAACGGTTGATATTTACTCAGTAAGAGCCTAGGCAGAAAGATAAAAATAATATGTGATGTATTGACTCAATATGCTTAGATCTAATAGGGCAGGAAAGAGATGATAAAGGATTTAATTGTTTGAAAAGAATCTGGCCAAACCCTTCTTGTATAGAGATGGGAAAACTGAGGCCCAGATTGAGAAAGGGCTGGACTTACAGTCATTCAGCTTGTTGGTAGCAAGATAAAGACTAGACCATATGTACACAGGTAATATGTACACAGCTGATACCAGGTAGACGGGGCAAAGGGCCTCCAGCAGATTTGGAGAAGCAGCATGAGCCCCCGCCCAGAAGATGGAGAGATTTATCCTACCAGAGTCAGGAAGATACTGCCGAGAGGAGAACGCACGTGGACAGGGCCTCGAGGGGTGGACAAGGTTGCAGCAAATTTGGAGGAAGGACACTCCAGGGCGAGGGACAGGTGAATCAGAGCACAGGAGAAGCAGAGAGGATGGCTCTGGGCATCCAGGAAGTTGGGCCACATGCAATCTGGGCAGGTGAGTGAAGGGAGGCATGCCTCAATTTCCCATCCTGCCAAAACAGATCGTTCTAACCATCACCATCGCCCACTTGAACTTTGTAATTGTCTCCACTTTTGGCCATTACAGTACATTTCTTACCTTCTATGTCATGTGATATTTTAAAGTATATATTAGATCACACCATTCTTCTGATTAAAATTTCGGACGGTTTCCTCCGGTGCTTAGAATGAAGTCCTAATTCCATTTCATTGCCTACAATACTCAATATAACATGATATCATCCAGCCTGGACTTTTGTACAAACGTCTCCTCACTCATTACATCTCATCCCCTCCAAGCCTCCTTTCTGCTCCTCAGATATGCAGAGCTGCTTCTCATCTCGGGGCCTTTGCACTGTCTCTTCTTTCCTCTGCATAGAAACCCTTACCTACAGACCTTTACATGTCTGGCTCCTCCTGAGTTCAGTTCAAATATCACCTGTTCGATGAAGCCGTCTCCCCATTCCCACGTCCCCCACTTCCTTCTCGTGCGCCAGTCACTCTGCGTGCCCTTGCTCGGTTCTGTTTCCTTCTTGCAGCTTATCAGGCTGTAGCTTGACCCCATGAACTATTTCAGGAGAATCGGCTGTTCAACAAGAGGCCCTGGGGACATCGATCATCCACATGGGATAAGAAATTAAAATCAGATCCCTACCTCGTACATACACCGAATCAATTCCAGGTGGATCAACCACTTAAATGTAAAAAGCAAAACCTTAAAGTTTTTTGAAGATGACATGAGAAAATGTCTTAATGATTGCTGGGAAACAATTTCTTTCATGAGATGATGATGACGATGATGATGGTGATGATGATGACGACAACAAGAACAAAGAATACCATGGAGCGAAAGGTGAGTAAACATGACTATATTAAAATTAAGAACTTTCGTTCATGAGAAAACAACATAGAGATTTGGGGCCCAGGGGGAGGAATTCCACAAACAGGGAGAACACATTTTCTAGACAATCGATCAAGAACCAATCAACACAATCTCAGTATTTAGAAGATTTTAAAAATTCTTGAAAAATAAGGAGAAAAAGAGAAACAATTCAATAGAAAATAGGCCAACAACCTGGACATGAACTTGACAGAGGAGGAAACATGAGTAGCCAAGCAAGAATGGTCTTCATGCTCAACCTTAGCAACATCTAGGGAAAGAGAAATGAAAACCGTAGTGAAAACGGGTTTACACCCCCGAGACTGGCACAGTGCTGATAAGGTCTGATGACAATATCGAGTTTCGGTGAGGATTTGAGGTGGCGGAAACTCAAGCATCAATGTGGGGGTTAAGTATCAAGAACCACATTGGGAAAACGATTTGGCATCATCCCGCAGAGTGAGGAAGGGACATACGGCAACACCTAAAAATGCGACTCTTGGTCTCTACGTAGAGAGAGACTCAGGCACACATATTCCAGAGGACATGTCTATGAATATGGGGAACAGTTTTGTTTAAAGTTGCCCAAACAGGAACCGACCTAACGCCCATACCCAGAAGAACGAGTAAATAAATGATGGAATGCTCACAAAATAAATACACAGCAGCCACACGCCTCAATGAGGATGAAATCTAGAACATAAACTTGAATCAAACGCAAACTGCATGCAAAATAATGCTGCTTTGATAAAATCCGCAGCAAAGAAAAGCTAAAAATTATACTGTTGAGAAATACATTCATATGTGGCAGAATTAGAAAGAAAAAAATAGATATATTTTTTCAAAATCGGAATAAAATGATGTCAGGGATTGACATCCCAATGACATGAAAGGGGAGAAGATGAAGAAGACTGGCCGTGAGGTGACAGGTGCAGGACCTGGGCGGTGGGCCCAGGGGGCTTGTCACAGATACTCTCTACCTGCGCATGTGCTTGCGATTTCCCGCCATTGAAAACGATCGGCTTGGTTATAAGCGAGCACATGTGAGTATGCACATATTCTGGTTACTTCCGTGGGTGTGGAGAGGTAGGGGAATGCGACCGGAGTGAAACATACAAGAAACTGCAGCCAGACTGACCACGTTTGAGTTCTGGAGTGACGTGAGCCTGTTTATTATTATTATTATTAGGCTTCATCACCTAAATAGGTATTACGTATATCGCGTATGTAACATCTACTTTATCATAAAAACAGGAGAGAGTCGAAGCGAGAGGGTGAGCTGATTGGGCCCAGCCCTGTGCACCTGAACTTTAGACAGCTGTAGTTCCCCCACCCCCGCCCACCCCAGTTCTACAGGTAAGAAAACTGAGTCTCAAAATAGCGACGTGTCTAGCGCAGCACAGCTGCAAAAGGCTCTCAAGACTGGGTGGCAGGTGAGGACATGCACGGAGGGACAGGAGCCCGAGAACCAGAGCTCTGGCTCAGGGCTCAGGTCAGTCTCAGAAGAGGGTCATTTGGGACATGGATTCCGGTCACATCGACCAAGGCTGTCAGGACACGTGGCCACTGCAGCCTCACCCGTGGGCACCATCCCCAAACGGATCAGCTCCACTCTGCTTGTTTTCTGGACGGAAACCAGAACCCTCCAGCCCGCAGGTGAGTCTGCGAGCACGTCCAGAGGGTGGGAACGAGCGAGCAGGTGGAGAGAGCGAAGATAACGGGCAAGTCACCGAAACAAAGCCCTGCTCATCGTGGGCCATCGGCTTTGTTTACGGAGGAGACTACAAACAAACGTGATTATGTCACCAGCGCCTCACCCCGCTCCCGCTGCCCGCTGCCCGGGAGCAGCCGCCGCGCAGCCGGCACTTGGGCCTGTGCGGATGGCCGTGGCTCCCTCGCCCCGCCGCTCTGGTTTTTAATCGCACTCACAAAGGCCCACCCCAACGACCTGAAGCATCTCACTGGCAGCCACAAAAGCAAAGGAACTCCAGGTTACCGCCACGACTCAGCCCCCACCCTCGCCCATTGTGCCCGGCGGCGGCAGCGGCCTCGGCGCTGTCGGAGGTCTTACATATCTCATACATGCGGCAAAGTGGGGGAACAATGTGACAAATTATGAACAAGCTCAGAGCCCAGCCTGTGGGATTCTTCCCTTTGTAAGCCTCCCTCACGTGTCAGCTGGGCTGCTGGGCCGAGGGCGGGACACGGGGGTGGGGACAGCCCAGCAGCAGGAGGCCAGCCCAGCGCTGGAACACTTTACACACTTGGGAATGCTGACCCTTCTCGGCTTACACGGTGGCACTCCATCTTCATTTGGAAAAAAAAAAAAAAAACCTCCCTTTTACTAGTAGAATAAATAGAAAAAAGTGACATATCATTCTTTAAGTTGGTAGTAGACACAGTACTATGTCAGCGCACTGTTCTCTCCCTAAATATCAGAGTAAATACTTGTGCATTGGGGCAATTAATACAGTTTGTGTTTGGGTGAGACTGAACATTTACCTGGGATGCATGCCTTAGGCTTTTTCCTGCAGCCAGTAGGGGTACCGCAGGGAACTGTGCACCTCGAAAGACAGAGCCGAACAACACACAGGGTAGGAATTGCTAGAGGCACGTGCTGTCACAAACCGTGGAGTTACATGAGCTAGCTCTACGGCTCGTCTCATGCGTGATTCTGAGCGAAGTCAGTGTGTCCCGTGTCACAGCTGCTCTCACTGGGAAACGAAGCCACACACTCGGTAAAGGGGGCAGCCGTCATCAGAGGCAGACGATTCAATTCCCAATGGGAGCTGGGACCATCGAGACGCTCAGCTATGCAGGACGGTGCCAGGGACCAGCGGCAAAGGCTGCAGGGGAGGGGAGGGACTCCACGTGGACCTGTGGGGACGGTGGCATGCGGAGGCAGGAAAGGAAAGGGCGGGCAGCCCAGAAGGCTCAGATAGGGCGACTTCTCAGCACAGTGGCTTCCTTGTCTTGTCCATGACTACGGCAGCCATCACGAATCAATCATCACTAAGCGGTCATCACTGATCACTGAAGCCACTCCCCGCCTCGGGCTTCGGAACCTTTCTTGGCCCAGCGTTCCAGGTCATCTTTACCAACTGTTCAGGGTTCGTTCGTAAAATAAAATGTTTTGTCCTTCTGAGTGAGGGGAAGTGACATGAATAAACACATAGGGCTGAGAGGAAACGAGGGTATATGAGAACTTCAGGTCATGAGTGAAGGTTTCCTGCTGTCCGTGAGGGGCAGAGACAGACGGCAGGATGGCGGAGGTTAGGGAAGGCCTTACCTGCCACCCCGTCTCTGAGTATTGAGTCAGAAGGAAAAAAGGTCAGAGTTAGAAGTTATCCCCTACATTGCTGACAAATTCCCACACGTTTTAAGTGAAATGAGGCGAGCTGTCACTGGTGAGCTGTTTACGAATGATGATATTCATTTCAGCGTGCTTTTGAGATGACGGCAAATATTTTCCTGTAAGAACATTATGTCACAACCCAACTGCGTTTGTAGCATCCTTGGCCAAAAGCCAGCAGGAGGCATGGACAGGTAGGCAGGGGAATGTCCCCTGAAGGGGAATTTAACACCCCACTCCTACTCTGCAGAAGAACGGGAGCTGGTTTTTCCTTCCGAGGTCTGCTGTCCAGTTCTGTCTATGTGTGGTAGCTGCTGAGAGCTTTGGCCTCTCTCCACTGGCTAGCACATCACAGGGCACAGGCCGAGGCTTGGGATACGATGTAGAATCTCACGTTGTTGGACCACATCAGAGAAGAAGCCTCCTCCAAAGGACAGGACATTTTATTCTTGGTCTCCGAGATGCACCCAGCCCGCAGGGGCTAATCAGAGGCAGAGACCTCTCCCAGGGCAGTAGAATTTTGCTAAAGCTAAAATGCATCCTCCATACTGCAGATGGCTCTTTGCCCCTGCCCAGCAAAGCTCCCTGCACGAAAATGTGATAGCTCTGATTCGTTGCAGTCTACACGGCTATATCCGCATAAGAAACAAACCCCGAAGTGAGACTCAACCAGCCCAGGCGCACGGGCGCGCACGAGCGTGTGTGTGTGTGTGTGTGTGTGTGTGTGTGTGTGTGTCCTGGAGTCACCAATTTTGTCAGGCAACTTCCCTCCCGCCCTCCACATTCCAAGGGAGATTATTAATTGTCCCCAGAAGAGAAGCTCAACTCAAAAGGAAGATCCCCAGTTGATATGCAAATCCCACAAAAGAAGCGACTGCTTCTCCTGGCTTGCCAGATCAACCAGGGCAAGAAGTCTGAGCTCAGAAGTCACCACTTACGGGAATCACAGCTGCTGCCCCGACCTCGACAGTAAAAATTTTCTTTTATTTTAAGAAGACAAAGACGGCGTTTTGCGTCTTTAGCTTGAAATAACTAGGTATGTAAACTGTCCCTTTTTCACTTCCAAACGGAGGCTTCCACACCGAATTTTATTTCCCAACAAGAGAAAGAGAGATCATTGGCCTCCTCATAGCACAGAAGGTCCCCGCTCCGATCCCTCCGCCACCCCGCACGCCGAGCTTTGGTGCTGCCTGAAGATCTTGGATCACACCCCTACCCAGCTAGTCCCAGCCTTCGAGGAATAAATATCTAACACCTTGTTCCCTTTGGCGGTTCAAAAGCCACTGTCACTGGGGGCGGGGGGTTCTCACTGGTGGCTTTAAAAAAGGCTATGATTCATATGCAAACTAGAGGAGGATTTTCATGATTTCATAGTAAAATGTTGAGACGCTTTGATCTGGAGTTGTAAGGAGGTGGGAAACAGAGCCTCAGAAACAGACAGATATTTGTGTAAGCATCCTTTATGTGTTGCCAGTGCCGAATAATAACATATCAAAGCCCCAACTTACCTCATCTGCCTGGTACAGCCAAGGCATACATAAAGGGGAACAATGGCATTGCTATTACTCACTCTCTGAGAGCCCGCGACATCACTGTATCCTTTATAATTGCTGGCAAGAAGATTAATGTTTTGTTAAATATCGGAGCAAGGTCACGAGGGGGCTCGCAGGCCTGTCTACACTTCTAGTCTTTAAGCCCCTTCTCTCTCACTTGCTCTTTTCTGAGGAAATGAACTCGGAGCATTTCCTCTCATTATGGTGCCTATCGCTTTTGAAGCGGGCCTACATCATCACCTCGCTCCAAATACACACATGCGCGCGCGCGCGCACACGCACACCTTCCCCAAACGATATTTGGGGACGGGCTTGATTTAGCTGCAGCATATGGGCGATGTTGTTACGAGGCGACCTTGCCCTTTGAACCAGCATGGATAATTCATTGCCTGTCACTCTGGCCAGAAGCAAGGGGCTTGTGCTTAAGAGAGTGACTTTATTGGGGTCCCCAGGGGGCTCCCTACCAAAGGCTGCTATCACCGTTCACGGCATTTCTGTTATGCTTAGCTCATACACCCGAACACACAGATGTTTCTATCAGCAAACAGTTCGTGACCCAGAAAGAACAAAATATTTTGGTTTTCCCCAGCTTTCAGCACCTGTTCAAATCCAGGAGTCTTCGGAGCCCCACGCACAGACAGAGGGCCCAGCCAGCGACCGAAGGGACTCGTTTCATGGCCAAAGCCAGCTGTGCCCCTCGGCGGCAAGCCCAAGCCCCCTAATGCAGTGACCATGAACTCCTAGAAGCGTCAAAGGGAGACAGCGGGCAGGTCCCACAGGAGGCTCTACCCTCTTCATGCGGAGTCTCAGGTATAGCTGTCAGTTTCGTGTCTACCACATCAGAAATTCACCTGGGAAGCCCACATCCACGCCCCCATCCTCATCGTCTGCATTTCTTAGGGCAATGCCTCAGCTTCGGCAGAGCACTGGGCCCCTGTCACCTGCCATCTGTGCAATGCGTGCAGGCCGGCGGTACACCTTAGAAGTCTTTCCTCTGGTCTGGCTGGTTGGAGGACAGCCGGCTGGGGATGCCGAAGGCTCTTTACAGCTCCCCCAGGGAACCAGCGAAGGCGTCCACAGAAAGCCTAACAGATCCGGCTAAGTGGATGGGTGGATGGATGGATGGATGGATGGGTGGATGCAGGAAGCCCTGAGGGGAGCCTCTGGCAGAGGCCAAGAGGAAGAGATGCTGTGCGAGTCGCAGGCTTTGTAGTATCCTTGGCCAAAAGCCAGCAGGAGGCATGGACAGGTAGGCAGGGGAATGTCCCCTGAAGGGGAATTTAACACCCCACTCCTACTCTGCAGAAGAAGGGGAGCTGGTTTTTCCTTCCGAGGTCTGCTGTCCAGTTCTGTCTATGTGTGGTAGCTGCTGAGAGCTTTGGCCTCTCTCCACTGGCTAGCGCATCACAGGGCACAGGCCGAGGCTTGGGATACGATGTAGAATCTCACGTTGTTGGACCACATCAGAGAAGAAGCCTCCTCCAAAGGACAGGACATTTTATTCATGGTCTCCGAGATGCACCCAGCCCGCAGGGGCTAATCAGAGGCAGAGACCTCTCCCAGGGCAGTAGAATTTTGCTAAAGCTAAAATGCATCCTCCATACTGCAGATGGCTCTTTGCCCCTGCCCAGCAAAGCTCCCTGCACGAAAATGTGATAGCTCTGATTCGTTGCAGTCTACACGGCTATATCCGCATAAGAAACAAACCCCGAAGTGAGACTCAACCAGCCCAGGCGCACGGGCGCGCACGAGCGTGTGTGTGTGTGTGTGTGTGTGTGTGTGTGTGTGTGTCCTGGAGTCACCAATTTTGTCAGGCAACTTCCCTCCCGCCCTCCACATTCCAAGGGAGATTATTAATTGTCCCCAGAAGAGAAGCTCAACTCAAAAGGAAGATCCCCAGTTGATATGCAAATCCCACAAAAGAAGCGACTGCTTCTCCTGGCTTGCCAGATCAACCAGGGCAAGAAGTCTGAGCTCAGAAGTCACCACTTACGGGAATCACAGCTGCTGCCCCGACCTCGACAGTAAAAATTTTCTTTTATTTTAAGAAGACAAAGACGGCGTTTTGCGTCTTTAGCTTGAAATAACTAGGTATGTAAACTGTCCCTTTTTCACTTCCAAACGGAGGCTTCCACACCGAATTTTATTTCCCAACAAGAGAAAGAGAGATCATTGGCCTCCTCATAGCACAGAAGGTCCCCGCTCCGATCCCTCCGCCACCCCGCACGCCGAGCTTTGGTGCTGCCTGAAGATCTTGGATCACACCCCTACCCAGCTAGTCCCAGCCTTCGAGGAATAAATATCTAACACCTTGTTCCCTTTGGCGGTTCAAAAGCCACTGTCACTGGGGGCGGGGGGTTCTCACTGGTGGCTTTAAAAAAGGCTATGATTCATATGCAAACTAGAGGAGGATTTTCATGATTTCATAGTAAAATGTTGAGACGCTTTGATCTGGAGTTGTAAGGAGGTGGGAAACAGAGCCTCAGAAACAGACAGATATTTGTGTAAGCATCCTTTATGTGTTGCCAGTGCCGAATAATAACATATCAAAGCCCCAACTTACCTCATCTGCCTGGTACAGCCAAGGCATACATAAAGGGGAACAATGGCATTGCTATTACTCACTCTCTGAGAGCCCGCGACATCACTGTATCCTTTATAATTGCTGGCAAGAAGATTAATGTTTTGTTAAATATCGGAGCAAGGTCACGAGGGGGCTCGCAGGCCTGTCTACACTTCTAGTCTTTAAGCCCCTTCTCTCTCACTTGCTCTTTTCTGAGGAAATGAACTCGGAGCATTTCCTCTCATTATGGTGCCTATCGCTTTTGAAGCGGGCCTACATCATCACCTCGCTCCAAATACACACATGCGCGCGCGCGCGCACACGCACACCTTCCCCAAACGATATTTGGGGACGGGCTTGATTTAGCTGCAGCATATGGGCGATGTTGTTACGAGGCGACCTTGCCCTTTGAACCAGCATGGATAATTCATTGCCTGTCACTCTGGCCAGAAGCAAGGGGCTTGTTGCTTAAGAGAGTGACTTTATTGGGGTCCCCAGGGGGCTCCCTACCAAAGGCTGCTATCGCCGTTCACGGCATTTCTGTTATGCTTAGCTCATACACCCGAACACACAGATGTTTCTATCAGCAAACAGTTCGTGACCCAGAAAGAACAAAATATTTTGGTTTTCCCCAGCTTTCAGCACCTGTTCAAATCCAGGAGTCTTCGGAGCCCCACGCACAGACAGAGGGCCCAGCCAGCGACCGAAGGGACTCGTTTCATGGCCAAAGCCAGCTGTGCCCCTCGGCGGCAAGCCCAAGCCCCCTAATGCAGTGACCATGAACTCCTAGAAGCGTCAAAGGGAGACAGCGGGCAGGTCCCACAGGAGGCTCTACCCTCTTCATGCGGAGTCTCAGGTATAGCTGTCAGTTTCGTGTCTACCACATCAGAAATTCACCCGGGAAGCCCACATCCACGCCCCCATCCTCATCGTCTGCATTTCTTAGGGCAACGCCTCAGCTTCGGCAGAGCGCTGGGCCCCTGTCACCTGCCATCTGTGCAACGTGTGCAGGCCGGTGGTACACCTTAGAAGTCTTTCCTCTGGTCTGGCTGGTTGGAGGACAGCAGGCTGGGGATGCCGAAGGCTCTTTACAGCTCCCACAGGGAACCAGCGAGGACGTCCACAGAAAGCCTAACAGATCCGGCTAAGTGGATGGGTGGATGGATGGATGCAGGAAGCCCCGAGGGGAGCCTCTGGCAGAGGCCAAGAGGAAGAGATGCTGTGCGAGTCGCAGGCGGGGTGCGGGGTGCCTCGAAGGGCCTTCCAATTCACCGTTC
>NW_011888832.1:4784109-4785811 GCF_000151845.1 Pteropus vampyrus
TGCATGCATGGATGCATGGATGGGTGCATGGATGGGTGCATGGACGCATGGATGCATGGATGCATGGATGGGTGGATGGATAAATGTATAAATGCAAAGATGCATAGATGGATGAATGGATGGATGATTATAGAAATATAACACAAGACAGAGTAGACAAGCCATCACTCAGCTCTATCAGCAGTTTGCAAATCGTGACCTACAGTCCAAGTCCTACTGGCCATCTGATTTTGTAAATATGTTTTTATTAGGACATAGATATGACCATTCATTTATGCAGTGTCTGCTTTCACGATACGAGGGAGACTTGAAGGATGGCTGCACGGGCAATATGGTCTGCGAGTCTGAATTATTCACTATCTGGCCCTTCATAGAATAAGTTCACCAGCCCCTGAGCTACCCGATTACTAGATTTTCTTAGTTTCAGTGTAGCTTGCTCTCTTTTTCTTTGTTCGTTTTACCGATAAAACAAAAAACTACAGAGAGTAAAACCACATACACTTTTTAAACTCATATGAGCTCTAGTAAACACGCTGGGCATAAATAGCTAAATAAGCTTTTTTTATTTTCTAGAACAAAGCCAGTAAACCAAGCCAACCACTTCATCTAGGGGTCAGTTGAAGAAACGATGATCTCTTTCAATGTGGGACCACAAAAAAGAAAAAAAGAAAAAGGAAAAAAAAATGCGATTGACTTTTTTTGAGAGACCGTTCACAAAACAATGCATTCCGCACATTGTATAGAATGTAATGGAATTTTCAGGGGCCAATTCTGACTACAGGACTAACTTTTTTTTACCGTATTTCATTAACGTTAGAATACAGGAAGCTACCTCGTGATACTTGGACCCCTCTCCCCATAACTCATCGATATGAGGAATGAGACTGTTTATGCTCACTCGTGTGCCCCGTGGGTCAGAGCACAGGTGGTCTCTGCAGCGTGCAGGTCTCAGGGGAAGCTAACTTCCCACGCAGCAGCTGACTTTCCCAAGGACAAGAGTCCAACAACTTTGGCTTCACATTCGCCCTCTAAAGAAGCATTCGTGATTGGTTAGACTCAGAGATGGAACACCAGACCCAAGAACTACTTTAAAAAAAAGGATAATATGGCCCAAATAATAACTCTACTTTGGTATGTTAGAAAAATTATCTGACATTTGGAAATAAGGCACAAATGGCAACAAAAACCACTCGAAGATTGTCCAGGGCGGTGCTTTCCAGCAGAAGCTTCTGCAGTAACGGAAGTGCAGCTGTCCCCTACGTGTGGCTACTGAGCGTTCGCAATTTATTTAATTCTAATTTATTTAAATTTAAAGTGGCTGCCCTATTGGACGGTGCAGGTCTAGGAAACTGTACTTGGTTCATCTCATTGTTTACTACTGATTAAAGGCCCCACACTTGGTGACATCACTAAGTCCCCTAGTACCCTCTTTCAGCTGTGAACCAGGCCCCCTCAACCCACAGGATCAATCCACAGCCAGGCAACCGTGCGACTCCACAAGGATTTCCCCCATTAGCAGACCTCCCGCACCCTACTTCAAGGCTGAGGTCTCTCCGACTGACCGTGATGGCTAATTTTGTGTGTCAGCTTGACTGGGCCACAGGAAGCCCAGACAGCTGGTCGAACATTATTTCTGGGTGCATCCATAGGGGTGTGTCTAGAAGAGATTAGCTTTTGAATGGGTGACCTGAGTCAAGAAGAT